>NW_027052708.1:2788967-3125960 GCF_011386835.1 Chrysemys picta bellii
TGGGATCGAGCACTGAGACTGGTAACTTCCCCATTATTTTAGACCAGTACTGGACAACCTGCAGCTCCCATTGGCTGGGAATGGTGAACCATGGCCACTGTGAGCAGCTATGCAAATGTAAACAAATGGTCTGGTGGCCTGCCAGCTGATTACCCTGACAGACTGTGTGTGGCCATCAGGTTGCCCACAACTGTCTTAGACTGCCCTTCAAGGAGGAGTGACAGCAAAGAGGTGTGGCCTCTCTCAGAGATTGACAGCCAGGGAGGACCCCCCACACACACACCTACATGCCCCTTTGCACTGGTCCATCAGCACAAACAGGCCAGAAACTTGACAGAACTGGCCAGATGGGATTTCTCCAGTGTAAGGGAAATCCCCAAAGAACCTACAGCTGCCACAGGGGCTTCCTTCAGCCTGTGCCACCTCTGCCTCACCTGCATGCTGGGGGAGCTCTTGTGGAACCCAGCTCTGCATTGTGTACCCTCTGTGTAAGTCTCAGAATGCTCCCCTTCCTGCATTTTCTTACACTTAAAGAGGCAGTACTCAGAAAACAGAACCCAAGCTGCATTCTCCACAATAAATATGTATTTAAAAATCCAACTGCCGACACTAAGGGTTGGGGAACTGACCTGACCTTCCACTCAAACTCACACCTAGCCTTCCTGCCAGTTCAGAAATATCTGGATAGCCATTTTCATTCTTGCTTGCCTCTATACCAGGCTCCAGTGACCACTGGAAGTGGTAATGCCTAAATGCTGTGAGACCAGCTCATCAGAAGCAAAGAGTACTTTAAATCTGCTGGCAAGCCATGCATATCCTAGTGCTCCCACGCACAGGGCTGTTCCACAGTGTGCTGTTCCCTGATCTCCCCTGCTTCAGAAGCCATGGTACCAAAGCTGTAGGATGGGCATTAATGCTGACTGTCTTAGCATTATCTTGCAGGTTTGCTGGGGCTGTTCTTCAGCTCGGCCCCCTCTCCCATCCAATGGTTGTTCTTTAGCCCAAACTTGTGGAGCCCCATGTGCACTCTGCTCATGTTATAAGGCATCCAGGGGATTAGAGGAAGGGAGGGAGGCTCCTTTGACGTTGTATGTGAAATAACCTAACTTGAGCTGTTTTCACCCCATCTGAGTTTAGAAGCAGGGTTACAAAGATGATGTGGCCCAGGTTGTCTATCTGCTACTGAAAGGATTTACAATAAAAATACTGATAAGTCCAGTAAAAGGAAGCAGTTATTCTCTCCTCCAGAAAAGAATGCATTTTAATTATTGAAGTCCATCAATTAATTGATCTGCCCATTGTGTATTTATTCCTTTGTGGCTCCCTTAGAACAAGACTAGATACTGGAAATGGGGAAGGGTTTTGTTACAAAAGGAGAGGGTGGTTAATTTTTGACAGCAGGCAATGAGAAAGTTATGTTTGTATAATAGTCAAGTCACTCTCTGTGCCGTGGCTCACTCACCGGCATGTCATCACCTTTGTGAGAAGTGTCAATAAATATTACACAAGTACCTCTTTCTAAGCACAAAACTCCTACTGGGGGAATTCCCAGAGCCCCTTATAAAAGGGATCCCGCTGTCCTTTCTCCATCATATCTGTTTGCTGAGAAGATGAAGTGTGAAAACTTGGCTGTGCTGCTGGTCTTTCTACAAAATGCCATCGCATTGAATGCAGCCAGCACCATGCTCCAGAATGTGGTAAGATGCATATTATGACTTTCACAGGCTCTAATTTATTCTTTTTTCCTCCCGCTATTCAGGTTGGGAGAATCTTTTAAAATTGAGGCAAGTTTTCAGATCTCCACTTGTTCTGTGGGCTCTCTGCATGTAGCAAGTGTAAAATATCACCTTTAACAAATGTCCTGGGACTTAATTATAAATTTGAAAACAAATTACATTGTTTTAAAAACAGCCAAATTCTGTTTTTGGTTAGGCAAATGCAACTCCCATTGAGAATCTGACTAATTTAAATGCAAAATGCAAGTTGAAATTAATTAGCTGTGGTTTGTACTTGAGACTAACTCAATCCAAAACCACAGATGCAAACACCCCTCATCCTTTGGAGTGTTCTAGATCTGGATTTAGATCTCAGGTTCATTTTCCCAGCACTTTGAAAACACAATGCACTATATGAGTTTTAGGTGATACTATCAATGCAGTCTCTTGGTCTAATAGGCCTTGTAGTGCTGGGACTTAGGTAGTGAACTCAGCATCTAAGGGGAGGGAATGTTTTTCACTGCAGCATCCTTAAGCAGTGGCAATTCCTGGTGGTAAGAATCAAGGCTGAAGTGTAAATATATAATAAGCTGAGGATGAGGGAATTTAGAATGTCAAGAATTTCTCATTATGCTCACCCTTGGGTAAACCATAATTTGTGCAGATATTTGTAAAATTTATGATGATCCTTGTAACTCTGCTGTTAATCACTATCAGTCCCCCTGTACAACACGATCAGGGGGCCAGACCAATGGCCGCATACATTACTTTTTTGACAAGCTGGCACAAACCCCCCTGTTTTCTCTGAATCTATTTAAACAAGTGGCCTTTTTCCTGCCATCTTCCAGTTCCTCAGCTGTCCAAATGGCTGTTTTAGGGGCTGGGGATGAGGGAGCAGGTGATGGGGATGCAGCAGCATGAGGCTCTGAACAGGTTCTTGGATGGAGTACTAGGAGGCCCGCAGAGGAAGCTGGCTAAAACTGGGGCTCCAGAGCACTGTCAGAATGGAGTTCTGCTTCAGTGTGGCTTTGAAGTTGTGTAGCTGGGGATGACCCCTGCCTCGCGGAGCTCCTGCAGGAATGGAGCATTGCTCTTGTATGGCTGACTAGCAGCTACCTCCGTGTGCAAGCCCCTTCCTGCCCCACACACCTTTAGTTTAATCACCCCATTTGATGCACAGTTTATCAAATGGTTTTGCAAGCACTGGAGATTGCCATGGTTCCCATTCGGTGGAGCTCGGCTGTGTACATTGGTGGGCTGCATCCCTGCAGTGTAGTGTCTTGCAGGGCCGGCTCTGGCTTTTTTGCGGCCCCGCTCTCCCCGGCTGGCCGGAGCACCACCTCCTTCCAGGTGCCACCCCAAGCACATGCTTGGTAGGCTGGTGCCTGGAGCCGGCCCTGGTGTCTTGTGCAGTACAATGGACCTTGATTACTGTAGACTCCCAGGGATGCATGTTGAGATTCAAGAGTAACATCCAATCTTGCCAGTGCTATGGAGGGGTAGGACCTGAAACCTTATTCCATAAGATGGCAGTGAGATGGTATATATTAATTTAACATGAATAATGCACATTGTTTTGGACAGACTGAGCATCTGCAGCCTTTCATTGATCACATGTAGCTTTTTTTTCAAGGGAAGGACTCCATGAAACAGCATTGTACCAGAAGAAACATTAACTGTCTCAGCAGTCAGTCGGAAATCCCAATCAACGTTAAAGCTGCTGGAGATGGCTCCTTTAAAATCAAAGTTTCAGAATATTGAGGAATCTGGACTGCTGTTTGGATGTTGGGAGTGGGAAAGGGGCTCATGATAGTGAGTTGCGTTGTAACAGGCGTTTGTTTCCTTTCCAGTCTACACCTTTCTCCCCTGTTGGAATAGACACTCTTATAATAATTTTAAAAGAAGAAGTTTGGTGGGTTTCTGATATTTAAATCCACTTTTTAAAAAGTTCTTATTTTAATAAATTAAGATCTAGATAAAGGGCAGTTTGTAATCTGTATCAGGGATTAAAAAGTACCACAAAGTACCAAGCTAGCACAAATGGGGGCCTTATCAAAGGTAAGTACAATAACCATATTTGTCTGTTCGTTGGATATTTTCCTCTGCTCCTTTTTTCACTGTTCCTGCTGGGCAGAATGCAAATCCAGTAATGTGGGGAGTCTGAGGCTGACAATTTCAAAAGCACCTAAGGGACTTTTTTAATAGTGACCTAGGCCCAGATTTTTAAAAGCTATTTCAGCACTGCAGCACTCTGTTGTAATGCCGAACCAAGTTAGGTGTCAATTCCCTTTTCAGAAGGACTTAGGCTTATAGGAGCTCAACTATAGGGGTTGTGTTAATCCAATAAAAAGCACAGTGTGGAACAGAAGCCTGTTTCTCTCACTTCATTAGAAGTGGACAAATTTAGTCATGGTACAAAACTACTCATAAAAACAATATTCAACAGCCAATATTTTATTATTTTTTAACTCTAGCTGCCCCAAGTAAAAAAACTTTGTTTATACCCCTGTGCACTGATGGAGAGAGCAGTGATGCATGGCCATGACTCCACTCAGTACCCTGCAGTAGCAGGCATACCAGCTACTGCAGGTTGGGGGAGTTTTAAAGTCTTCAGCTCTCATGTTTACCAGGGCTGGCTGAAAAATATCAAATGAAACGTTCCCAGTGAGGAAAACTGGGTTTAGTCAAAATCAAAAGTTTCCATGAAAATTGGTCTAATTTCTGTGGCTTCTTCCATCAGTGAAGTACAAACAAAACTTTGTAAAGTGCTTTGAAATTAATGGACTACAATCACTAAGTGGCCCTGTTGCAGAGACCATTAAAAGCAATGACTCCCTATAAGATTTAATATTTCCTGCTCTGCCATTTACTGACTCACTGTCTGATTTTAGAAAAATCACTTCACTTTCCTGTACCTCCATTTTTCCAGTGTTAAAATGGTTATAGTATTTAACTACCTCTATAGGGGTGTGGTGAAGTTTAATGAATTGATATAGGAAAATACTTTGAGTTCATAGGAAGAAATTATTACAACTTAATATTGACCCTGAATGCATTTATTATGATCACAGCTTAACTTTTCCCCTGCTTGGGGACTGCCAGTCCTTTGCTGTTGATTCCTAGTAGCATATTGACTATTTATTTGCTTTCTGAAACCAACTTGTTCTTACAGCCATTTGCCAATGTGACCGGCTCTTTGAATGACAATGGAGTGTGCCAATGCTCAGTGTACCTGCCAGACACCGTGTTTCCTGTGCAGAAGGTCGAGATTCTGGAAATCACAGCCCAAGTGCTTTCTGAGAAATTTGAAAGAGAACTTACTAAAGTAAGGATTTTTGGTTTTTCTTTTTTTAAAAGCTGACCAGTCCTATTTTTAGTGAATGTGAAACAGTCCAACAGTCAGAACTTTGCAGGGCCTGTCTTCAAGCAACTGCAGTGAGGGGCATGTAAAAATCACAAGGAAAAGGGTGATTAAACATAAAATGTTCAATATTGTAGCATGCAAGCAGGGCCTTATAATATGAGTTTCGAGTATCCTCAGGCCTCATTCCTGGGCCTATAGGCACATGGTGTTCTTTGAGGGATGGAGGAAGCACTTTGCTTCTCTTTATGAACCATGGAACAGTCTTGTTGGCCTGTAATTGCTATATACAGTTACAGAGGAAGCCATGATTCCTGCTCCCTCCTGTGGTACTTTTATGTAACCAGCATATGGGAGGGAATGAGGGAAAAGAGCAAATGTCAGCTCAGCCCAGGCTGAAGCGTGGGAAAAATCCACCACCTGACCCCCTCCATTCCCTTAACAGTTGAAAAAAATCAATTTTCTCTGTCAACATTTGATGCTCTAGCAATGACTACTGGATTATGCATTTTAGTTAAAGACCAACTCTTTACCCTTACACTACTTTCCTTCCTTGTTACAAGGATTCAGATCCATTCTCTTCTCTCCCCCCTCCCTCCCTCCCACCACCAAGAAAAAAACAAAACAGGCAAAACTAGGGGACTACTGTGGTTTCTCGAGAGACGGAGAACCTGCATTTGATTTTTGCTGGTAGATGAATATTCAGGATTTAAATTAGGTGTCCCAGAGAAAGTGTTGGACGTCTCCAGGAGCCAGATGTCTTAAGAAATGAAGTGTCCTTGAATCCATCAGTAGAAAAGGCACATCAGTAAATTATAAATTCTAACCATAAATACTCATAGCTCTCTTCTTATCTGCTCTTGATTATACTAGATGTGCTGCATAAAACACAAAATGGAGGGGGAGAATCCTATAGAAAGTCTTTTCAGTTAAAATAATTCACTTTGCACATCTGCTTTTTGGGTGTGATATGGCATTTCCAATTTGGTATGACCTAGCCTGGATATCACAAAACAGCCGTAAATAATCTGGAGCTCACTCTTTTAACTTTACTGATATGCATGCCACATTGCTCACATCTTGGAAAAACAATTGCTGCTCTGTAGTGTTCTCTCCTTTTCATAAAAGAAGCTAAGGGAAAATTATCCTCTCTTATGCTTACCACACAAGTCATCAGGTTTAAAAGATCATGCCAAATGAATATTAATAGTCAGTGCAAAAAACATTAATTCAGTGTTATGACTCTCATTGTAACATGATGGCCCTAAGTTACTTGGGATAAATTCTGACCTAAGGTATATACACACTGAAATGCACATGGTATGTATCTGAGGGCCAAAGTTGGCACTCATTTTCTGTGTGCATATGGAATTATCCAGATAATGGACTTCAAGACTTCAGTAAAGAAAATTGATAGGTAAGATCTTGTAGGAAGTCTAAAGGGGTGGGGGGGAGTTCAGGAGAATTGTCAGTTTTTAAGAGAGACATTATTAAAGGCACAAGAGCAAACTATCCCAAATCATAGGAAAGCTAGAAGTATGGTGAGAGACAACCCTGGCTTAATCAGGAGATCTTCAAAGACCTGAAACTCAGTCAAACACAAGTGGAAACTAGGTCAAATTACAGAAGATGAATATTTATTTAAAAAAAAAAAGCATGAGGGGTCAAAATTAGAAAGACCAAGGCAAAAAAGATTAATCTAGCTAGGGACAAAATGTGTAACAAGAAAACATTTTACAAATATATATGAAGCAAGAGGAAGACCAAGGACAGGAGAAGCCACAGCAATGTCTGAAGTGTTAATTGCCTTTTGGTTGATATTTTCACCAAAAAGTTAGCATGACTAATATAGTGAACATCTATGTAAATGAGGTAGGACCTTAGGCTAAAATAAGGAAAGAACAAGTTAAGAATTACTTGGACAAGTTTAGATGTCTTCAGGCTGGCAGGGCCTGATGAAATAAACCCTAGAATATTGTGACAGACCTAGACTGGTTGGGTACAGGAATCTGGTAGAGGAAAACATACTGGACACTGGATGAATAGTTTTCTGTTCCCTGAGTGACCAGGGCAGGGGCTGCCCCAATGCAGTCAGGAAGGTACTAGAAGCAGTTATGTCAGGCAGACTCCATAAGACAGCTGGAACCAATTAAGAACAGATTAGAAGAAATCAAGGGAAACAGGCTACTCAGATCACCTGAAGCCTGTTTAGAACTGTCTGGGACTAGTTAAAAAGGATGTTCTTTCAGAGGGCTGGCTGGTAGGAATGGGGAGTAAGTAGGTGTGTAGTGGGAAGACTGGGAGAAAGAAGGTGCACAGTAAAATCGCCAGAGGACAAGCATGGCCAGGGTGCTAGGAGGGTCTGTTTGGGGAAGTAGCCCAGGGAAGGGCTATAGCTCTGGTGGTATAGGAAAACTACACGTTATAGGTGCCATTAGGGTCCCTGGGCTGGAACCTGGAGAAGAGAACGGGCCCGGGTTCTCCCTCCCCCCCCCACTCCACCCCTCTACAAAAATGCTCCCTGAGTAGGAAGACAGGGACTAAAGAGGGTCTTACATCAAACCCGTTGACTGGCCGATGGTGAAAGTGAGTCAGTAAGCTGTAACCCTTTCCTCTTGTTGGGGAGAGAGGCTACACTGAGGGTTACAGCAAACCTCTGAGGCAAGCCCTAACCGCCTAGAAGCACAGGACCCCCTGAGGCAAAGCTGGAGCTCTGCCACAATAATGAACTGGCTGAAGATATTGCTGAGCTATTAGCATTATCTTTGAGACTTCATGGAGGATGGGAGAGATCCCAGAGGCCTGGAAAAGGGCAAATCTAGTACCTATCTATAAAAGGGGAACGAGGACAACTCTGGCAATTATAGACCAGTCAGCTTAATGTTGGTAGCCAGAAAGACAATGAATCAATTTGTAAGCATCTAGAAGAAAGTAAGGTAAGTAACAGTCAACATGGATTTGTCAAGACAAAGGATGTCAAACCAACCTAATATCCTTCTTTGACAAGGTAACAACCCTCGTGGATGGTGGACACAGTAGGTGTGATGTATCTTGATTTTTTTTTAGTAAGGCTTTTGTAAGTGTCTCGCACGACCTTCTCATAAGCCAAGTAGAGAAATATAGCCTAGGTGAACCTATCATACAGTGGGTGCACACTTTATTCAGAGACTGGTTATCAATAGTTCATACTTGAGCTAGAAGGGCATATTGAATGGGGTCCTGCAGGGATCTGTCATGGTCTGGTTTTATTCAATATCTTCATAAATGATTTGGATAATGGCAGAGAGAGTACACTTATAACGTTTGACAATATCAAGCTGGGAGGGCTTGCAAGTGCTTTGGAGGACAGGGTTAGAATTCAAAATCATCTTGACAAACTGGAGAAATGGTCTGAAATAAATAGGATGAAATTCAATAAAGATATGCAAAGTACTACAGTTAGGAAGGAATAATTAATTGCAAAAATGGATATGACTGCCTAGGAACATGTACTGCAGAAAAGGATCTAGGGTTTATGTGGCATCGCAAATGAAATATGAGTGAACAATGTAATATGTTGCAAAAAACCTGAACATCATGCTGGGATGTATTAGCAGAAGTGTTGTAAGCAAGGCATGAGAAGTAATTCTTCCATTCTACTCAGCACTGATGATGCTTCAGCTGGAGTATGGTGTCCAGTTCTAGGCACCACACTTCTGGAAAGATGTGGACAAATTGGAGAGAGACCAGAGGAGAGTAACAAAAATGATTAAAGGTCTAGAAACCATGACCTCTGAGGGAAGATTGAAAAATTGGGTTTGTTCAGTCAGGAGACGAGTAGACTTGGGGGGGCGGGGTGACCTTTTAGGTACCTGAAAACTGTTATAAAGAAGAGGGTGATAAATTGTTCTCTTTACTTCTTGTCCTGCCCTCAGTGGTTAATGGCCTTAAATTGCAGCAAGGAAGATTTTAGGTTAGACACTAGAAAAAAACTTCCTAACTATAAGAGTAGTTAAGCACTGGAATAAATTGCCTAGGGAGGTTGTGGAATCTCCATCACTGGAGGTTTTTAAGAACTGGTTAGACAAACATCTGTCAGGGATGGTCTAGATAATATTTAGTCCCGCCTCAGTGCAGGGGACTAGACTGATGACCTATTGAGGTGTCTTCCAGTCCTACATTTCTAGGAGTCTCTGTTTAATGGCTCCCCTCAGACTCAAAAAGTAGTTGTCACAGTTGTATAAAAAATTGTAACTTTGAAAAGAGAGTCCTCTTACCGTTGGTTTGCCTACTTAAAGTAAGTCACTGAGATTCAGTAGTCAGACACATTATGTGCTTAATTGATTGTATCTGCCCTGCACAAGTATCGATGTACCATTGACTAAACTCCCAAAGACCTGGCCAAGCATGTACTGAGGTTCAGTGTATATCTTGGAAAGAATTATTTGGCGGAAGTCTCTTCTATGGCTGTTACAAAGCCTTGGTCAGGAGTCTGTAGGTGATATTACCAGGACAGTAGAACAGCAAAGCTCTAGTCTTAAAAAGTTGACCTGAGTACAGTTTTTCACAGTTGGAGGCGGCATTCTGCCCTAGGGCGGCACGGCTGCTTTTTTTTTTGTTCTGCTCCGGCCGCCCTGTAGGAGGCGGCGGTGCGGAGAACCAGAGCGCCCTGCAGGGCAGTCCTCTTCCTTCTCTCCCCGCCGACTGGAGCGGAACCCTCGCAGCAGGCGGCAGGAAGCGGCGCAGCGGGAGGGGCCGCGTGGCAGTGCCCCTGCTGTAGCCCTGAGCACCCCCTTCTCTCTCTCTCTCTCTCCCGCCCGCTCCCTCCTCCTCCCCCCCCTCAGCTGGTCCCCCTGCTCCTGCTCTGGCCGTGCCGCAGGTGGTTTTTTTTTTTTGCTTGGGGCGGCCAAAAAGCCAGAGCCAGCCCTGCCAAGATGTTCCATTTGTATGGAACTCTAATTTTCACAGACTGCTTGACATTCTCCTTGACAATGTTTGTACTGTGACCTCTACATTAGTAGAGACATGTTCAAAAGTATATTTATCCAGCCATCTGTTTAGTGGTTCCACATCTGAAGAGGCTGCTGTGCAACAGTTATTCTACCTAAAGGCTAAAATAACTGTCACCTCAACTGGCCTTCATTTAAATCAGTTTCTGGATGGATGGATGGGATTTGTAATAGTGCACTGTGCTAAAATAACCCCTTCTTCAGGGGACTCAATTAGTTCTGATGCATAAAAGATTGGATACTATTTGGAGTGTGGAGGCCAGACCAGTGCCCACTGAAGTCAACAGAAAGTCATCTTGGACAAATTGGTGGATTTTTTTTGTTTGTTACTTTTTCAGCCCCAGAGAGTACATCTACACAGCAGTGAGTCTCCAAGCTCAGGTCAACAGACTTGGGCTTTGCATTATGTGCTAAAAATAGCTGTGTAGGTGTTAAGGCTTAGGCTGTGGCACAGGCTCTGAGGCCTAGGGAGGGGGATATTCTTAGCACTGTCAACTGGGGCTCAGACTTGCAACCATGCGCTGTGTAGACATTCTTCATGTACAGCACTTCTCTGAAATAATCACTGCAGGTTTCCTGGTAGAATCTTCCCCCTGAATTTCTATATAATCCTGGATAAAGTTAGCTCATAGAGGGAACATTAGTGAGTGTAAGTGGGTGGCTTGACTTGTACAGGCTGGAGGGCCTGGGATTAACTCTCCCTGAGATTAACCTTTTGTGGGCCCAGCACCAAACGTATTTGTGGCTCCCAATGGGAGCAACAGAGGATGGAGTGGGGAGGTTGGTCCCCAGAGTAAGGCGCCGGCTGGGCCAATGGGGCATGGTATGGTGGGGGCGGCTCTACTCTGCCCAGCCCAGTTCAAGGGCACTTTTCACAAACCAGCAGTTGCCAGATGCACACTGGCCCACGTGGCCCTGTGCTGCCAGAGTGCCCCTTCCCTTTGGGGGCGGGCTTGGGCAGTGCCCCACAGCCCCCTGCCCAACACCACCTCACTCCCTAGGCCTAGTGTCCCCTGGACCTGCTATGCCCAGCATCCCCCCACAACCTCCCCACAAATGCACAATGCCCTGCACACCACCACCCTGCCCAGTGCCTCCCGACCCCCACCACAACTGCCCACCCCCTCCCACCCACAGCCCCCCACTACTGCCCAGCACCCCCACACAGAACCCCAAATCACACAGAACTCCCCCACCCATTACTGCCCAGTACCTTTCCCCACAGTCCCACCACCACAACACATTTCCCCCCAACCCCCTCCGGCCGCATTCGCTGACTCTACCGGGAGGTGACTGTCAGCTGGGCTGAGCCAGCAGCATTGTCGAGGCTGGTTCCGTTCCCAGGGTGGGGAATTGTGCTGGCCCCTCGGGAGTGGCATGCTCAGCCAGACGAGGGCCCGCCCCTGCCTGGGCTGGGTCCCTCGGGACCCTCTTGCCTGGAGGGGCCCAGCCAAGCCCCGCCACTGGCTCCTCATCCCAAACTGGCCAAGACTGGTCAGAGCCAGAGCTGCACTGGGGTCTGGCCAGGGGGTGGAGAGGAGAAGGTGGGTGGGGCAAGGGGTCAGAGAGGAGTGGGCAGGGAGGTGGAGGGGCTGGGAGAATAGAGGAGTCAGTGGGCTGGCAGGACCTCAGGGCAAAGTGCAAACAGAGCAGGCTGGGCTGGGGGCCCTTTTGAGCATGGGCTGGGCCCATGGCACTGTTGTAAACTCGGTATTGCTGTGGCTAGCCAGCCCTGATTACTGAAGGAGGCACACCTGACAGGGATCAGGTGATTCCCCCATAAAGAGTAGCTGGAAGCTGAAGTGAGGGGAAAACTCAGGGAGAGCAAAGACTGCTGGGAGTGAGGAGGCTCCAGGAGAGTCCTGGGATATGTGACTAAGGGTTTATTGGCACCAGTGGTGCCCAACCTTATTACACAGGCGTGCCACATAATCTGTTTGGCCCACAAGGTTTCTACATATTTTAATAAGATTTAAAGTCACTTGTATTGATTTATATTTGAAGTTCAGCTGGTTTTGTATGTATTCAGATAGGTTGTTTCTGTGTTCGATATTGTCTATTTACATGTGTAAACTAAAATGATGTAAACATGATGAAAAAACGCTAATGAATCGGCCATTAGTATATTGTGTTGAAGCAGACTGCAGGCTTTATGAAATGCTCTGGTGGGCTGTGTATGGTCCACAGGCCATAGGTTATACACCCCGAGCTACACTGTCCAGCAGTTTGGACTGCGGGGGTGTGAAGAGCCATGCGCACCAAGATGCTGCACTGTAACTCACTCATGTTGATACTGCAGGTGCAACCCATAAGGTTCCTAGTTTGCCTTCATGTAATCCTCTTCAAACAGGACTACGTTAATGTGAAGAAGGAACCTCCTAGTTCAAGTCCCTGGCATCCACATGGGGGAGTTACAGAGCAGCACTTCAGTGCACCCTGCAGTCCGAACTCCAGGGCGGTATAGATGTAGCCAAAGATTCCAGCTAGGAAGTGCTAGCAGTAGCCTGCTAAGGCAAGGGAGACCCCAAGAGAACAGGGGAAAGACAGCAAAAGCTCTCCAGGCAGGGAGGCTTGGGAGCAGGAAGAGAAGCGTTTGCTTGTTGGACTTTAATTTGGGACTCTGTTTTATTTGTAGTTTATTTTTTGTGAATAAACCCAGGCCCCAAGGAGGGGTATTTTGAGCCTAGAAAAAGAGAGTGGAGTCTGCATAAGGGGCCCTTGTGGGGGAAACAGAGGCTGGTGTTGCAGGGTGACTTCTGGCCATGAGGGGTTGCTCACAATGTGGTTGCCCTTGTTACAGTGTGGAATAAAGTGAAGATTATGAATGGAATTCTGCCCTCAGTAATTCACATGCAGTCCCAGTGGGATTGCACAGATGTAAAGAAGATGTCAAACATGCCTGTTACATTTGCTAAACTGAACTTGAAAATTTGCTTGGGTTTTTTTTTAGGTTAGCCAATATACCAAAGCAATTGAAATGTATGAACAGAAAATCCGAAACCTAACCATCAAAGTGGAACATATGGAGTCGACCAGTGTTTCTTACAGTGAGTTGGACTTTCAGTTGCTGAAACTGGAAATCAATGAAATGGAGAGACTGGTCACTCAGCTGAAATCCACACTTGTTGGAAGCAATGTGATTGTTGAACAACTATACGTGGAGGTAAAGTATGAGGGTTCTTCTGCCATTCAGAAACATTCAGTTCTGTTACTCCAGTGAAATTTGGAATGTCTCTACTATTGTCAGTGGAGTTAAAGCAAATCTTGGCCATAAGCATGTTAGCATATTTCTTCATATATGGCAATTTTTATCATTTGTGTGACTGAAAGGTGAAGCTCTAGGATGCTGCTATATTAAATAAATATACTGTCTACATTATCAGAATAAATATTAATTTATGAGCACCCATGCCTAAAACCTTCTGTGCTCCAACAAATATAATTAAAAACTTAACTTATTAGGGTAGTGACCCAATCAATATAAAATCAAGAACCCTTTCCCAATATTAAATAAATCAAATTTTCAAATTTGTTATCACTCACTCACCTGGAATGAATAATTGCTTTTGATGGTAAGTAAAATATCATTAGTTTCTTCACTGTCTTCACAAACATTTTCTTGTAGTTGCACACTAGCTTGAGACCTGATGTTCATGCTAAAACTTATTCTTGGGAACATTTCCTAAAACTTGTTCTGCGGCACCTTTTTTGAAATGATAAATCCAGCCTAAAATGTTTGTGAAATAAAGATGACTGTAATTTAAAGTCATGCTGAATTTTTATTTCTCTAGATCAAGAATCTGACTCTCATGGTAAATGATCTGGAATCATTGGACAAAAACAATATCCTTGCAATCCATCGAGAAATTGTGGCTCTCCAGAATCGATTGAAGGAATGTGAAAAACATAGAAATCAAACCACAACACCCTCCTATTTCCCACCAGGTAAGCATTCTGTGTATAAATCACATGAGGAGAGATGGGAAAAGTAGGAAGAGGACTGAGTTAAATGAAATGAAAATAAAGCACAGGTCTTGGGAAATTTGCCAGACATGTACTAACCTCTCAGCAACAGGCTGATATGAAAGATGAGGGCAGGAAACAAACACTTTCGCATACTCTTACTGTTCTCTTTTAAACCCTGTTATAAGCCTAGCCTTCACAGCCTCCTCAGGCAAGGACTTCCACAGATTGCTTGTACGCTGTGTGAAGAAGAACTTCCTTTTATTTGTTTTAAACCTGCTGCCCATTAATTTCATTTGGTGGCCCCTAGTTCTTATATTATGGGAACAAGTAAATAACTTTTCTTTATTGACTTTCTCCACACCACTCATGATTTTATATACACCTCTACCCCGATATAACGCGACCCGATACAACATGAATTCGGATATAACGCGGTAAAGCAGTGTTCTGGAGGGGCGGGGCTGCGTGCTCTGGTGGATCAAAGCAAGTTCAATATAATGCGGTTTCACCTATAACGCAGTAAGATTTTTTTGGCTCTCAAGGACAGTGTTATATCGAGGTAGAGGTGTAGTACAACAGTATGAAAAGTAATGTTTTCCCTTCTTTCAAACTCTTTTTGTGGTAAAATGCGGCTTTTCTATTAGCTCTGATCATGGATAACTTCTGTGAAAGTGATCTGTGTCTTGTCAGTGTCACTCTACTTCTGCTTGGAAAATTTAAGCAGCAGCTGATGCACTGGAGCTGTTTGTATGCAGACTCAAGAAGACAACATTGCATAGTTTACATTTGATTAATATGCAGAAATTTATTCTGAGCCATAAAGGCTAGAATCTTAGGGTGAAATCCTAGTCCCATTGAACTCAGTGGGAGTTTGGCAGTGTCTTCAATGGAACCAGGTTTTCACTCCATGTGGTTTTTTTGGTTTTTTTTTTAAAGGAAGTTTAAATTCTGTAGCAATTAATAGCTTTCCTTAAGAGAGAGCTTCCCAGTCACTAATGAGTAGGCAAGAGGATTTTTCAAGCAATGTTACTCCCTCCCTTGTATGCATTTTTATGACTTCTGCTTTAGAATAATTTGGCAAAAAGAAGGTATTAAAGTGTTCATAATACAATGGGGGAAGAAGACTGCTTTTTCACCTGTACCTAACAATTTGGCCAGCAAATCAGAGGTAAACCAGACTAATAACAAAAAGTTTGGAGAAACCTTTGAACAAAGCAGAGCACTTTTCACTGTACAGATAGTGCACATCTATTACCTACCAGCACTTGCCTCCTACCATCTTCAGGTCAGTTATTTCAAGCTTCCCATTAGCAGGAGAGAGGAACTGGTGGAAATACATTCTTCCCTCTGTGGCTTCTTCAGGGCTTGCCAGCACTGCAAGCAGCCAGTGCAGTTTGTCTCTGATAGGAAAAATGAACAACACCTTCTTGTTGGGTCAGATGATGCGGAGAGGGGGAAAATACACTCCTTAGGAAAGGCTTACCAATGGTTCAGTGGAAAGTGTAGAGTTTAAAAAGCATTTGAAGGGCACTTCATTGATTTATTGAGGGTGATGGTGTGAAGAGAGAGGCTGCCTCTTTCTTAACATGCCTGAGAACAAGTCTTTCTTACAGTTAAAAAGTGTTAAATCCTTTAACAATAGTGCTGTGCTCAGCAGATGTATGTGAGGGGAGGAGGAGGGGCTCATTTCAGCATTGGTGGACCTCTTTCTGGTTGACTTGAATGTGGCATGCCTGCAGAGCACAGCAGCTTTCTTAGCACCGGGAATGACCCGGAAGGCCAGATCCTCAGCTGGCATAAGTTGCCATAACTCCATTGATTTTGGTTGGACTATGACCATTTATACCAGTTGAGGACCTAGCCGAGTACTTTTTGGATGGTTTCTGGGTGCAGTTCCCCCATTGGCACAGGAGCTGAAGAAGGCTCCTAGTGCAACGGAACCTTGGTGGTTCTCATGTTTGGGGCAGGGGGGTGAAGCTGTGGAGAGGCCATAGGGAGGGACTCTGTCTTGTGCATGGTAGAGGTAAGTTGCCACCAACTTCAGATAGTTCAAAACAAGGCTTGGTGGGAATCTGGAAGCAGGGTGGGATTGTGATTTCTGGGTGTGCTATTAGCCCAGGACTGGAATAGCAACTGTGGAGAGCCTGGAAATTTGCCAGTCTGTTAGAAGTGGAGGTGTACTACTGTGGAGTAGTACTACAGTACTACTACTACTGTGTAAATACCTAGATAGAGAGACAGATTCAGATCCTCAGCCAGCTGTATAATTGCCCACACAAAGCCTGCTTAGCCTGACTTTCTGTGCATAGTGGGGAAGGAAGGAAAGGGAGCAGATGAAATGCACTTTGCCGTGGGCTCAATCTTTCATTTCATGTCATATTGTTCAAAACTTTCTACAGAAACAGAGTCCAGTGTCACCTTTGGGCATATGCCCAAATAAATGTTAGTCTTTAAGGTGGCACCGGACTCCTCGTTGTTTTTGTGGATACAGACTAACACGGCTACCCCCGATACTTAAAACTTTCTACAGTGACTGATTGCACACACAGTACAGTCCATTTCCTTAACCAAGAGAAAGTGGAAGGGAGAGGTTGCTGTCTGGGAACGGGGCGAATAAGTGAGTTTGCTGGATTTCCTGGATGGGTCCCTTTGGAGGCAGTGCATGGCTGCTCACACTAGACTACCAACACTCCCTAGCGCCTTTAAGTGGTTAGGCACAGTTTTCCATACATTTCCTCCACAACCTTGATTCCTGTCAAACTACTTCCAGCTCGTACTATATTTATAATATTTGTATTGCACTGACCCTTTGTCCTGTTTTCAGATCTGTTCCCCCCCCCCCTTCATATTTTGGTTGGGTAAAGTGGACTTGGGAAACCTGAAAAACTCCTAACTTGTCTAGGGAGGGTTTAATTAAAGTTACTCGCTCTTGCAGTACTTTGGAATACAGCCCCTCAAACACTGCATCCCAAGGTGCTGCTCACTGACATGCTGTGTAGAGAGAGCAAGTCTCTTCTCAAGCAACCTATCAGAAAGAAAGAACTGTTTTCCATCTAGCCTGCTCTCTGACTGCAGTTTTCTAGTGCATGGCCCAGTCCAAGATAGGATTCAGTAAATTTGTTGATAATAAAAACTCATTACTTCTACCATGCATGCAACAGTTTCCAGCACCTCTGTCACTAGTTACTGCCCCAAATCGGCAGATTTCGTGCACTCCCCCATATAAGTAAAGCTGGGATGTAGGAACAGAAATGGCTATGGTCTGGCGATCTTTTGCAGGTAATGTAGTGGTGCCAGTTATTTGAAATGTCAATGACTTAATTATGGATATGCTAATTTAGGGCTGGACATTTCCATGGTGTTTGTACAAACACAGGCCCACTCCAGCAATCTGACCCAGGTGGATGGATCCCTGTTCCCCTGATATCAGTGTGAATCAATATGGGTGTAAGGGTCTGCCTGCATGGGTCAGATTACAGGACTGGGACCAAAATGTAATATGTTCCCTTCCCCAGGGAACTTACTATTTCTGGGGTGGATGGTGTCTCCGCCCTTTAGAAGAGGTAGCACATTGCTGGGCTGCCCCAGCAGCAACACAGGAAAAATTGTGGTCCACGGAGTCCCATTTCCCCTTTCTGCCTTGTTCTTCAGGGGCCACAGGCCATGTTCCCTCTAACTTTCTCCATCCATGTGCAGAATTAATTGTATGTGCACCAAATTACCGAGGTAACATGCAAATGTGCACCACCACAAAAAAACTGTATCTATATTTTAAAAGTTACCATAGGGATAAGTACTCCAGCCAGGACAGGTTAGGAATTTTAGAACTCACTACTCAAAGAATTAAATTTCTTAAATATAAGAGCAATAAAAATTATGAAATGCATAGACAAGTCAAAACACTCAAATAACAGAACTTTGAAAGAATAAAATTACAGAGAATATATGTGCATTGCAGGAAGTAACAACAACAATAATAATACAAGTATGTGTTGGGAGGTGTGTGTGTGTGTGTGTGTTTGTGAGGGGGACACACACACACACACACACAGGTTGCCCCTTTAAGTATGCTGCCCCTTTAAGTAGATTGGTACTCACCAGTCTGAAGCCTGCTTGTTCAGACACAGCAGGAGCCGCCAGCAAGCTCCATCCCACTTCCAAGCCTTGTCGTGTCCCCCCCATGCCCTGCTCTAAGAAGATGGGGTACATGGGCAGGAAGGGGGACACCCTGACATCAGTGCCCCTCCTCTCACCCCCACTCTGCTCAGCAAGCAGGAGGCTGCCAGGAGCAGCTGGCCAGGGGCTCCAAGGCAGAGGGCAGGAGCAGCGTGGCCATAGGTGGAGGGGCACCTGAAGTGTGTGGCACTTGATAGACTGCTGGGCGGCTGCACAGCCACCCAGCTTGGCAAGAACCCAGGGCACAAGGATATCAATTCACTGCTGTCACAACCCCGAACCTGCCAGCTTAGCTGTAGTGACTGGCACACTGGGGCTATGGAGCCATGGCTTCCCGCCCCTCCATGCTCACTCCTCTTCCCCTCAGAAGTGGGTTAGTAAGCAACATGCAGTGCTGCTTCCCCCTGCACCTCCTGACCCAAAGTCTGGGTAGCCTGTGTGGAGGAATAAAGTGTATGTGTTTTCTTGGCTCCCTCTACCTTATTCCCCCACATGAACATGCAGCCCACCTCTGAAAAAGAGACAAGATACGGCATTAACCCTGGAACTTCAATGATCAGAGGCCTAACACAGTAAAAAAGGAGTTAAAAATGCTAAAGTCTGAATAATTCATATGGATTTATTTCAAGTGTCTCCCAATATTTACAAAATGACATGACACTTTGATTCTTTTGTGAATTTTTTTCCAAAAGATCCAGACAGGAAGGCAAGTTAGCGTTAAATAAACAACAATGAATTCCTCTGAACCTGTGCAGAAGACTGAGAACCCACCCTGACTACCACCGAGAGGGTTTTTTTTTTTTAACACTGTTTCTTGGAGAGTTTTCAAAAATCAAACATCCACTGTATGGAACCTCGCACATTTTCTCATGTAATTAAACTAGGGTGACCAGATGACAGAAGTGAAAAATCGGGACGCGGGGGGGGGGGGGGGGGGGAGGAGGGCGGAGCAAAAAACAACAATAAGCCCCTCCCCCGTGCGTGCCTGGACCCCCCCCCCCGCCCCCCCAGCACCAGAGGGTGCGCTCAGGCCACGTCCCCCAGCCCCCTCCCTCCACCCGCTCTCGGCCAACTGCCACTCGCCCCCTCCCGCTCTACTTGGAACGTACCAACGCTGCAGATGGGGCTGGGGAGCCGATGACCAAACACACCCCACACTGGGGCTGGACCGGCACGTGTGGGAGAACCCACCCGACAGGACGCCGGGCTACTGGCCCTTTAAAGGGACGGAGAAACGTCCGGTTCATGGCCGGATCGCGGTGCCCACAAGTGCAGCCCCATGGCCCTGCCTGAGGGCCGGCCCCGAGAGCACTGCCTCCACCGCGGCCTCCCCATGGGTCTCCCGTCCCTGCAGCATCATCACCCCACCCCGCACGGGCTACCCAGAGCAGCATCGGACCCCCCGTCCTCCCTCCCAGAGCCTGCCTGGCACAGTCCCTCCCCGCCCCCCCCCCCCCCTCCGCCTGCAGTGCTAGCCTCAGGATCCAGCAGGCAGGTCCCGTCCGGGGACCCCAGCACCCCGCACCCACTTACTGCTGCACTCTGGGTCGGTGCAGCGCTTGCACTCGGCGAAGCACCGGTTCAGGTGCTTGGCGGCCAAGCAGAGGGGCCACTGTGCGGGCAGGAGCAGGGCAACTAGGGCGAGGAGCAGGAGGGAGAAGCGGGGCCGTGCTGCAGCCATGTTCACAGGGCTGGCAGCGGGGGGAGGAGGGAGTGTCCCTCTGGCTCCTGTCCGTGTAGCTCCGGCACGGGTCAGGTTGCTGCTGGTGCCTACAAGCCCCGCCCCTGCCTTTGTGCGTGCCTGGGGAGTGGAGCTGCAGCACTCTGGAGGCGCCTGCCGGCCGGCCAGCCCAGCAGAAACTCAACTGCACTGCCCCAGGGGCCGGAAGAAGACGTGAGCAGTGCTGGCTTGCCGCGGTACCCCCGATATCGGGACAAAGTGCGTCCCGACCGATGTAAGGTCGGGACGCGGGACAAGTCCCCTAAAATCGGGACTGTCCCGATCAAATCGGGACGTCTGGTCACCCTAAATTAAACTGAACGTGTTCCTAACTTTATTTTAATAATTCATGCCTGGTTTCATAAATAAGAAACAAACAAGTGTTCAGCAGAGAGATCTCTTTAAGGGAAGAAATAATAATTTATTATTTCTTTTGTAAGAAAAGGTCTCTATTGAACATGTTTTTATTAATTTATGAAACAGCACAGTAATTACTAAAAGTTGGAATGGGTTCAGTTTAATGACATGAAAAATTGAGGTTGCATATATATGAGTTTAGTAATGATGTTTTGCCCTTCATCCAAACTCTCTTAGTAGTACCTCAGTACCGGCAATATTATTTCAAACAAACCACAGATTTATAGAAGAATTAATATCCATTTAATTTTGAAATAAGATTGCTGTGAGTTAAGTACAGTAATAGTCAATATGTCAACAGTTAAGAACAAACCGTAACACTAGAGGTAGCGATACACAATAGAGATATAAGGCAAATGGCTCAAATTGATTTATGGAGTTGGCAGGTTGCAAGCCACTTTGCATCATCATCTGCATTATCTTTCTTGCACTGCATTAGCTGAGGTATGAGCACCTCCAAACATCAGTATATGTGTCAAGTACTGAGGCCATGTTCTTAGCCATGCTAATTGCCATTTGCAGAGCTACAGCCCAGTGCCTGCATTGTGTGTTATATCTGGAAATGAGGTCTCAGGTCTCAGTGGTCCATTCATTCCCAGTCAGTGAAGCATTTAAACATGTGTTTAAATGCTTTGCTGAATCTGAGCCTGGTAGTGTTTTTCAGCAAGGGAGCAAAACCCAGGGTTACACCATCTTCTAGAAGAGTGTCCCCAGAGGAGAAAATTGATCAGGGGGAAGTTACAGTAGCACAGAATGGCTGTAACCTCTGCTCTGGCCAACGAAGCCCCACAAATGGCTGGTGCTGACCAAGAAGGGGCATGATGCAGGTGGCTGGGGGAGGCAGCAATTCAACACAGTCTCTCTGCAGCGTCTATCAGCATGGCTGCACAGAAGCCCTGGGAATAAATGAAATCTGCTTCCCACCCATGGCAGTGAGGGCAGTGAGTGAATTCCTGATTCCCCACATGCTTTGGCACCAGGGGTCAGGCTGGAGGAGAGAGGTGTGGGAAAAGAGATACAAGAGAAGAAAGGAGACAGTGGAGCTTAGGAAAGCTGGAAAGACAAAAGCAAAAGAAAGATGGTGAGTTTCACTGCAAAACCGTATTTCATAGATTGCCACAAACTTTACAATTCCAGTTAAATACACATTAGCATTGGATTCTGAAGACATTACCAATAGTTAGACTGAAAGGCCATAAAGATATTGTCCTGCCTCTAGGGCAGTGCATCCCTCTATCTGGATGCCGATAAATCATCACTGCCAGGAATAAATTTGATCCCTCTATTTCTGAAGAAAAAATGTTTTGCATTTGCAAGCAGCAGTTTTCTCCAAGTGGCAGGTGTGTTCCAGTCATTTCCCAGGGAGAGCATCTTCAGACAAGCCACAAGGGTTTCTCCCCCCTCTTCACATTGCTCTGTATTTTATGGACTGCTCAGAAGATGTTTCTGGCCATGGGCACCTGCTCATCTGGGCCTCAGTGGCAGTATGAGTTTCCTGATTCTGCTCCACTGATGTTCTTCAACCCTCCATAAGAGGGACCAGCTTTAGGTGTGAGAGGATAGTTCTGTCTTTGTTTATTTCTCTCTGTTCTCAATGCTAATAAGGGGGTGATGATGTTATTTGTGCTGTGGCCACTTCTCTATTAGGAATAGACTAAGCCCAGCAACTCTTTTCACATAGGCTTGCAAACAGCCATCAAATGGTAGTCACTGAACAGATAATATAGAAGTGATTGTGTCAAAGACACCCCATCTACTAGAGCATGTGCAACCTCTGCACTGATTTGATATCATCAGCTGTTACCCTGAATTGATCAATTAATAGATACATGAAACTCAGGTCTTCACAGGTAAACTTTACTTCACCTCTAAGAGGGAGCATTGTCTAGTGCTTAAAGCACCTGACTTTGAGTTAGGAAATGTGGGTTCTAGTCTTGGCACTGCCATTCATTTGCTGTGTGACTGTGCAGGTCGCTTAACATCTGTGTCTCAGATGACCATGCTTTTAAAGGGGAAAAAACTGGCACACATTCATGGTGGCATCTTTTAGGGCTGCAAAGAGTCAGACAAAAGGATACTTTTATTTTTAAGTGTGCTGGTGTCACCACTGCCAGCTTCTCACCCAGGGAGACCTGCATATTTTGGAGTGGAGGATTTTTTTCCAATACTTTAGTGTTCTGCATTCATTGTGAAACATTGAACAAGTGTCATCAACAGTCGCTTTGAGCAGAGGAACAGCTTTGATAGCGTTTACTTTCATTCAGGTTCTCTTCATTCCAGACATTGTTCATTACCCTGAAAGCTCATTCCACTGGGCTGTTTGTTCTCAGTAAACAGTGCAAATTCTACTCAGCATAGCAATACATCTTGAACAAACATTGTGTAGCTATAAAAAAACAAATATTTTGGCTGATGGAATGAAAAAAACAACAGGCTATTTCAGTTATCCTGAAGCTCCTGGGACATCATAAGAAAAACCAAGACTGTCCTGGTTGAAATAGGTTGTATGGTCACTTTATAGTTACCTCATATTTAAACTGGGGATATTTACCTCCACCTTACAGAGCTGTTGTAAGGCTATGCTCATTAATATCTGAATTGCTTTGAGAGCCTCAGATGGAAGCTCTCGGAAGTATTGTTTTCAAGTGGTGATTTTGACAGTAACATGCTAATCTGAAATGAGCTTCTAGAACTAGTGCTGCCAATTCTCCCTCCACCTTCCAACACTCACTGCGGTTCAGTGAGACAAGATGTTCCTTCTTGCTTCCCATATTTCCAGAACTGTGCTCCACTGCAGGAGCAAATGACCTAAAATGTTTCTGAAATGGTATTTTCTATGTGATTTCCCAGCCCAGCGGGGTGGAAAGCATAGACTAGGTGGAAACAGAAAACTGGTCACTTGTCTGAAACAGAAGCGAATCATTTATTTACTGCAAGTGAGTACTGACTAAAAACTGAGATCTCTAAAATGTGTTGCTGGATTGTTGGCTGTTTTTTCAGTATGGCCCCAGTTCTAGTGGGATGACCCCTGTAGTTCAGTCAGACTGGAACAGCTACAGAACTGAAATCCATGGGCTGTTTACATGGTGTAAGGAAAATCTTTGACAAAGATATGTATCTATTTCTGTTCTTGCAACAAAGCTGATTCATATAAAGTACACACACTAAATCCTCTCTCCTAATCATGCCCTTTGAAAAGCCTACATTTTCTCTTTGCTTACAGGCAGTTGTGGTCATGGTGGGATTGTGAATATCAGCCAGCCCTATGTTGTACAGCTGAACTGGAGAGGATTTTCCTTCAAATATGGTTCCTGGGGTAGGGATTCCTCTCTTCGGACCCCGCAGAAGGACCTATACTGGGTGGCACCTTTGAACCCAGATGGGAGACTCTTAGAATCTTACAGACTTCATAATTCCTATGATGATTTGCTGCTATTAAAAAATGCTCGAGAGTTAAACATTCAATATGGGGAAGGCAGTAGCACCGCAGTTTACAATAACTTCATGTATTACAATGTATATAATTCAAGAGATATGGGCAAGCTCAATTTAAACACAAACACACTGGCTGTGAGGAAAACTCTGCCGAATGCTGCTTATGGTAACCGTTTCTCTTATGCTAGTGTTGGGTGGCAAGATATGGACTTTCTGTGGATGAAAGTGGATTGTGGGTAATTTATTCAACCGAGGACAACACAGGTAACATTATGATTAGCAAACTCAATGAGACCACACTTGATGTGCTCCATACTTGGAATACAAGGCAGTACAAGCCATCCATTTCCAACACTTTCATCATCTGTGGTGTTCTATATGCCACAAGACCTGTCAACACTAGGAAAGAGGCAATATTTTACACATACGACACAAACACTGAACAGGAAGGTAAAATTAGCATAATTATGGATAAAATGTTAGAAACAATTCAAAGTATCAACTATAACCCCTCAGACCGAGTCCTGTATGTTTACAATGATGGCTACCTTGTTAAATACAATCTTCTTTTTCAACCTGTGTTACACTGATATGAATATACACAACAACTAGAGATCACACAAAGTCCGATTTTATATCCCTTTGGGCAATGTGAATGTTAAATTAGGGCCTAATCCTACCAAGAGTCGCTCCTGGGCATAAGGTTTATTCCCATGAGCTGTCCCATTGAAGGATAATAAGCTCTATGTCTGCTAACAATTGGGTGCAAGGTTAGGTTCACAGCTTTTTAACTGGTGTTTAGCTACAATGGCACCAGGAGTACTAGAAATGCCTCTGCTATAAAAAATAGATTAAATAGATGACTTAGTGATGCACAGAACATGCATCGTGATAGGGAGATTGCTCACACACTGATGTGCATTTGGAGGAATGTCTATTTGGATAACACATGGAAACTGCACTGCTGTTTCATCATCAGTGCTCAAAGTATGCAAGGCCATAAATATCATATTAAATATTGGCCTCAAATAATTACTAAAAGATTAAAATTAGAGGAGAATTAGAATTTGATCTTTAAAGAGCAGCCATTGGTTAAGCTGAAGCTATGGAAACGGTTGCCTTGTCTCCTTCTTGCAACCCATCAATGTATTTTAGCTGGCAGGGCTCCAATGCATTACTTTCCTAAAGTTGCACTTCATGAAAAAACCTTATTAACCATTTTTGGACAGTTGCATTTTCTTAGCACTGTGTCCTGGGGGCCTGATCCAAAGCCCAATGAAAGCAGTCCCTTGGTATATGGCACATGCTGCAATAGAACATAAGCTATGCCATCCTACGTGCTCCACTTAGTCCTCTGAGTCCATTTAGTCTGCAATTACTCTGAGCTCCATTAGCATCTTTCAAAAACACTCTGAAAACAAGGAGCCAAATTAATAACCAGTATAATTCCATTGGCATCAATTACCTTACCTCGGGGGTGAATCTGGCACATGATATATCAGTTACAGAATACTGAAGTTGGGACAAAATCAGTCATATGCTCTTTATTTTTAAAATGCCACTTATAAGATTTTTGTATCAATATCTGTACTGTAATCATGTCAGAAATAATGAGATGAACAGTTATGAAAATGCAGTAAATGTTTGCTGGTTTTCTTTTATTAATCCTATCTTTGTCTTCTTATAATCTGGATCAGTAGATGTGAATGATTAATTTTTGTTTAATAAAGTGTTATAAAAATCCAAACCCTATAATTGTTTGTTATTGCACAACAGCTGGGAAATTTTGGGATGCAGCAAGAAGCCAGCTTGACCAAACAATATTAGAAACAGAAATCATACTCCTTTGGGCTTAGAGTGTTTAAGAGCCCCTGGAACAACACAAAGGTGTGAATCAATATGTCAGTAACTAGAGGAGGGACTTTATTTCCACTCATTGAAATATGTTCACCAGTTAGATTAACATTCTCCACCAAGTTGAGATGTTACTTGAGAGGTCTGAGGCTGATGACACATTTTTAAGTCAGATGCTGCCACTTACCAGGTATCTGCATCTGTTTCCTGGAAGTGTTTGAAATGAATTTGAAAGCCAGCCATCACTGGCACAGTAATCTGATCCATGAGCATGGGCCTTTAAAGAATTCACAGTAGTTCAACTGAGGGTTTGTTTAACTATAAAAAGCTAAAAGACAGCAGAACATTTCTTGCTTCACATTTTTGGGGATGGCATCGCATTAATTCCCAAGGGTTGCCCTATTCACAGGCATAAAAGGCAGCTCTATATGGCATCACATTTTAAGGAGCAATTTGGGGCTAGATCCACAAAGAGGACTTAGGTTCAGTGTTGCAACACCTAACTTTAGGTCCCCTGCCACATAGTGGAATCTCCAGCCCTGACTCAGGTACACAGGCTCCCTATAAATGTATGTGGAGAGTTGGGCACCTAAGAGTGGGATTCACAGAAGCTGAGTGGGATGTTGCAGAAGCTAGCCAGTCGCAAATGCTGAGGGTTGGGCTGGAGTCCACGTAATGCCACTTGGGATAAACAGCTGTGAACCCTCTGCTGGAATTAGGTGTTTAACCCAGGTCAGCCCTGTCTGAAGGGGGAAAAGAAAAGGCAACTTGGAGGTTGTGATGCCCTTTTATACACAGTATTTAAAGCATTCAGCCTGGTTGTGGGAGACCAGGGTTCAAATCCCCACTCTTCTTGTGTCAGAGCAGGCACTTGAACCCAGGTCTTTCGCTGCCCAAGTGACTATGCTAAGCACTGAGCTACAGGAAAAGTCGGGGGAGGGGCTTTCATAATCTCACCTGTTGAAGCTGCTTCACTTTGTATGAAATACTTAAATAGTCAGTGGGCCAAAGAGCAGTCAGAATGACTCTATAGCAGTGGGATTACAGTATCTAGTTTACAGACCCAAGTTCTAGTCCTGCACCAATGACTGTTTAAGCCTGGACCATTACTCAGTTCTAAGCTGTCACCGCATCTTATTGTCACTGTGAGAAATCTTGTGATTAGCAAAAAACTTGCTAGTAGCAGGCAGGGCCAAACCAGTCGACTTTCTTTTGTAGGAGATTCCTATTTACCAAACAGGCTGTGCAATGTCAGCTCACTCTGTATCTAATATCAGAAAGACTAAAGCAAAGGGCAAGTCTAGCCGATTTTGTGCATTTCCCACGTGCAATTTTTGAGTGTCACATCAGCTGGACAGCTCCATGCCTTTCTGTACTGTCCAAAGAGAGAGTGCCTCTTCACAGTCATGGAGGGGCCTAATTTAGGGTAGGTCCCAAATGGCCTCATACTGTAAATGAGTTTCTGATCTGGTACTCTCCAATTTACAAAGAGGAGCACGGTGTCCCCAGTCCCTGCACAGGCTGGCAAAATTGAACGGCAATGCAATGGGAAAGCAAGCGCCTTCCATTGAAGCAAATGACAAAACTTCCTTTTTCTTCAATGGGAGTGAGACTGCAATGAACCGACACCCGGACACAAATTCAGTTGTTTGGAGATCCATTCCTGACCTGATTCCTCTCCACAGTCTTGCATCTTGGCCTGTCTGTCTATCATCTCCTTGTGGATATTTTGCTATTTATTTCATTGTAACTTGGTTAAAATTGAGCTCCTTTCATTCCTCTTGAGATCTCCACTGCATTCTCAGTCACTATTGACAGTACTATCATCCTTCCTGTCACTCAGACTCATCATGAGTCATCTCTGACTCTTCACCGTCTCTAGAGTCATGCATCCAAGCTGGATCCAAACCTTGCCACTTCTTCCTCTCTCGCATTTCCATTATCAGGCCTATTTCCTCAGTCTACATGACTAAAATTCTCTCCGGTGCTTATCTGCATCCTCTTGGACCTTTCTGGCACCCACCACACTCTCCTGTCTAGTCAAAATGATGTTTCAAAGTCACCTTTTTGACCTGTCACAGTGACAATGTCAGTCCCCTTCTCAATCCCATAGAACATGTCATATGCAAGCTTTTTGTTCCTCCTTTATGGGACTTTCACAACCTAACCCTTCCCCACTTGTCTACTCTTGTATCCAATCCTGCCTCTTCTGCTCTGCCAATGCTGTCAGCCCCTATCATCCATTAGTTCACTTGTCACACAAGCACCTTCCCATTTTCTTCCATTCTGACTCTTATGCAGGGTCACTCCCTCTAAACTAATCCATAAATCCATTACACTGTGCTTCTCCAAATAGCACCTTAAGACCAACTTCTTCCAGATCCCTGTGGTCAGTTGCCAACTGATTACAGCTAAGCAGATGTTTCCAGTAGGAACTTTTGATATTTATCGTACTTAATTATATTAAAGACATGAACCAACTCAAAACTGTCCATCTGTTCACATAGTTGGCCACTGTAAACGCGTGGTCTTGTTACTTTTACCCTCATTGTTTATCCCTCATTCTTTTAAATTGATGTTACAATTACTTGTTACGTCTTAGCTTCAATTTTGGGGTAGGAGAAGCCGAGTCCTATGTGCACAGTCACAGTGCAGCCCTGAGGGACCATGCAGTGCAGCAGAGTGACAACAGGGAAGTCCTTGGGTGCCACAGATTTGTTCCAATATTTATAATCGGTAATCCTGTTTTAAACCCTCCTCTCCCGCATTTCCCAGTTGGCTGGTTCTTATCATTCAGGGAGCTTGGGCAATGGTGGGAAGCGACCTGTATGAAAGGAGAAGGTCAAACTTTTCAGCAAGGGTGCTGTGCAGGACAGATTCACTGTCTGCAGAGAGACTGAAACCAGAGATCTTTTTGGGCACAAGTATATTGTATCTCAGGATTGTGTAGAACAAAGGGAAAATAATCCTGACAATAAAACCCCAGTCACTCCCATCCTGCATTTAACACTGTGGCAGTTCTCAAACACCTTTCGGACAGACCTGCCTCTATCCTCTATTTTCCACTTCATTAATTCAGATTCACTTATGAATCAAATACTCCAGGCAGATGCTTGTATCTGCAATGGAGACACAATCCATTGCTATTAATGCACCGGAGAAACATAGAACTCAAGAGGATGTAATTGTCACAGATTTCAAATGGAAATGCATCTACTTTTCTGATCAGGATGATTGAAAAGGATGTTGCCATCATAGAGACAACTTACAATGGAGTCTAATGTCTTGCTCTGGACAAACAGCAGTGGGAAAAACAGTTTGCTTCATGTGCCACTTGGAGATTCTAAAGCTGAAAAACAAAGCTACGTCTCTGAGTGCAGAATTGGACTGAAGAGTCTTAGGACAAAGAATTCCTTCAGAACAGTGAGGGAAACACAGGGACACGATACATGAAGGAATGAAGGTGTGAATAAAGAATGAAACAAAAAACCTAAAACAATGAAACAAAACAAAAGAAACAAAGAAAGAATGAATGAAAAAACAAAAAAGAGACAGATACAAGAATGGTTCATTACGGGGTGGAGCTGCCCACACTGAGGGGCAGTGGGCTGGGGATCTCTGAGCTGCACATAGACACAGCCTTTGTTATTCACATACAGGGAACATCAGGCAGGGCAGTTGGCTGGAGCAGCAGGCGGTTCTTGCTGTCCACTTGCAAGCTCCTTTTGAAGGATTTGCTGGAGTGGATTTTGATGGCGTTTTAGCTGTCCTTGGTCCTTAGTGTGGATGTGAAATTAGAGGCAGTGCAGTATAAAATGCATACACAGGGTTTAATCAGAGAGTCCTATTTGTCTAAATGTACCACTCATGTATCTGAAACTAGAAATATGAAATATAACTCTGAGGGCCTATTCTAATTATGCAAAGTGTGGGCTATTAATGGTGGTTTGGAATCTTGATGACTCCCATTAACCAGGACAATCATCTGCAGATGGATCTCTTTTACTTGTAAGTCTCCCTGTATACCTATGTGCTGGCAAGTGGGTAATGTTTTCCCTTTAAAAAGGTGATCAAAGTTTATGTGAACCCCTCCAGGTATTTAATAATTTAGAAAGCCTGATTCTAGTATCACTTATACTGTATAAATCTGATACTACTCTAAACGAGTCAATGGTTTTATAATGGGGTAACTAAAAAATAACGAAACAAAACAAAACAAAAAGAACAAAACAAAAAGAAAAACCAGGCCCATAGGCTTTATCCTTCATGTGTAATGAATTAAATTTTTCTGTCATGAGTTTGTTCTTTTTTCTGTTTTCACAAAACATGCAATACACATCAACTTCACTATGGGAAAAATGTTCCTAATCTTCAATCTATTAGGGAAATGCCTGAAAAAAAGACAGAAATCACCTCCCAGAAGCTACACGATTTAGACATTTATGCTCCAATACGTCTGTTGGTCTATAAGGTGCCACAGGACTCTTTGTCGCTTTTTACAGATCCAGACTAACACACCTATCCCTCTGATACTTGACACCATTTAGACAATTTCTGATGTCAATTTCTTGACGTGGACAGCATTTTCCCTTTCAAAAGTAAATTGTTTTATTCCTAGTCTCTTCATATGACCGTCCCACCCCCAAACTTCCTGCTTCCAATCATCTGCTTTCACCTTCTGTCAACCTTTTCTATCTCCATTGTATCTGTGTACAGATGAAGTGACCAAACTGAATGCAGGATTTGTGGTAAAGGAAAGAAAGACATTTCTGTGAAATAGCGATGTACTCTGTATGCGTTCTGCTACTGATTTCATTGAAGGTTCATCCAGAGAACACTTCTGGCTTCTCCACTGGTCAGTACTCCGTTCAGCATCGATATTAAACTATATTTATAGATGGCATTGGAAATAAATATTGCACTGTGTGAACATGATCAGTTTTACTGGGGTTTCTAGTAACAACTCAGTGACTTATTTGTTGTAGCTTTATCGGTTCAGTGGAAATCCAGATTCTGATTAACCTTCCCTTCGTCACTATTGTCTATAAAGTATTTATTATCCTAGCAGAAATATTCATCCTTTGTATTTATCGCTAATGGGGAATTCTTTTCTCCATTTTTTTTAATTTCAGGTGTGAATTACCCAGGGAAAGTTTCCCATTTATCTCCTTGGATTCAATGAACATTTCAAATCTGAATTTACTTTAGGAACAACCATGTTGTTCACTGCAGAATGTTCTCTTGCTGGTGTCTCTCTTTTACCACATGTCTGATAGAACATTCAGTAGAACCCCTCCCCCGCACCATCAAATAGCCTGCCAGAGCCACAGGTGGCCCACCCTTGTCTCTTGATTTGTTCAATTTCTGCCTCTCCCTGTGATGAGCCCTGCAAACTGCACAATTCATCGGGCAAGAAAAACTTCCACTATGGGGAAGACTTTCAGAAAGGATTTAATAAGAAAAAAGGCACAAATTGAAGCTGAAGAAATTACAGGGATAAAAAATCAGGAAACTTCCATCCTGGCCAATCAATGGGAAAATATACAGAGGAAATTTGTGAACCTTTTCCCACTTGCATTTGAATTTCCTGCAACTTCACACAAATTCTTTAGAAACCCCTGCTTTGTCTATCTACCAGGCAGGGACTGTCTCTGGGCATCATGCCAGAGGGAACATTTCTCAGAGAAAAAGTCAAAGCTTTCACATCATCCCACGGTTATTTGGTCCAATCACATTGTTCTGATACTGATCCCCCAGAGTCACCATGTCCCACATCATCATAACTTGTGTCTCCAGGAGGCAGGAACAGGGTTTCTTTCTCCATCCCAGAGACACCTTCATTCCTTAGCGAGTGCAGATTCCAACCTGAAAATTCAAAGGGAGACACATACAGTCAGTGGATCCATTTTATGGTTACATGTGGCCGCATAGCAAGGGTGGAGCACACACTCTGTTATGGGTTAGAAAATGTTCCCTCTTTCTTCTTCTCATTGGGTCCATGACAGGTTTTAATCCATCATCTCTGTACATATTCTGGAAGTAAAATCCTTGGTTTCCAGACCATTTACAGTTGCCAAGTGAGAACTGTATTCAGCTGTCACTTCATGTATAAAACCCAATCATTTACCAGGAAGTAGCTCTTACTTAAGGACATTGTATAATTCACTCTGCGCTAATCATACACATAAGCACGTTATTCTTATCAAGTACTAAGCAATGCATATTTGATCGCCACTCCACTTCCTTTAGGGAGGCTGGTGGTATGTCTGCTCATGACACAGTGGGGATCGGAGGGGAGATGTTGGCAAAGGATAATGGGAAAAGCCCAACTTTTACAGGAAGTGTCATAGGCTCTTTAACATTTGTGTATCAGTAAGAGGACTTTGATTTATAAGATTTTGTCCAAAAGATACAAGCACAGTAAACTGGTGGGAATCCAGTACATCCAGGGTGTGGCAGCCACATAAGGATTTGAACCTAGAGATTGAGGGATTTTGCTGCTTTGACCACAAAGTAGTACACAGCAAAAACTCCCCTTTTCCTGTCACCATTGCAAGCACTGAAACCTCTGCTTTGAGGGAAAGGAGAGAAGGAGAGGGTATTTTTCCCCCCCACAGGCATTGGGTTGGCCAGGTTTATTCCCTAGCTATGTAATGCACATTCCGAGCCAGCCCATGCTGTAGACACACTGTGAAGTGCAAACTCACCTGTCTGTGAATCCCTGTTCCTGTCACTTGCCCTAGTGCCTTCCTCATCATTCTGCCCCAAACCAGGGTCATCTTCAGGGTCAGACACTTCTCTGGCATCATCATAACCAGCCCCTGGGACATCTTTAACCAGGACAGGGGCATCTGACATGAAGATGTGAAGTAATTAAGAGAATATTCATAGTGAAGATAGACACAAACTACAAGCTGCAGATGCACCAGCCTCACTGGTTCTTGGGGATCTCTCAGCACTTCCACCTTCAGGGTGGTCAGAGGAGCCCTCCTCTGGAACCCTCAAACTGAGGGGTTTTACATATCACATTGATTTGATACATTTCAATAGCTGGTTGAGAGGATCCTAGAGCTCCCAGATGAGCAGGGGGAGGGGCAGTTCTAGAAAGAGGTGACTGGGATCTAGACCAGAGGGGTTGCTCCACAAGGCATTTCATTACAATAATTACAAATGTAAATGACTTGGAATTGTCCTGAGTTTGTTTCCAGATTCCTAAATTTGACATTATTTTAAAATGTCTTTTCAATGTGTTCTCCTGATAATGTTTACCCCATAAACTACCATCAGTCTCCAATGTACTGACACCACTGGGAGCTGAGCCAGCTAATAAGGTTGACCCGTGGGTGTAAAATTTCTATGTCCCACCCACTCCCCCATCACAGCGTGTCTGACACAGATGTATATAAGCTGCCATAGCTGCATACCAGGAAAGGCTGGCAGGGAATATTGCTGCTATGTAAAGGTCTCTGCTTCAGTACATTGTCTTTACAGATGATGAGTAGCCCTAGTGCTCACAGCAGTGAGGGCACAGGGCAGTGACCTGAGCCAAGTACTGTGTGGGCAGCTCCTGAGGAAACTGCTCCTTCAGTCCCAGCAGTGGGCCTCTGTCATGACCTGGGACATCACACGCTTCCCTACCGCTGGGCCTCCACACAGCTCTTGTAATGCACCTAGTCAGCGCCCCCAGCGTTATTCCAATAGAAAATACTGGTGGGTGAACTTTGTGGTTTTCTTAACAAACCACTATTGTCCCTACTGGGAAATAAAGTTAGTTTTCCTCAGGGTGACGTTGGTTCCAGGAGGAGGATTCACTGCTCACCTCGGCTGTCTGGAGTCTGGGGGACATTGTTCAAAGCAGGCTCCTCCACGTTATCGTAATCCAACTGAGACCCCCCTGGGGAAGCTCCCTCTGGAAGAGCAAACACCACACTCAGCCCATGGCACTAGTAGAGTCTCTTCAGCACAGGTGGTGCTTATAACTACAGCTGCTCCGTTTATGCCATTGCATTTATAATTAGAGATGGGCCCAGGCCAGGAAGTTCAGATCCAGGATTTTGCTTTAGCCTGTTATAGTGACAGGTGCCAGCCCCAAAACTGTGATCCAGAGCTGGGGTCAGAATCTGCAAATTCCCCCTCCCCTAAAATTCTGGTGGGTTCGGATCAGTGAGTTGGGCTGAGCCCATCTGTAATTATAACATAGGGCAATCTTCTCATTTCTCTCGCGCGATGTGAGTTGAGCCCTGCTGGGCACTGACACCTTCCACCCAAAGAGACTGACCCGTCTCCTCCAGCTCCTCACCTGGGGAGGTCACTGGGAGCCACTCCCAGGGGTGTGTGCTCAGGAGATGGTCACATGTTCCCATCCTGAGATTCTGACAGAAATCCTGTTCAATGGGATTAGACCCAACTGTGTACAATGGGAACCTTGTGAGTGGAAATGGCTGCAATTGCAGAAAGTGTCATAGAAATTCTGTTCTCTGCCCAGATTTGTGTCTCTCGGCCCGAGTCTGCCCCTCCCCCATTACCTTGTTCTGATCCAGGATCATTTTCCCCCTCGCTGTCCCCGGTGTAATATTGCAGCTTCGTCACTGAGTCATCTGAGTAGGAGACTAGAGAGACGAGAACCAGAAATTCATCACAGTGAGAACAGCAGAATTGTGGGACTGGGAACACACCCGGGGCCAGGAGCAGGATTTCGAGTCTCAGTCTATTCCTTCTTCTACAGGAGATGGTGACTCACAGCGACTCTGAGTGGTGAGAGGCTGACACAGACTCCCCAAGAGAAATCTCCATGTCACCGTGGTAAATGTGACTGAGGGGATGCTACAATCAGACCTGAAAGATGCTGGGCTGAGTGAAGGGCACGTCTCTGGCTGCTGGTCCAGGGAAGTTCCACAATGGTCCTGGCCTCCTCAGCCACAGAGGGGACTCCTCCTTCTTAAGGGTAAATATCCACCTCCCTCATGAATCAGTCGATCAGCTCTCTGTGGTGTTTCCAGATTAGGCCAAGACAGGCTCAGAGCAGAGTCTGTGATGCACTGTAACCATCTTGGCAGTGGCGCTGGGGGATGCCCTGAGCATGTTCCCAGAGCCCCACCACAGCACAGCCCTTGGGCAGGATGTTTCCATCAAACATTGAGCCAAAATGGCACAAAGGATAAAAGGGCCATGACTCAAAGTCACGAGGGTCTCCTGAGCTGATCTCTCTGCTCCGGGGGCAGGAGGGAGCCGACCCAGCAGACCAGTGGCTATGGTAGGAGAGGGGCACAGAACATCCCCTGCTCCAATACTCCAAAGCAGTTTTCAAGTGATAGTTTAGCCTGGCCCCAGACAGTCACTTTCCTGACCCATAACTGGTTACACTCCAAGGCTGCAGGATGGGCAGAGTGGTGGGAAGGAAACTCATCTCCCTCAGTCTATATGAGTAATTGCTGGTCTCACCACAGACCCAGCTCCCTCAGCTAGAGTGTGGGGGATAAAAAGATGGTTTGGTTCTCTGGCCATTGGGGGAAAAAAGCAAAAACAAAAACAAAAAACCAACATTCTTTTGAGTTGAGCCATAAATGCCTTTTTTTGGTTGTAAGTTTTGGCAAATGCAATAGTAAAAAAGAAAGTTTAATTTTGACTGAAACCATTTGGTTTTCTTTTGGCCATTAGTTAATTTTTGTTTGGTTGGTTTTTTTTATAGATGAAATTAGAGGAAATTTCTAATGGAAAAATACTATCAAATTGAAAAAAACAAATGTTTTCTTTAGTGTTGTACACAAAGAACAGTTCATTTCAGTAACTCCTCACTTAAAGTCATCCCGGTTAACGTTGTTTCATTGTTACATTTCTGATCAATTAGGGAACATGCTCATTTAAAGTTGTGCAATGCTCCCTTCTAATGTCATTTGGCAGCCGCCTGTTTTGTCCACTACTTGCAGGAAGAGCAGCTCGGTGGAGCTAGCTGGTGGGGGCTTGGAACCAGGGTGGACCAGCAGCCCCCCATCAGCTCCCCCTAAGTTCCCTGTGCAGCAGCTGCCTGCAGTTCAGCTGTGTCCCTCCCCCCACTGCCATGTGCTGCTCCTGCCCTCTGCCTTGGAGCTGCTCCCCAAGACTCCTGCGTGCTGTATGGGGGGAGGGGAAGAAGATGGGGGCTAATGACAGGGTGTCCCCTCCCCCCTGCTCCTGCACCCTGCTTACCCCATCTTCCATAGAGCAGGGGGGACACAGGACAGAGGGAGCTTCCAGGCAGCAGCAGCTGCAGCTGCGGTTGGGTCTCAGCTGGCTGATCTAATTAACAAGGCAGTGTACTTCTGACCCCACTCTTCATACTTAAAGGGGAAATGTGCATCTCTCTCTCTCACACACACACACAGGGTATGTGTCTCTGTCTCTGTCTGCCCTCCCTCCTTTCCTGCTGCCTTGTAAAGTGTGAGAGTTAATCCTTGAGGGCTCAGCCCAGATATGTTTTTTGCTGCCCCAAGCAAAAGCAAACAAAAAAAAGAGCTCCGAGAGCACCACTGCCGAAGCAAAAATGCCGCCCCTGTAATTGTGCCACCCCAAGCACGTGCTTGGTTTGCTGGTGCCTGGAGCCGGCCCTGGCTCAGCCAATTGCTAGTTCATCATTTATGAGGCATTCCCTGGGAAATATCCCACCCTTTGACTCCTCCACCTCAACCAAGCTTCACAATCATCATCACTGTGTACCAGTATTAAATTGTTTGTTTAAAACTTATACTGTGTGTGTATGTTCTTTTGTCTGGTGAAACAAATTTCCCTGGAACCTAAACCCCTCACTTACATTAATTCTTATGGGGAAATTGGATTCTCTTAACATCATTTCGCTTAAAGTCGCATTTTTCAGGAACATATCTACAACGTCAAGTGAGGAGTTACTGTATTTGGAACAATTGGGTGAAATTGACAGGAATTTGTAAAATGTTTCGGTGTCTCTTAATCTGAATTTTTCACCAAAACATTTTGTAATGAAGACTTGTGCCGAGCTCCAATGAGAAACTCACAAGCTGAAGCTGCAGTGACATAACTCTGGGTCAGGGCTTCAGATGGAAAGGGCATTAGATAGTTGCTCCCTGTTAAGAGTGAGACACACAGACCTGAGCGACTGAACATCTCCTGCTTCTCTCTCATCAGGTTATAATCAATTTCCTCGTACACGGCCTCAGAGAAGGGATCCAAGGGTCTTCTGGATCCTGAAAAGAAAGGTCAGGGTTTGCACAGGGTTAGAGAAACCAGAGATGGGAAACACTATGGGATCATCCAGCCCCTCCCCCAGGGCCCAGTGGGAGCCTGAACCCTACAGCACATTCCCACTGCTGGAATTTGAATGAGCCAGGGGACAGGGTTTCTTTCCACAACAGCCCTTTGATGATGGTTCCCAGGGCTAGTTCGCTGTCAGGAAGCTTCTTCACATTCATCTTAAATGTTTCCTTTTTAATCTCATCCCATTATTCCTGGTTATTCCCCTTTGGAGCAGCTTAAATAATTCTTTCCCCACGCTGGTGTTTATCTTTTTTTTCCCATCGAGTTTAAGGTCAGAAGGGACCATTAGAACATCTAGTCTGACCTCCTGTATAACACAGGCTACTGCATTTCACCCAGATACCCCTAGGTTTGAGCCCAAAGATGCACTTAGACTAAAGCATTTCAGTCCTCAGCAGAATAAACTCTTGTGTGCCATAGGCAGAAATCAGGAGCAATGAAGGTACCACCAATGCCCAAGGCCTCCGTAATGACAGGGAACTGACTAGGTGAGAGATGCCTAGATAATCCTGGTAGATGATCCATTCTCCATGTGTCAGAGGAAGATGAAAATCCCCCAAGGTCCCTTTTTGCCAGTCTGACCTGGGGGAAAATTCCTTCCTGACCCCAAATCTGGCAATCGGTTTGACCATGAGCATGTGGAAAAGACACACCAGCCAGATATCTTAGAAAGAGCTTTCTCTAAACCACCTCAGAGGACTGGTCCAGCCTATCCAGTGTCACATATCCCTTTGTAGCTAATGTCTGATGCTTCAGAGCATGGCAAGAAACACAACAAAGCAAAACAAAACACAAATATGGGAGTTTCCCAGATTCCTTCCTGACCCCTGCAGGCAACAGGCTGAAGCCCTGAACCATGAGCACTGATTATAGTCATTGTCTTACTGCAAAGTTGTGAATGTTACGTGTATGTTGATGGCGATCCCATCCTCTATCTTCTTGCAATGGAGCTGCTAGCTAATGTTTGTACAGAGTTTTATAGAAGTAAAATCCCCTACAAGTGCCAGCTTTCAGTACAATACAATGCTCCTTGCTCCTTGTATAATGCTCCTTTCCTGCACTTCTCCTTCCTAAGATTGTCTTGTCTACTGGATCACTCTCTTCACAACTATTTACCACAGCTCTATTTTTTCCCCCTGAAAATATTTCCAATTTCTCTAGGTCCCTTTTCCATGATGTCTCTCCTCATGATATTCTGAACCCCTCCCTGAGACAGATACTGAAACTCCAGGCAGTATCTTTGGGAATCACTGTATTAAAGCTATGAATGGTTTATGTTCTGCTTCATGTGGGAGGGTTACCACAGCTCCTCAAGGAAGAAAAAACAGTGAGAATGTGTGTGTGTGTGTGTGTGTGTGTTGGGGGCGGGGGGAGTGTAATTAAGGTGAATCACTGAGATTGTAAACAACTCCAGAAAGGTAATGACCTTCAGGGTGGTTTGTACAGACTGGTCCAAACTGGGTTACTAGAGACCAAGAGACAAAGAAAGACTTCTGGTATGAAAGGCTGAGTTTAAACAGACTCAGGGCCTTCATTTTGATTCAGCAAATGGGCAGGGCCTTCTGTCCATGGGGATCCCAACACTGAATAGTTGGAGGGACGTTGGTCTACCAGGCTGCCCATGAGGAAGACAGGTGAATTCTGGTATGTTCAGCAACTGTGGAGGAATTTTTATTGTTTTTAATGTTTTCTCTGTCATACTTTTATCCTAGGAATAAGGTGTAGTTTGCTGAGAGAGAGTTGGGTGGTGACTTGTAACTGCTGGCAATGCACTGCTCATAGCCCTTGGGGAGAATGCACAGTATGGGGGCTGGCCTGTACGCAGACTGGTTTGCTGGGGGTATCACGGTGGAAGGCGGGGGGGGGGGGTGTGCAGTATTAAAAACCCCTGGCCACAAGGAGGTGGGACGGGGGTTCCCACCCAGAGACAGGTGACAGCTGGAGGCCTGAGTAGGCACTCCTGGAGTGGATCACTGGAGGGTTGGGGGGATTCAGATGCCTCTTCTCTGAAACTGTAAAGGTCCCTAGCTAGCATCATCTCCAGATTTCATGGCTGGGCTGTCCCCCAGACAGTTAATTAAATATTAAATGAGAAAGGAGTTAGGCACCCTCGTCTGCCCCACCCAGTCCGGTATCACCCCTCACCCTGACACCCTGCAGCCCCCCGGCTATTGCAGAGACATTTCACACAGTGACACCAATCAGCACCCACCTCTGCGCTGTGCCCTGGCACTTCGCACCTGTGCCCCTAGAATGATTAAGACCAGGCAGAGCAGGGACCCCAGGATAATGCAGATGATCACGGGCACCGTGCCTCTCCCACTGTTGGTCGGAGGGCTGCGCTGGGGAGCTGGATGGAAATGAACATGCGACAAGGAGAGATTATCCTGTGAGATTCAGGAGGGGGCGGGGAGCTCCCCAGTCACTCATTGCACGTGCCAGGACAGCAGGGTAAAGGGCTGGGACAGTCTGTGCACCGTGGGGGCAGCTCACAGGCTGCTGTTTAAATCATGGGTCCTGCCCTGTCATCTGGAGCCAGAAGATAGGAATCCTCTGACACAGCATGGCCTGCAGCTCCCACCCAGGTGTCCTTCCCCCTCAGATGTCACAGGCCATGGAAAGGAGCTCCTTCCCTCAGGCTGCAGCTTGCAGCTCATCCTCTGTGACCCAGCACCAGGGTAATTTACCCCTTGATGGGAGGAAGGAGATGCTTTAACTAGGATATTTGGAAAAATCTGTCCTTTCTGTCAGACCTGCAAAGGGAAAGGGAGGAGAGTTGGAGCCTGGAGCGAGGGGGAGGCAACGTGTTTGTTCCTGGGGGGAACCTCACCACTGAGAGTCCCTGGTTGTCTCCAGCTGTCACCTCCACAAACTTCCTCATAGTAGCACAGGGCCTGTTTGTTAGTGATTTAGGGCCCAAGTCCCTTGTGCTCTGTGCAGCGATGAGGACTCTAGTAACAAACCAGCACACTGGGGCCTGTGATGGATGCAGGGGTTATGTGGGCTGATGCTTGAGCCAATCTGACCCCACAAAGGCTCCACCCCAAAGCATCCATGATGCTCCTGCACACAGGAGATGGGAGGGCCTGGTCTGGGACCAAAGGGATAGGGGGGTGGGCTGATCCATCCTCCTCCCTGAAAATTACAGCATGTAGCAAAAACATCTCCTGTCACTCACCTGTGCAATTCACAGCAGCATCTTCCTTATGACCACAGTTGCTCTCACCCCAGGGCTTGGCAGGACAGTCCCAGAGAGATGACTCTGTCCCTCTGCAGTTCACCTTCTCCACCCAGATGGGACCAGTCCCCTCACTGAATGCAGCCTCGCCCAGGGCAGATACAGCAGAGCCACAGCCCAGTTGTTTACACACAATGTTAGCATCCGCCATGTCCCAGGAGTCATCACAAACTGTTCCCCAGGAGCCACGGTACCAAACCTCCACTCTCCCCGAGCATCTGTTCTCTCCTCCCACGACACGTAACTTCTCCTGGTCTGGAAATGCAGACACCTCACATGTTACTGGGACAGCTGGGAAAGTCCTTAGGGACCAAGAGTGAAACAATGAGAAGCAGAGATACCTGTGCAGCTTGGAGAGTTCGGGCATTCGGCAAACAGGGTCTGAGTTGGTTTTGCTTTTTTTCCTATGGAGAGAAAATGCCGAGGTGAATGCACTGGGTTTTGCATGTGATGTGGGAATAGAATTTGTCTGTATTTTAAACCTCTAATTTCAGCACTGTATGAACTGAAATGTGAACTCTGGGTCATTTAATATCCAGACTTGTGGGGGATTCCCGTCTTGACCCAAACTGCACAGCCTGTTTGTTCATCCCAAAAGGATTAATAAGCACAGAGCTGTCTGATGACAGTCTCTAGGGAGAGGCTTTTCTTGACTCTCACGCTACCTTATCTCACTGTGTAACACTGGTCTCTTTTATAATTAATTGATTAACTTCCATGTTTGTTGTTAATCAGAAAAATGCCTATTCCTATAAAACATCATGAAAATATGTTTGTATCTTGTGCTAAGAATTTACATCTGCCTACACTGAGATGTGAATAATAGCAAAAGTTCTATCGTAATCCTTCAATTAATTGAACACATCGCATACATGTGTGTTTGCATATGCACATGCAGGTAGTTTCAGAATTACCAGTGCAAGAAATATGGGTTTCTTCTGCTCGGTTATCACATGACTTTGGATTCCAGGGCTCTGACGGGCACTGCCAAAGGGAGCTGTGCTGCTCACTGCATGCAACATGGTCCAGCCATGTGGGACCAGAACCTGCTCCATATTCAAAGTCGCTTGCAATCTGCCCTCCATCCCCACAGTTCAGCTGTTTGCAGACAATTGTTGGGGTGACTCCAGACATCTGATTGGAGCAAACACTGCCCCACGTCCCATTGTAGAAAACCTCCAGCCGCCCAGCACAGTCACTGTCTCTCACCAGCCTCAGATCTGTGAATTCTAGAAGGAAATGCACAAAAAGGGAATTTAAATTGTCTGATTCTGGAATGAACTGGGGAGTGAAGAGTGAAATCCCAGCAATTCCTAACGATCCTGTGCATCATTCTGCAGGAGCAACTGCTAGAGAACCACTCAAAGAATCAGAGACTCTTTTAGACACCACAGGCCCCTTAGAAATACAGAGGGCATCTCTGGAAGGCCACCATTTACCAGCAGCTACATACAGATTGTAATAGATAAAGACCAGGAAGGATTGTGACATTGGCAGGATAAAGGCCAGCTCTTGCCCAGGCTGCAGCTGAGAATTGATAATCTCATAGCTGGAGACCAGATCAGGTCACCTGTATGTTAGTTTTGCTCAAAACAGGTATTAGTCTGATAGGAATGTATTTTGTGTTTAGACTCTATGAAACGGTGGTTAGTTGCTGCAGGCATTAGTCTCACTTGTAATGTCTGTGGTCCATGCTACAAGAAAATATGTAAGTTTTGCTTTATAAGTTTGAAAATATTTGCTCTGAGCTTGTGAACTCAGGCACAGGAATCATCCCCCCATCCATCCGCAAGGACTATCAAAATCAGATGGGCCATCAAGGATCATCACAATATAAAGGATTGGTTAATGGCCTTATCATACCCCTGGAGCAGTACATGCAGAAGGCATCGTCCCATCGCTTTGAAGGCTGGAAGAGGGAAATAAAAATAGCAGATGTGAAGATTGTTCATGTTTTTGGCTGTTTGAACTGTGACAGGGCTAGAGACGCCAAACTGAAGCCAGAGACCCCAAGGGGTCAACGCTGAAGGACATTTGGAATTGACAGATCACTACAACTCTGTCACTCCTAGGATGTAAATGGTAACTCATTTGTGTGTAGATGTTTGTTTGCTTTAACTGTGTAATTAAACCTTTTATTTCTTTTATCTATTTAATAGACATGTATATAGTTTATTACAGGATTGGCTACAGGCATTGTCTTTGGGGTAAGATCCAGGATACCAACTGATCTGAGTAAGTGACTGATCTCTTGGGACTGGAAGCAAGCTGAATGTGGTGTGATTTTTGGTGTAAGTGACCAATTATCATTGTCTGGGTGACAAATTGGACTGGAGAGTCTAAGGGGACTGTCTGTGATTACATGGTAAGATAGATATAGTGATCCAGGACTAAGTTCCCTCTAAGCTATCAAAGGCCAGATAGGCACACAGGCACAGAGGCCTGGACTGGAGAGGTGCCTCTTCCCCAGCCCCGGAGTTTCTGCAGTGGGGAAAGAGGCGCCTCTCCCCTGGCCCCAGTCTGCTGCAGCAGGAGAGGGCTGGGGGGAGTCCTCTCTCTCTGCCACAGACCCAAGGCAGCCTGCACCCCAAACCCTTCCAGCCATGGCCCCATCCCATAGCCCACAACCCCAGCCAGAGCCCTCACCCCCCCACATACTCCAACTGTCTGCCCAAGCCCTAAACCCCCTCCTGCACCATGAGCCCCTCATCCCTGGGCCCACCCCAGAGTCCTCACCCCTAACCAGAACCCTCAGCCCCCACACTCTAACCCGCTGCCCCAGCCCCTGAGCCCCCTCATGACCCCAAAACCCTCATCCCTGCCCCACCAAGCCTGCACCCCCAGCCAGAGCCCTCATCCTCACCCTGTGCACCGACACCCTCTGCCCCAGCCCTGAGCCAACTCCCACACTCCATACCCCTCTGCCCCACCCCGCCACACATCACCTCCATATTGGTGCACATAACAAAATTAATTTCGCACATGGATGTAAAAAATTAGAGGGAACATTGGTCCAGGAGTTCACATCTGTTACTGTCTTGGTTAAATCTACTTATAGACACACCACCAGTTTGGGGTATTGCCTTGTTTCTCACCATCTGCGCTGAGGTGGGCACTTAGAGCCGTGAGCCACTCCAGACAGTGTGACAGGGATCATGAGATCAAATAGTCTGACCTTCTGTAAAACAGCTGCATAGAGCCTAATAACTTGAGTCTGACTAAAGCATCGCTTCCAGAAAGGCATCCGGTTTAGACAGGAAGACTTCAAGAGATGCAGAATGCACCATTTCCCTGGTAGTTTGTTCTGATGGTTAATCACCCCCCCTGTTAAAAACCTGGGCCTTATTTCTGATGTGAATTTGTCTGGTTTCAGCTTCCAGCCATCGACTCTTGTTCTGCCTTTTGCCATTAGATTAAAGAGCCCTTTAGTAAGTGGTATGTTCTCCTTGTGATGGAACTTATGCACTGTAACCAAATTACCTCTTGATTGTTTTGATAAGCTGAACAGATTCAGCATCTTAAATCTCTCACCGTAAGGCTTTTATTCAAGCCATCAGATCACTTTTGTGGCTCATCTCTGCTCCCTCTCCAATTTTTGTAGACATCAGAACTGGACACAGTATTCCAGTATCTGTCTCACCAGTGCCATATACAATAGTATAATTTAGTCCCCACTTCTACTCACTACTCCCCTGTTTATACATCCAAGATTCACATTAGCCCGTTTTGCCACACATGGCACTGGGAGCTCATGTTCAGTTATTTCTCCACTAGGACCCTACATCCCTTTCAGTCACTGCTTTCCATGATACAGTCTCCTTCAGATACCTGAGATGCAGCATTCTAACATTAGGGAAATCTTGCAATGTCTCCAGTATCTCTGGTTGTTAGCTGAGGACTTTCTAATGGTGAACCTGGTAGATAGTTACACAAGGGAAAGGGAGGCAGAGACAGTCTGGGAAAGTATCATTCTCAGCAATCTCCTTAAACTTCTGCCCCCTCCATTAAATCCCCTGGTAACATGGCTCACAAAAGCATTCACAGAACAGACCTGAGCAGAGAACTCCCGCGTCCTCTTTGTGTCTGCAGTTGTGTTGGCCCCAGCCTCTGGAAGGACACGACCAGAGATCAGATTCATTCCCAGAGCAGTTCACATCATCCAGCCAGATCTGCCCGGATCCTTGCCCATAATGAGCAGAGACAGTTGCATTGATGGCATGTCCACATCCCAGTTGTTTGCAAACAACATTGGAGTCCAGTAGGTCCCAGAAATCATCACAGACTGTCCCCCAGCTGCCATTGTAATAAATCTCCACTCTCCCGGCACAGCGACCTGCCCCATTCACCAGTCTGATCCGCCTGCTCCCTGCAGGGAGAGATCCCAGCTGTTAATATGTATTTTTCTACTGAACAGAGAATGTTTGTGAGATTTGGAAATCAATCACCTGAGCAAACGACACCGATGTCCTGAGCAATTCCTGCCTGGGCTGTCTCAGATGTGGAGTTGTCACAGAGAGTCAGACGCATCTCATTTCCTGCACACTGGACCCTTCTCAGCCCCACGGGGCCCATTCCTCCCTCAGACTTAGGGGGATTATAAGCTTTCTCAGCGACTCCACACTGGAGCTGCCTGCACACCACGCTGGCATCGTCCATGTCCCACTGGTCATCCAGCACTCTGCTCCACACACCACGGAGGAAAATCTCAACTCTCCCATCGCACCGGCTCTCTCCATTCAGCAGTCTGAGCGATTCAGAGCGACCTGGGCTCAGGAGAGATGGGAAACACACTGAATAACACTCCCTGTTATACATTAGAAATAATACAGAGTGTGCATGAAATTATGGACTGTTTCTCAATAAGAAGGTATAATCCAGTGATCAGAGTGTGTCACAGTGTTAAAGGGAACAACCTCTGTCAGAAGACACTTATTCTTTTGGCTCTATAAGCGGAAGATGCTAGAAGGACTGTAAAACTTTGAACTTGACAGAAGGGCTTGCTAGCAGACCTTGTAAATGCGTGACCAAAGGACTTCCTGCAGATTACTGATTGGGAAAATAGTCTCTGTGGGTGGTGGTAGAATGGCTGCTGAGGTTTGTAGTCACTTTATCCAGGCTTAAATGCCTGGAAGCCAGTGAATGGTGTTTGCACAGGCACACAGTCAGTGACTTGTGAATGATTTAGGGTCGGGAAAGGTGGGTGGAGCTCGAGCCTCGGGGGGACCCCCCTTCACTCCAAGGGTGTGCCTAGTGTGACCAGATGTCCTGATTCTATAGGGACAGTCCTGATATTTGGGGCTTTTTCTCATATAGGCGCCTATTATCTCCCACCACCTGTCCAATTTTTCACATTTGCTATCTGGTTACCCTACAGCTTGTATGACCCGGGCAGCCCCAGGTTTGGGTGCCTGCTGAGCGGTAAGGACCGGCTGGAAACGGTTCAGGGAGGAGAGCCCCACTCCCTCCTGACCCCCCGGGCACCAGATCCCTCCTGCACCCCTCCCGCTGCACCTCCCATCATTGTCCACCCTCCCAAAAGCTGTCCCCCACAGGTTTCCTGTCCTAGCTATGCCACTAGTGTAGTGTGAGGGTAGAGAGTAGATTTGTGGCTTTCCATGGAGGCTCATGGATATAACTGGGTACCACAGCCCCTCAGGAAGGCCAGATGGGATCATGGCAGATGGAGCTCATACGGAAGGGACCAGGTGTTTTTCCTTAGAAGGGATTCTCCTTCCAGCAACTGTAGGGAGAAATTAGCATCTTCATGTGCTGAGGAGTTCCCTCTGAGAACCAGGGTATGGGCTGGGTAGCTAGTTAAGAGAGGCAGGGCAGGGCTGCAGGGAATTCAGTTAGGAATGCAGGTAGCAGCCTCTGTGAGAAGCAGGAGAACTGTGAGGTGAATTGCCTCCAAGGTAGAAAGGTATCAGCTGTAAAGAGGAGAGTAGATGTCAGTTGAGAGTGCTGGGCAGGGCCCTATAGGCTTAGTCATGGTGTGTAACAGCACCAGTGACTCTGGGCTCTGTGAGAGACAGTCCTGGAAGCTACGGTACATTATTAGGAAGAAGGTTGAAATCTAGTGCTTTTGCAGTAGGTTTCTCTGTAAGAACCCCAGTTCCAGCCAGTCAAGAAGCCCTATGGAGACTCTGTACATGGATGAGAAGATGGGGCAGAGAGGGGACCTGCAACTTCATTAAGCAGGAGGGGTCACTTTGGATGAGGGGAGAAGCGGATGATCACAATGACCTCTTTGGGTCTTAAAACTCTGCAGATCTATAGACCCATGAGACAGGCTTCATTTAGTCACAAGGGAACCAGATTGGCTGGCCATTAAAATTAAGTTTTCTAGTGAATTATTTTTCCTGCAGAGCCCTGGCAGCTTTCAGTGCCCAAGATGGATAAATCGGGGTTGTTCAGTGTCAGGCTGTGGCCTGTATGACCCCTGCCTCATTCGCTGTAGAAACTGGAAGGCCTGTAGAGAATGAGCAGGGGAGCGCAGGAAGAACTAGGATGATCTTGTTAAGAGCAGTGACTGTCATTCAGTAGAGCTCAGTTCTGTTCCTGCCTCTGCCACAGACTTCACAGGTGATGCTGAACAGGTCTCTTAAGCCAGTTTTTATAGGGTCTGATTTGCAGAAGTACTGAGCACTCACAACTGCCGCAAGGGTCAAGACAAGATGTGGCTGCTCAGCTCTTCTGCAATCAGGCAGTGGGGTCGGGTGGAATGAGAACAGGGCTCTGAGGCAAAATACTTTGGTTTATCCTGTCTCTGCTGCTGACTCACTAGGTGGCCTTGGGCAAGTCGCTTTGCTTTTCTCAGTTTCACCATTTGTAAAGTGGAGCTAATAATAATACTTAGCCACCTGCTTCCCTGGATTTTGGAGAGGTTTATTAATGTCTGGACATACTTTGAAGACACAAAGCTCTGTAGAAATAGTGAGTACTCTGAAGAATCAGGCCCTGGGTCTCAGGTTGCTGCCCAATCACCCCAAAGTTGGAATTTTGGCTTTAATCATTGTATGTAAAATTTTCAAAAGCAGCTAACTGATGTAGGAATCTAAGTGCCACTTTCAGAAGTGACTTAGGCAGAAAGAGGGAGAAGTCTGCATGGTTCTTGGGCTCCTACGTTACTGGAGAAAATGGGATTTAAGTCTCTAAGTCACTTAGGCATTTTTGAAAATCTTATTCTTGGGCTTCTAAGTGCCTAAGTCACTTTTGAAATGGGCACCATAAGAGTCTGCTATCTCCCGGGGTGTTATGTAGACAAATTCATTAATGTTTGTGGTGCATTCTCATATTACGGTGACAAGCACCCTAGAAAATCCCATGAAGAAATTAATAATTCTGTATTCAGTGCAGTGTTTGTATGGTATGTACAGTGAATAAATCCCTGGATCACAGGTTGAATGATGAGGATAAACCTAATTATTCAACAGCTCCCCCATCCCCTGAGCACCATCCTCCCAGTGCACTGGAGGAGGCTGGAGTTGGGGGTTGGTGAGAATTATGGGATGTGTGTATACAATTGGACTGTATCATAATGTATATGCATAAGGAAGGGTGGGGGGCTGAATTAACATTACATAGGTAACCTAAACTCTGGTATTTTCTAATTCTTGTACCTTTGGTTTTGACTAAATACACTAAATAACGCTGTTTGATTTTTTTTTTATAGAAGGTAAATATTAGAGTGGGTCAACAACCCAAAATTTTTCCTATGAAGTATTTTGAATGCAGTATTTCAATTTTTAAACACATTTGAGATACTGGCATGTGGAAATGGAATGAAAATTTTTCTTTAGACTCTAACTAAAATGTTGATTTATTTCAACTTTTGGAAAATGAAACATTCAATTTTCCTTTCCAGTGTTTGGATTTACAGGCTTGCCACATCCTCTCCCTTTCTATTTTTTCATCTTTTCTTCCACTGTAAAAAGTTAGGAAAAAGTAAAAAAGTAAGAACACAGGGGGAAAAGTCTTTTGAGTTTTTTCAACTGGGAAGGTGTGAAAAAAGTAAAAAAAGCTAAATGAGTGAAAGCACTACTTTCTCTGTGGTGTGCTACCAAAAATACCCTCAGGAACTCACGTGAGAGAAGGGAAATGGTGATTTTCAGCAGTTTATAATTCAGCCAAACCTGGAAGGCATCTCACTGCATTAGGAGAAGGCACCTCCCTGGCCCCAGCACTGACCCCTTCCCAAACTGCAAAGGCTGCAGCAATCAAGGAAGGGGCGAGAGCTTCTCAAGAAGATGCAGAGAATATTTTATAATAGAAAGGGTGATGCAATCTCCACATTGGCAGGGCCAGCTCCAGCTTTTTTGCCACCCCAAGCGGCAGAAAAAAACAAACAAACAAAAAAACCCCAAAACTATTGACCTGCCACCAAAGTGCTGTCGAAGAGGAAGACAGGTGTAGCGCCCCTCTCCACCTGGTTACCTCCTTTAATGGCAATCCGCTTCCAGGTTTTGATGGACAGGTCTGGGTTCTTTTGGATTCCGCCACCCACTCAGCAGGGTGAATCTTTTTTCTTTTTTTTCTATGAAATTATTTGGCGGTGCCTCCACCCCCCTCGCTCCTTCCTGGCAGGGTCACCAGGGCAGCTTGGGCGGAAAATTCTAACTACAGATTTCAGAGTAGCAGCCATGTTAGTCTGTATCCACAAAAAGAACAGGAGTACTTGTGGCACCTTAGAGACTAACAAATTTAAATTTAAAGTACTCCTGTTCTGTCTTCTAACTACAGAGTAATCCCCACTTACTTGACTGATAGTTGGAGACTTCCACGAAATAACACAACACATAAAAATATATTAAACAGGCAACAAATACAACATAACAGGGTGAAACATTATTTTTAGGGTCACCGGTGCCCACACTGAAAATACCCATGACTTGATGTAACAAGTGTAAAACTAGTGTCCTGTTGGTACATGTACTTTTCTGGGGCCCTTGATGACCTATAAAATTCTCTGCAGTGGTTTGGCAGTGTGGCTGACTGGGTTCAGTACAGCCCAAAAGACCCACAAGTGGGAGGAGGTGGTGAATCCCTCCACAGGTATAATAAGCGGCAGGTTATAAAATCCTCAAACCCTTACTCCCTGGCTTGAGGACACAGTTCAGGGAGTAGGGGGTCCCCAAAACAAATTCCCTGACTAACTAACTAAAAAATGGTGCACTCACTAACTCCATGAATGATCTTCAGGTTTGAAGATGACGCTGGACTCTTCAGTCACTGCAGAGGGGCTGCTGTCTGCTGTCAGGGGTCCTCCTCAAGCAGGAATCAGGCTGCGTTGGTCCCAGGATTTCCCCTCACCACAAAGGGGTGCAGGGCGCAAGGTGTAGGTTATACAACTACCCTAACATCCGAACTGTAGCCTCCTAGCCCAGCCTCCAGTCACACACTCAGCAGGCAGCTTCCCTGGACTAGCAGAGCTGACCATGTGGTGACTAGTCTCACCTAGGGAGCTGGAGGTGAACCCAGCCTGGCTGGGGAAATTTCTCAGCAAACGCTACCAATTGGGACTCATCCTGGAGCCGGCCCTGCATATTGGGAATCACTACCAGCTACCCCTCTAATTACTATTGCAGAAGGCTGGGAACAATGAATTGGTGACATTTATGTAACCCGAAGGACAAAGTGCTGCCCCTGCTCCGCTGCCCTGCGTAAGGACAGAGTTGCTGATGTTTTTACTGGAGAATCCAGAGCTTTCCCAGGTCATAACTATTCTTTTGTGATGATATTATTTACTTTAATGTTATCTTTAATACTTTTACCAATATTATACATGCTTTAGGATCTAGCTTCCCCTCCCCTTGCTGAGTCATGAGGTTCTCCTGCTCTGGGGGCAGTGTCACACACTGAGGGGCAGGTGTCCTTAATCCAGCAGCTCTCCTGCACTTACCTGAGCAAATCACACTGGCATCATTGTCGTGTGAGCACTGAGAGGCCCCCAGGGCAGTAACAGGGCAATGGCCCAAATGGGTTTCAGTCCCTTTGCAGTGAAATGTGTCTGTCCAGACAGAGCCAGTTCCCTTCCCAAAATACCCTCCTTCTGGGACTGATTCAGCGAATCCACAGTCGAGCTGATGACAGAGAACGTTGGCATCTGGTAAATCCCAGCGTGAGTCACAGAGGGTTCCCCAGGCACCAAGAACCTGGATCTCCACCCTCCCTGAGCACGCTGTGCTGCCGTTCACCAGCCGGAACCCTGTGAGCCCTGGGGAGAAGGGAGAAGGGGTTTAGAGAGGAAGCATTTAAGATATTTTATATTAAATAATAAAGAAAAAGAAATTTGGGGGGATTGAACCCATTCCCATTATATTGGATTGTTTAGGTTTTACTAGAAGCTGAGAGCAGCTCTATTATCCGAGCTCCCGACAGAGTGAAATCATTGTATTGCTGCACCCTACTCTAGAATACACAACACTGGGATTTTAGAGGCATTGTGCCAAATTCTTACGTGAGCATATGGCGCTGGCATCATTTGCATGTGAGCATGACTGACTCCCATGTGATATCCTGGGACAGTACACGTGGTGTGACTCATTCCCTACACACTGGAATTCCTCAGTCCAGATTGGTCCATGTCCTTCTCCGAAGTGAGCTCCTCCTGGGATGGATAGAGCTGTTCCACACTGTAGTCCATTACAGATAACACTGGCAGCTTTGAGATCAAAGTGTGCATCACAGAGTGTAGCCCAGATGTCTCCATGTCTTACTTCCACACGTCCTGAGCAGGCATTGTCCCCTCCATCCAGCTGGAGCTCAATGTGTCCTAGAAAGCCAATGAAGGATGAAAATTAAAAAGGAGCCTTAGGGAATTAGTGTGATGTTGTGCAGTCTATATGGTATTATAAAAAACATGATAAGTGAATATAATGTAACTGGGATAGTTTTATAAAGATTTGATAATAAGTGAATATAATGCAACTGGGATATGCTTCGTGCAAAAGGTCTCTTGTAAGGTATCATTACAAAGCTCATAATATACTGAGTGTGATCATCCTATTTGTAGAAATATACCACTCTTGTTTCTAAAACTAGAAATATAAAACATAACTCTGAGGGCCTATTGTAATTATGTAAAGTGTGGGCCATTAATGATGGTTTGGAATCTTGATGACTCCCATTAACCAGGACCATTGTCTGCAGATGGCTGTGTTTACCTGTTAGTCTTCCTGTATATGTGTGTGCTGGCAAGTGGGCAATGAAGTCTTGCAGTGACATGTGATCATATCACCTGAACTGGAATCCATCTTTAACCTGGTGCTTTTCCAGGGAGGGGTGCTGGAAACCCAGAGGGACAAAGGGTTCCCGCCTTATGCAAAAGATATATAAAGGGGTGGAAGAGAACAAAGGATGAGAGGAGCCATCATGAAGAATCCCCTAGCTATCACCCGAGGTGCAACAAGAGCTGTAGCAGGGGAAAAAATTGTGCCCAGGCCTGGAAGGTGTCCAGTCTGAGAAAAAACTTACTGAAGCATCTCTGAGGGTGAGATTATCTGTATTCAGTTTGATTAGGCATAGATTTGCGCATTTCATTTTATTTCGCTTGGTGACTTACTTTGTTCTGTCTGTTACTGATTGGAACCACTTAAATCCTACTGTCTGTATTTAATAAAATCACTTTTTATTTAGTAATTTACTCAGAGTATGAATTAATACCTGGGGGAGCAAACAGCTGTGCATATCTCTCTATCAGTGTTATAGAGGGCGAACAATTTAAGTGTTTGCCCTGCATAAGCTTTATGCAGGGTAAAACGGATTTATTTGGGTATTGACCCCTTTGGGAGTTGGGCATCTGAGTGCTAAAGACAAGCACACTTCTGTGAGCTGTTTTCAGGTAAACTTGCAGCTCTGGGACAAGTGATTCAGACCCTGGGTCTGCATTGGAGCAGATGGGAGTGTCTGGCTCAGCAAGACAGGGTGCTGGAGTCCTGAGCTGGCAGGGAAAACAAAAGCAGGGGTAGTCTTTGCACATCGGGTGGCAGCTCCCAAGGGGGTTTCTGTGATCCAACCTGTCACAGTTAGGTGTTCCACTGCCTTAGAACTTTGGCCAAAAGCCCATCCTGGTGCAGTGGGGCAGTGCAGGCAGCAATTAGAAATTTAAAAAAACCCACCAATGTACAACAAATGGAAAGAGGGGAATTCAATAGCAATTGATATACATTGGAAGTTATGATGTGTAGAAAATCGATAAGGGAAGCTAAAGCTATCAGGGAAAACTTCATAGTTGGTAGGACTAGGAACAATAATGACAATTGTTTTAAGTTGTTGTGTATTTGGTCGTTGTGGTTTTTGTTCCTATGGCAACTGAGTTAGATTATTAGGGGATAGCCAGCCAGTTCCAACTGGTTGGCCAGGTCAGTGAGTGTCTGTAAATAAATGGTTGCTTTGTAAGCTGGCTGCTCTCTGGTCTCAAGTGATTTCTTCCTAAACCTGCTGCCCCTAAGGATATGACAAAGTGGCGATGAGGATGGGATTCCTGTGCTGCCCCAGCAACAGAAGGAAGTAGAAGTCAAGGTAAAGAAAAAGAAAAAAAAACCCTACCAAACTCTTTTAGCTGTTGCTTGTTTGCACTGACTGTGAAACTGAAACTAAAACCATGGCTACACTTACAGGGACACTGGAACCTTTTTATGAGAATATAGGGCAGTGACGTGTATACTGAGCATTTTGAGCTTTTTGTTATTGCAAATGACATTACAGAAGCGAAGAAGGGGCCAATATTCTTAAGTGTTGTAGGGGCTAAAACCTACTCCCTGCTACGCAGCTTACTACACCCTGTTAAGCCTGAGACCAAATCTTACAGTGACATTGTGGAAATCCTGGGGTCCCATCTTTCCCCCAAACCACTGGTAATTGCTGAAAGATATCGGTTCCACAAAAGAGACCAAAAAGAAGATGAAACAGTTGTACAATTTGTAGCAGCTTTGAGAAAACTTGCAGAACACTGAATTTAAGGAGATGTTAAATGATGCCCTGCGTGACAGGTTAGTGTGTGGCCTGTACAGTGAAGCTTGACAGAGGCTCAGCTTACCTTACAGAAGGCTGTTGATATTGCGGTCTCCATAGAACTGGCTACAAAGGAGGCGCAATACATCGGTGCATCCCCTAGGGTGCATTAAGTGTCACAAGAACCTACCCACAAAACTGTGCAGAGTCAGGAATGTTACTGCTGTGGTTAGTCGGGTCACCAGGCATCAGAATGCTGGTGTAAGGACCTGGTGTGTCGACACTGTGGCAAAAAGGGACACATTGAGTGTGCCTGTAAACAAAAGAAAAAGAGGCCTGTGGTCTGGCCGACCAAAAGGGGAATCCTGCATACCCTAGAGCAGACCCAGGAGGACCAAGGTGACACCTTATCGCAAGAAGAAGTGCCACTGCACGTTTTGTCTTTGGCTGTGGGCTCACATGAATACTGGGTAACCCCGTTGTTGGATGGCAAACCTATATGCATAGAACTGGATACCGGTGCAGCCGTCTCGCTGATCTCTGAGACTGTGAATAAAGAAAAGCTACAGCATCTTCCGCTTAAGGCAACAAAAACTGTTCTGAAGATGTATACAGGAGAAGCTGTGCCCATGTTGGGCACTATTGATGTTAAGGTGGAGCTCAATGGACAGGCTGCTAAATTGTCACTGTTTGTGGTGAGAGGTAACTGCCCAGCCTTAATGGGTAGGTCTTGGTTTGGGAAGATTCAGCTGAACTGGGCAGAAGTGCACTGAATGACTAAAGAAGAAACCGGTCTGACCACTATATTAAGGAAACATGCTGCTGTTTTTGGAGAGGATCTGGGAAGTATGAAGGGAATCACTGTGACATTGAACATTAAACCTGATAGGCCACCAAAATATCTGAAAGCCAGAACTGTGCCATATGCCATCAGGCCAAAAGTTGAAGCGGACCTGGAGCACCTGGTCACCAATGGAGTTCTAATACCAGTTACCCATAGCCCATGGGCCACTCCTATCGTTCCGATAGTGAAGAAAGACGGCTCCCTCCGGATTTGAGGTGATTTTAAAGTCATTGTCAACCCACTGTTGTGTGCAGAGCAATACCCGCTTCCCCGCATTGATGACCTCTTCGCGGGCCTGGCTGGGGGACAAAAATTCAGTAAGCTTGATCTGAGTCAAGCGTATTTACAGGTGCACGTTGATGAAAAGTCTCAAGAGCTGTTGACGATTGTGACTCATAAGGGGCTTTATCGATATTGTTGCCTACCCTTCGGAATAACGTCTGCTCCCGCCTTGTTCAGAGGGTTATGGACCAGATCTTAGGTGGCTTGCCAGGAGTTCAGTGATATCTGGACGACATCCTGGTCACTGGAAGGAATGAAGAGGATCACTTAAAGAATTTAGAGGCTACCCTACAAAGACTGGAAGAGTATGGCCTACGAGTCCGCAAAGACAAGTCTGAATTCTTCCAGCCCTCTGTTGAATATTTGGGACATATCATTGATGCTGCGGGTCTTCATAAGGCCCCTACAAAAGTTAAAGCTATTGTGGAGGCTCCCCCACCGCGAAAAGTTAGCCAGCTGCGCTCGTTTCTAGGACTATTGAACTATTATGGAAAGTTCATCTCACAGTTAGCCACACTGCTAAAACCACTTCACGAACTCCTTGGGCAGAACAAGACCTGAAAGTGAACTGAAGCCTGTAATGCTGCATTTAACAAATCTAAGGATGCATTGCTAAATTCTGAAGTTCTAACGCACTTTGATCCATCCTTACCCCTACAATTGGCCTGCGACGCATCCCCTTATGGAGTGGGAGCAGTCGTGTCACACATTATGCCTTCGGGAGGAGAGAGACCTATTGCTTTTGCTTCATGCACTCTAAACAAAGCAGAAACTAACTATGGCCAAATCGAACGTGAGGCATTGGGAATCATTTTTGGAATTCTGAAGTTTCATCAGTACTTGTTTGGGCAGAAGTTTACTCTTCTTATAGATCATCGACCTCTGACGTCAATTTTTGGACCCTACACAGGCATTCCCCTATTAGCTGCTAGTCGTATGCAACGTTGGGCATGGTTACTTTCAGCGCGCACCTATGAAATTAAATATCAGAAATCCACTCTGCATGGCAATGCAGATGGTCTCTCAAGGTTGCCTTTGCCAGTCAAACATCAAGATAGTGCCCAAAAGGAAATCTTCTACTTTGAACAGGTAGGGAATATACCCATCACTGCTACTCGGATAAAGAAGGCAACTCGCGTTGACCCAGTATTGTCCCAAGTTATGGACCTGGTGATGCATGGAAAACCTCGACACACCTCTCCGGTCTTACCTGACCTTGTTACCTACATGTCCAGGAGGATGGAGTTATTGATCCAATCTGGTTGTTTGTTGTGGGGGAGACGTGTGATTATCCTACCACCACTGAGATCACAAATGTTAGAACAGCTACATTCCGGTCACTGTGGAATAGTGCGCATGAAGGAAATTGCATGAAGCTATTTCTGGTGGCCTGGATTGGACAGTGCTATTGAAGAGAAGGCAAAAACTTGTATGTCATGTCAGGGTGTGAGGAATGCACCCCAGTGGGCACCCCTACACCCATGGGACTGGCCTGAAAACCCGTGGTAACGTATTCACGTTGACTTTGCTGGGGCCCTTAAAGGAAGCATGTTCTTGGTGGTGGTAGATGCCCATTCTAAATGGCCAGAAGTCTCTATAATGCAGTCCACTATTGCAGAGAGTACTATCCAAAAACTACGGGGACTCTTTAGTCATTTTGGTCTGACAGAACAACTTGTGAGCGACAACAGACCGCAATTCATTTCTCAGGAGTTTCAAAATGTTATGAAGGCAAATGGAATGCACCACATCACTTCAGCACTATATCATCCATCCACCAATGGATTAGCTGAAAGATTTGTGCAGACAATGAAACAAGCTTTGAAATCGGCACGGGGACAACACTCCATTCCAAAGTGCCTGGATACCTTCTTACTTTCCTATAGAAACACACCTCATGCTACGACCAAGGCATCCCCGGCCTTTCTAATGATGGGACGACAGCTGCGCACTTGCTTTGATCTGCTGAAACCTTCTGAACCCCGACAAACTGTACAATGTCAGCAGCAATATCAAGTCATCAGACGGGAACCCAGAGCAAAAGACCGAACCTTTAGCCTGGGACAGCTGGTTTTGGCTCAGAATTATACTTCTGGAGCTAAATGGGTCCCTGCCACGATCATCACTCAAACAGGACCTGTTTCCTACACAGTCCGGACTGCAGAGAATCTCACCTGGCAGCGACATGTAGATCAACTGTTGCCAAGTCATGCCAGCCCTCAGGACACATCTTCAGTTGAGTTGTCTGACTTCACCTCTTCTGGAGAGGCCCCAAATCAATAATCACCTGTTCCTGACTGTTCTCCTCCATTACTGCCGGTGGCTGAGATACCCCTTTGCCCGGTACGAGCTGATACCACCTCCTCACCCGTTCGCGCTGCAAACCCTGAGCCCATTGTCAGGCCTGCGCCCATGGTACTTTCGGGTGCAACCACTACAGAAGTTCGCCGTAATCCAACTAGAGACAGAAGACCTCCTCAATGGCTGGATCTTTAGCTAGGGCGAATCCATGGTTATGGGGCAAAATAATCCTCTGGGTTTAGCCGGGAATGGAGGCAGTCTACCCTCCTTCTCTAGTCTAGTGTTTGTTTTATTTAGGGGATGTTCTTATTTAAGGGGGGAGGAATATGTTGTGTATTTGGTTGTCGTGGTTTTTGTTCCTATGGCAACTGAGTTAGATTATTAGGGGATAGCCAGTTGGCCAAGTCAGTGAGTGTCTGTAAATAAATGGTTGCTTTGTAAGCTGGCTGCTCTCTGGTCTCAAGTGATTTCTTCCTAAACCTGCTGCCCCCAAGGATATGATATAAGTATATTAGGAGCAAAGACAAACAAACAAACAAACAACTCCTAACAAAGGTGTAGGCCCATTAGAAATGGAGATTGTAAAATAGTTTATAATGATGCAAATAAGGCAGAAGTGTTCAATAAACATTTCTGCTTTTGGATAGAAGCAGGATGTGTATTCATACTATGTGACTCTGGGAATCGGGATCCCATCCCAAGATTTCTAATTTCCCTGCTGTGGAGCTGGGAGATGAGCCCTGGTTAAAGTGGGGGACAGAAGCAACTTTGTCTGTACAAAGTGCAAGCTGGTCTCCATATTGGAAGAGAAGTTTCAAGGACTGGAGAAACAAGTATCAACCCTGTGTTACATAAGAGAAAATGAAGATTTTCTGGACAGACATCAGGATATGCTTCTGCGGGCACAACATTCTGAAGAATCAGAGCAGACTGCGCAGCAGGGACACAAGGACGGTGATGAAAATTGGCTGCATGTGACCTCCAGAAAAAGAAAGAGGATCATCCATGTACCAGCAATGCAGATTCAGGTGGGCAACCATTTTCATGTTCTCTCCACAGGTACTAATGCGGAGAGTGGACTAGATGGTACATCTCAGGGAGGAGAGCAGAAGAAGATTCCACTGATTGGAAGGCATGAAGGATCACTGCAGACTACGTGGCTCTGGAAGAAGGATAAAGGAGTTTGAGGCGCAAGTGGTGTTCTTGTCCATCCTCCCTGTGGAAGGAAAAGGCCCAGGTAGAGACCGTCAAATCGTGGAAGTCAAAGAATGGCTATGCAGATGGTGTCGGAGAGAAGGCTTTGGATTCTTTGACCATGGGATGGTGTTCCAAGAAGGATTGCTAGGCAGAGACGGACTCCACCTAAGAAAGAGAAGGAAGAGAATCATCACAAGCAGGCTGGCTAACCTAGTGAGGAGGGTTTTAAACTAGGTTCACCGGGGGAAGGAGACCAAAGCCCTGAGGTAGGTGGGGAAGTGGGATACCAGGAGGAAGCACGAGCAGGAGAGCGCAAGATGGGAGGACTCCTGTCTCATACTGAGAAAGCAGGTCGATCAGCAAGTTATCTTAAATGCCTATACACAAATGCAAGAAGCCTGGGAAACAAGCAAGGAGAACTGGAAGTCCTGGCACAGTCTGGAGAAAGTTCACTGCACCCTAGGTGGTGGTCTCGGGGGGAACAGGAGGTTGAATGGGGCAGGGGTCCCACGGTGGGCAGTCAGGAAGGAGGGGGGGTTGGATGGGGTGGCAGGGGGCTGTCAGGGGCAGAGATTCTGGGGGCAGTCAGGGGACAGGGAGAAGGGGTGGTTGGATGGGGTAGGGGTCCCAGAAGGGCCGTCAGGAATGAGAGGAAGGGTTGGATAGGGCGGCAGGGTCCGGGGGTGGTCAGGGGACAGGGAGCAGGTGTGTGTGGATGGGGCAGGGGTTGCAGAGTGGCTGTCAGGAAACAGGGGGGGTTGGATGGGGCAGGACTCCCGAGGGGGGGCAGATAGGAGGTGGGGGACGGGCCATGACCTCCACCCCTAACCTGCCCTCCATACAATTTACGAAACCCGATGTGGCCCTCAGGCCAAAAAGTTTGCCCACCCCGATCTAAAGGGAGGTGAAAAGTCAAGCATTCAAATATTCAGAATGTCAGACACGTCTGTCCTCTGTACCCTTAATTAGTCCCGTTTGTATTTGCATTGTGATACAGACTTTAATTACATGATCAAATGCTATTTTTGCCTCAGGACCCCTGCCTCATTCAGTGCACAGGACACATGATGCTGACTGAATGGGTGAATGGTCAGTAGTTCTTTTTATACTCATAGTTCAATGTGTGGCTCCAGCCCTTATGTACTGCACGTCATCCAAACTGAACTCCAAAAATAGAATTGTTAATTTCTTCATGGGCTTTTCTGTGGCGCTGATTTCTATAGTAGCTGAGTGCTTCACAAACATTAAAGAATTTCTCTTCACAACACCCCTGGGAGGCAGGGAAGTGTTGTTATCTCCATTTTACACCTGGGGAACTGAAGCCCAGAGACACTATGGACAAAATGATCAAAAGTGTCGATTAATTTTGGGTGCCCAACTTGAGACACCAGGTCCTGATTTTTCAGAATCCTTAGCATTATACCGCACTTAGTATGTTCAGAGCACAGCACCTACTGATTTCAGTTTACAGCAGCGAGTGCTCAGCACTTCTCCAAACCAGACCCCCAAGGTTACCAGGGAGCCACCCATAAAATGAGGAACACACAATTAATGACCACCTGAGAAACTTTTGGTTTCAGGGACTTGCCAAACATTGCATAGGAACTCTGTGGCAGAGGCAGGGATAGAATCCAATTCCCCAGGGCAGCATTCACCTGCCTTAACAAGAGACCCTCCTTCCCATTTCTGCAATCCCCTGCCTCATACTTCACAGTTTCTGCAACAAATGAGGCAGGGGACCTACAGACACCTGCCTCCTTCACTCCACAGCCCTGATTCAGAGCACTGTCTGTCCTGTGCACAGAATGAAGCAGGGGTCCTGTGGAGAAAATAGCATGTTATCATGTAATGAAAGACGGTATCTTAACACATATGTTCAAGTCGGCCAAAATAAACATTTGGTTTCCGTGACTTGCCAAGGATCACATAGGAACTCTGTGGCAAAGGCAGGGATAGAACCCAATTCCTCATCGAGAAAATAGCTTGTTATCATGTAATTAAAGACAGTATCTTAACACATATGTACAGGTGGGCCAAAATAAAGTTGCAAAGACAACTTTAATTCTGCCATTTCCTTGTTTTTTACTGCTCAACTTTGCAAACTTAATGTGCCTTACAAGTAAAGATTTGTGCATAATTCCCTAGGTTTTTAAGAAAAGCAAACTGAAAAAAACCAGACCTAAATGGCACCTGAACCAAAAGTCTTGTTTCCACTAGGCGGGGGAAAGCACCAGTGCATTAATCTGTGCCAGCCCCTGCTCAGCCGGGGTGGCTTCGTACCTGCAGACAGGCTCCTTGAGACTATCCAGTGAGTGATGATGATGGGGGAGGGAGGAGTGAGCAACGGAGGCAGGGCCTTGAGGGGAAGAGGAAGAGAAGGGGTGGGGCCTCAAGGAAAGAGGTGGAGCAGGATTGGGGGAAGAGGTGGAGAAGGTTGTGGCCTTGGAAGGAAGAGGCAGGGCTGGGGGTAGGGACTTGAAGATCCAAATACTAGCCATTAGAAAGATGACAACCCTGTGACACCCACATGGGTCATCAGCAGGGTTGTAACCTTTAGATCCACCAAAGAATCCACTGCCACTTGAGCTAATGGAGTAACTGACAGTAGTAGTAGGTTATCATCCTCTTTGTGGACCAGCATTAGAGGGGGATCAGAAAATTTTGCTTGAGGGTTTGACAGATATTTGCTGACAGCAGGGGAATGGCAAAACTCAGGGATGCTGGGTGGGTTCCATTCCAGGCTCTGGAGAGGTGTGTGTTCTGGTAGTGACAGACCCTTCTTCCCCTGTTCCCCCAAACCTAACCCCTTCCGCCTCATCCCCTCCAAGCTGTCCCTGTTCAAGTCCTGTCTCTTCTCCGTCCCTTGCTCTGTGTCCCAGTCCCATTCTTCTTGTCTACACAGTTCCCATCTCCACCCCTCAAGCTTCTCATTCCCATTCCCAGTCTCCTTGCCAAGCCAGTCCTGGACTTCACCTCTGGCTTCCCCGGCCAAGTCCCAGTTTCCCCCCTGTTCTCTGTGCTGTCCCTCCCCTCTGGGGTCCTCATCTGATCTCTTTCTCACACTTATCTTTACCTTGAGTTGTCCTGTCTGCCTCAAGCCCCAGTTTCTCTCCATGGATGCCTCATACAGGCTCAGGGTTTCTCTCTACACACACTTAGTTTGTGTCAAACTGGGGTGTAAATTTACCTCGCACTAGCCTGCTGCACACTGAGTGTCCATGTGGAGCCTGCTGCTGCGCACTAACATTTCCCTAATGCTTGGAAATGGGATAGATCAAAGCACACAAGGGAACTGTTAGGGCTTCTCTTCGCTACCACACTAAATCAGTGCCATTGTAACGATGCAGCGGTGCTGATTTAGCATGTCTGGTGAAGACACATTACATCGATGGGAGAGTGCTCTCCTGTCGACATAATTAGTCATAGACTCATAGAATATTAGAGTTGGAAGAGACCTCAGGAGGTCATCTAGTCCAATCCCCTGCTCAAAGCAGGACCAACACCAACTAAATCATCCCAGCCAGGGCTTTGTCAAGCCTGACCTTAAAAACCTCTAAGGATGGAGATTCCACCACCTCCCTAGGTAACCCATTCCAGTGCTTCACCACCCTCCTAGTGAAATAGTGTTTCCTAATATCCAACCTACACCTCTCCCCACTGCAACTTGGGACCATTGCTTCTTGTTCTGTCATCTGCCACCAATGAGAACAGCCCAACTCCATCCTCTTTGGAACCCCCATTCAGGTAATTGAAGGCTGCTATCAAATCCCCCCTCACTCTTCTCTTCTGCAGATTAAATAACCCCAGTTCCCGCAGCCTCCCCTCGTAAGTCACGTGTCCCAGCCCCCTAATAATTTTCGTTGCCTTCCACTGGACTCTCTCCAATTTGTCCACATCCCTTCTGTAGTGGGGGAACCAAAACTTGATGCAGTACTCCAGGTGTGGCCTCACCAGTGCTGAATAGAGGGGAATAATCACGTCCCTCGATCTGCTGGCAATGCTCCTACTAATACAGCCCAATATGCCATTGGCCTTCTCGGCAACAGGGACATGCTGCTGACTCATATCCAGCTTCTCATCCACTGTAATTCCCAGGTCCTTTTCTGCAGAACTGCTGCTTAGCCAGTCGGTCCCCAGCCTGTAGTGGTGCATGGGATTCTTCCGTCCTAAGTGCAGAATTCTGCACTTGTCCTTGTTGAACCTCATCAGATTTCTTTTGGCCCAACCCTCCAATTTGTTTAGGTCACTCTGGACCTATCTCTGCTCTCTATGTTATCTACCTCTCCTCACAGCTTAGTGTCATCTGCGACCTTGCTGAGGGTGCAATTAATCCCATCATCCAGATCATTAATAAAAATGTTGAACAAAACCAGCCACAGGACTGACCTCTGGGGCACTCTGCTTGATATCGTCTGCCAACTAGACATCAAGCCATTGATCACTACCCATTGAGCCCGACAATCTAGCCAGCTTTCTATCCACCTTATAGTCCACCTCATCGAGAGGCAGAAGCTATGCTGGTGGGAGAGTGTCTCCACCTGACATAGTGCGATGTAGACACTGCTTTAAGTCAATGTAAGTTAAAGTGTTTGCGGTGAAAGGGAGGCAGTATATTCACAGTAGATTTACACCCCAGCTTGCCACAAACTAAATGGTCATGTAGATCTGCTCTCAGTTTCCTGCAACCCACCCTGGCTGCTTATTCCAGTCTTGTCGCCCAGTTAGTCTTAGACTCCCCCTACACCCTGATTCCAGATCTGATCTGTTTTTTCTCACTCACCTCCAGTTCCTCCTCACTGGAGTCCCAGACTCCTCACCCAGTCAGTCCCAGTCTCCCCAGCTTCCAATCTCCTGTCTCAGCAAGTCACAGTCTCTCCCCACCCACGCCCTGTCCTAATCACCCTGCCTGGCCAGTACTAGTCTCTTTCCTGCTTCTCCCAGTCCCAGTCTTCTTGCCCAGCCAGTCCCCATCTCCCACTTTCTCTCCCAGTCCCAGTTTCTCTCCATCCATGAGCCTCCAGGCTCAGAATATTCCCCCTGAATCCTTATCCTCATCTACTTTCCCCTCTCACCACGGTCTGTGTTCAATTCAGGTAGCCTCCTCCCCACACTGCCTGGGCCCAATAGGTGGAAACAGTCTCCTGCATCTCAGTTCTAGTGCCTGGTGCCACTCTGGCCCATAGCAGCCAGGAGCATAATTTCAGCATAATTTTACTGGTTACACATCTTGCCACTGCTGCAACCCCTCTTTGGAGACCATCACCTTGTTGCAGTGAAGGGGCTTGTGTGCTCCAATGATCCTCAGAGCTATGCTTTCGGGAGCTTCCTTTTTCTTCACATTTGGTATAATGAGAAGATTCTGGAAGACTTGAGAAATGCCATCATTGTTATCATCTTTGAAAAGGGAGATATGTTGGAGTGTGGAAATTATTGCCTTGCTATCTACAGCAGGGAAAATTCTCACCCGTATCCTCTTAAACCGATTACTTCCACTTGCTAAGTAAATACTGCTGGAATCTCAGTGCAGTTTCAGACCATCCCACAGGACAACCGACATGATCTTCGTTGCCCACCAAATCCAGGAAAAGTCTTGGGAGCAAAATCAGGGCCTGTACATGGTCTTCATTGATTTGACAAAGGCCTTCGACTCTGTCAATCGCGAAGCCCTGTAGAAGGTGCTGGCCAGATTTGGCTGCCCTCCAAAATTTATTAAGGGCCTAAGGCTTCTACCTGATGAGATGACTTCCACCATTCTCTGTAATGGCCTGGAGATGGATCCTTTCATCATCAAAACTGGGGTTAAGCAAGGATATGTTATTGCTTCAACCCTGTTCTCCATGCATTTAGCAGTCATTTTGGTCCTTGTTAAAGACCGCATCCCCACTGGAGTTGACATTCAATAGAGAATGGATGGGCAGCTTATTAACCTTTGATGTTTCCACTCAAAGTCTAAACTCTCGGAGCGTCCACTACTGACCTTCAGTACCGTGATGACTGTGCCATCCTTGCGCACACTGAGAATGAACTTCAGGCCACACTGGAATTTTTGGCACAAGTTTACCAAAGCCTATGACTCTCACTCAATATTGCGAAGACTAAAGTGCTCCATCAGCCTGCTTCAGGCCTTGCACAAGACCAACTACACATCACCACTGAGGGACAGACTTTGGAGAGAGTTGAGGACTTCTGTTACCTCAGTAGCCAACTTTCTCAAAATGCAAAAACTGACAGTGAGATCCAGCACAGGATCCAGTATGCAAGTGCTTCCTTTGGGAATCTGCTCCGACGCATTTTCACAGACTGTGACCTACGGCAGGACACTAACATCCAGGTCTATGAGACAATTGGTATTTCTACACTCCTTTATAGCTGTGAAACATAAGAACATATAAGAATGGCCCTACTGGGTCAGACCAAAGGTCCATCTAGCCCAATAACCTGTCTTCCAACAGTGGCCAGTGCCAGGTGCCCCAGAGGGAATGAACAGAACAGGTAATCGTCAAGTGATACATCCCCTGTTGCTCACTCCCAGCTTCTGGCAAACAGAGGCTAGGGACACCATTCCTACCCACCCTGGCTAATAGCCATTGATGGACTTATCCTCCATGAATTTATCTAGTTAATTTTTATGAACTTGTTATGGTCTTGGCCTTCACAACATCCTCTGGCAAGGAGGTCCACAGGTTGACTGTGCATTGTGTGAAGAAATACTTCCTTTTATTTGTTTTAAAACTGCTGCCTATTAATTTCATTTGGTGACCCCTAGTACTTGTGTTATGAGAAGTAGTAAACAACAGTTCCTTATCTACTTTCTTTACATCAGTCATGATTTTGTAGACCTCAATCATATCTCCCCTTAGCCATCTCTTTTCCAAGTTGAAAAGTCCCAGTCTTATTAATCTCTCCTCATATGGAAGCCTTTCCATACCCGTAATCATTTTTTTGCCCTTTTCTGAACCTTTTCCAATTCCAATATACCTTTTTTGAGATGGGGTGACCACATCTGCACACAGTATTCAAGATGTGGGCATACCATTGATTTATATAGAGGCAACATGATATTTTCTGTCCTATTATCTATCCCTTTCTTAATTATTCCCAGCATTCTGTTCGCTTTTTTGGCTGCCACTGCACATTGAGTGGATGTTTTCAGAGAACTATCCACAATAACCCAAAGATCTCTTTCTTGAATGGTAACAGCTAATTTAGACCCCATTGTTTTATATGTATGGTTGGGATAATGGTTTCCAATGTGCATCACTTTGCATTTATTAACATTAAATGTCATCTGCCATTTTGTTGTCCAGTCACCCAGTTTTGAGAGATCCTTTTGTAGCCCAGGTCTGCCTGGGTCTTAACTATCTTTAGTAATTTTGTATCGTCTGCAAATTTTGCCACCTCACTGTTTACCCCTATTTCCAATCATTTATGAATATGCTGAATAGGACTGGTCGCAGAACAGACCCCTGTGGGACCTCACTATTTACCTCTCTCCATTCTGAAAACTGACCATTTATGCCTACCCTTTGTTTCCTATCTTTTCACCAGTTACCAATCCATGAGAGCACCTTCCCTCTTATCCTGTGGCAGCTTACTTTGCCTAAAAGCCTTTGGTGAGGGACCTTGTCAAAGGCTTTCTGAAAATCTAAGTACACTATATTCACTGGATCCCCTTGGTCCACATGCTTGTTGACCCCCTCAAAGAATTCTAGTGGATCGGTGAGGCATGATTTCCCTTTACTAAAACCATGTTGACACTTCATCAACAAATTATGTTAACCTATATGTCTGACAATATTGTTCTTTTTTATAGTTTCAACCAGTTTGCCCAGTATTGAAGTCAGGCTTACAGGCCTGTAATTGCTGGGATCACCTCTGGAGCCCTGTAGCGGAGCAGTTACCCCGTTCCTAAGCAGCAAGCCTAGGCTGATTGGGGAAGCAGCCACATCTGGGCCATGCCCTAATCAGGCCACAGCTGGCCCTGATAAAAGGACTATGAGCCAGGAGCTAGACATGCTCCCTCCAGCTTCAGAGGGAGAAGGACCTAGTTGCCTGGGAGCTGAGGGTGCAGGCAAGAAAGTAGGGCTGGGGAAAGGCGAGAGGAGCTGGGGAGCTCCCACCTGGCAACTCCCCAGGCTGCAGGCCCTGTGGAAGGCCAAACCAGGTACTGGGGATGCAGAAGCAGAAAAGGACCTAGGGTCACAGTGGACGAGAAGCTGGATATGAGTCAACAGTGTGCTCTTGTTGCCAAGAAGGCTAATGGCATTTTGGGCTGTATAAGTAGAGGCATTGCCAGCAGATCGAGGGACATGATCATTCCCCTTTATGCGACATTGGTGAGGCCTCATCTGGAGTACTGTGTCCAGTTTTGGGCCCCACACTACAAGAAGGATGTGGAAATATTGGAAAGAGTCCAGCGGAGGGCAACAAAAATGATTAGGGGTCTGGAGCACATGATTTACGAGGAGAGGCTGAGGGAACTGGGGTTATTTAGTCTGCAGAAGAGAAGAATGAGCGGGGATTTGATAGCTGCTTTCAACTACCTGAAGGGGGGTTCCAAAGAGGATGGAGCTCGGCTGTTCTCAGTGGTGGCAGATGACAGAACAAGGAGCAATGGTTTCAAGTTGCAGTGGGGGAGGTTTAGGTTGGATATTAGGAAACACTATTTCACTAGGAGGGTGGTGAAGCACTGGAATGGGTTACGTTGGGAGGTGGTGGAATCTCTTTCCTTGGAGGTTTTTAAGGCCCGGCTTGACAAAGCCCTGGCTGGGATGATTTAGTTGGGAATTGGTCCTGCTTTGAGCAGGGGGTTGGACTAGATGACCTCCTGAGGTCCCTGCCAACCCTGATATTCTATGATTCTATGATTCTAAGCCCCGCCTCTGCCCCACCTCTTCCCACCCCTTCCCTGCCCCCATTGCAACCACTTCCCTGAAATTCCCACCCCAACTCTTCCCCCTCCCTGCCCCCAGGGGGGGCAGGAGGGGTGTGGGGTGTGGTGGGGGCTCAGGGCAGGGAGTTGGGGTGTGGGGTGCAGGAGGGGTGAGGGGTACAGCAAGGGGTCAGGGTGCAGGGTGCGGCAGGGGGCTCAGGGCAGGGGGTTGGGGTGTAAGAGGAATGCGGGGTGTGGCAGGGGGTTCAGGATAGGGGTTGGGGTGCAGGGTGCGGCAGGGGGTCAGGGTGCAGGAGGGGTGCAGGGTATGGCAGGGAGTCGGGGCACAGGAGAGGTGCGGCATGGGTCTTAGGGCAGTGGGTTGGGATGCAGGATGGGTGAGAGGTGAGGCAGGGGGTCGGGGTGCAGGGTATGGCAGGGGGTCGGTGTGCAGGCTGCGGCAGGGGGCTCGTGGCTGGAGGAGGGGCTCGGGGGGCAGGATCTGGCCCGGCACGTACTGGGGGCAGGGCAGGCTCCCTGCCTGCCTGCCTGTCTGCCCTGCCCCCGCAAGAGGCTGGAACGTGGGGAAGGGGGGGCGGAGGGGCTGTGTGTTTCTGTTGCTTGAGGCACCACCTCCAGCAGCTCCCATTGGCCGCGGATCCCCATTCCCAGCCAATGGGAGTTGCTGGGGGCGCTGCCTAAAGCAACAGAAATACACAGCCCCTCCGCCTCCCCTTCCCCACGTTCCAGCCTCTTCCCGGAGCTGCGCAGGGCAGCGCAGGCAGGGAGCGTGCCCTGCTCCCGGTGCACGTCCGGCCGCCGCTCTGGTAAACACTGGGGGAGGGTAGGGGGGCTGCGAGGGGCTTGCGGGCCGCAGAAAATCACCCCGTGGGCCGCATGCGGCCCGTGGGCAGTGTTTTTGAGACCCCTGGGATAGAGGGTTGGGGGTTCCCAGGGGAGGGGAGACCCAGAGCTGTGGGGGTACTGCAGAAGGCAGAACCCTGGGAAAAAGGGACCCTGGGAAAATGGGGCACTGGGGTCCAGGAGGGACATGAGGGCCAGCGACAGGCGAGATACCAGCCTGCAGAGGGTGCTCCGGAGCTGGAAACAGAGCTAATTCCCTAGAGAACCAGCAGGAGGTGCCACAGCGGTGAGTTGTCGTCTCGCTACATGTGGTGGAGGATACGGGCATAGGTGGTCCGCCCCCGATAAAAGGGGCAGGACAAGGATGGCAGGACTATTGCCCAGAGACTTGAGAGCTAAAGGAAGGGATGGTGGATCCCGGGTATACCTGTGTTTTCTATGCGGAGACCCCAGGTGCCATCCCTGGTTGGTCCCCGGTGTCAGCCCCCCGGTGGAAGGGTGCAGATGATATGCAGGGGATCCGGGAGACCCAACAGGAACTCTGGGAGGTGCATTGGGCCCTCCATGAACAGTCCAGGGAAGGGGTAGGGACGGTTTTATGGCCTGCAGCATGCAGGGGGTCAGACCAGATGATCATAATGGTCCCTTCTGACCTTAAAGTCTATGAGTCTATGAGTCTATGAGTTGGGCCAGCTGGCGGAGGAGCAGTAGGCTCTGGTAAAGCTCCTCCGGGGGGAGTTTCGGAGGCGCCGCCGAGAGCCTGGTCAGAGGCCCAGGGCCAGGAGGCTGGGAGCGAAACAAAGGACATGTTATGCCTGTTTAAGGCGATGACATTTAAGACAGGGCTGTCCCTACTCGGATCGGGGTGGGGTGCCTCACCCAGAGAAGGGACGGGGGCAAGTACCTCAGACAGTCTGCCGGGTGAGGTAACCCAGGCGGCTGCTGACATATTGGGCCTGTGGGAAACAAGGCCTAGGGTGACCAGATGTCCCGATTTTATAGGGACAGTACTGATTTTTGGGTCTTTTTCTTGTATAGGCTCCTATTACCCCCCACCCCATGTCCCGATTTTTCACATTTGCTGTTTGGTCACCCTAACAAGGCCACATGCGGTGGACGTGTCCAGGCCTGACGCGGAGGGTCCAGGTCAGGCCTGGCGAGAGGGCAAGACCCCAGATGGACCACAAGAGACCCAGGGCAGCAAAGAGGCATGGACCCTGTTGGAGCTGCCAGACACCGGCCACATTAGGAGGCACTGCCCCCTCAGGGGAACGGAAGGATGGCCGAAGGAGGTGCCTGAGGACCCGGAAGGGCCAAAACTGAGGTAAGGTGAAACGCAGACTGAATGGGCCCAGCAAGAGGCCAAGACCCAGGTGGTCGTAGAGCAGGAAACCAAATGGACCCAGATACTGAGGGTGGAGGGTCCGGAAGACACAGGGCTGAGGGCCAATGCCTGGGAGATGGCCAGAAACTGGGAGGCTTCAGAAAGGAAGCATGCAGCCCTGGAGGGGCGGCCCTGGAAGGCCAGCTTCAGGGAGCCCAGGCCAAGAGTCCCCCCTTCCCCCAGGGGTGGGGATTTTGAGTGTGGGGGGGTGCAGCGGAGCAGTTACCCCACTCCTAAACAGTAAGCCTAGGCTGATTGGGGAAGCAGCCACAGCTGAGCCACGCCCCAATCAGGCCACAGCTGGCCCTGATAAAAGGACTATGAGCCAGGAGCTAGTCATGCTCCCTCCAGCTTCAGAGGGAGAAGGACCTAGTTGCCTGGGAGCTGAGGGTGCAGGCGAGAGAGTAGGGCTGGGGAAAGGCGAGAGGAGCTGGGGAGCTCATGCCTGGCAACTCCCCAGGCCGCAGGTCCTGTGCAAGGCCAAACCAGGTACTGGGGTTTCAGAGGCTACAGCCCAGGGGTTCGGCAAAGGCAGCAGGTCCAACCCCCCTTTTGTCAATGATCAATGGCTTGTACACTGCAGTCTGCCCCAGGGAGCGGGGGCTAGATGGTGACTGGCAGTAGCCATAGACTGAAGCGAGGTGGGGATAGAGGGTTGGGGGTTCCCTGGGGAGGGGAGACCCAGAGCTATGGGGGTACTGCGGAGGGCAGAACCCACAGAAAAAGGGGTACTGGGGTCTGGGAGGGACACGGGGGCCAGTGACAGGTGAGACACCGGCCAGCAGAGGGCGCTCCGGTGCTGGATGAGCTAATTCCCAAGGGAACCAGCAGGAGGCGCCTCAACGGTGAGTCGTCGCATTGCTACAAGCCCTTTTTAAAAATTGGCATCACATTAGTTATCCTCCAGTCATCTGGTACAGAAGCTGGTTTAAATGATAAGATACAGACTACAGTTAATAGTTCTGCAGTTTCACATTTGAGTTCCTTCAGAACTATTGGGTGAATACCATATGGTCCTGGTGACTTATTGCGGTTTAATTTATCATTTTGTTTCAAAGCCTCCTCTAATGATACCTCAATCTGGGACAGTTCCTTAGATCTGTCACCTAAAAAGAATGTCTCAGGTTTGGGAATCTCCCTCACATCCTCAGCCGTGAAGACCTAGTCAAATAATTCATTTAGTTTTTCTGCAATGGCCTTATCGTCCTCGAGTGCTCCATTAGCACCTTGATTGTCCAGTGGCGCCACTGGTTGTTTAGCAGGCTTCCTGCTTCTGATGTACTTAAAAATAATTGCCATTACTTTTCGAGTCTTTGGCTAACTGTTACTCAAATTCTTTTTTTGGCCTTCCTAATTGTATTTTTACACTTCGTTTGCGAGTGTTTATGCTCCTTTCTATCTTTTTCACTAGGATTTAACTTCCACCTTTTAAAGGATGCCTTTTTGCCTCTCACTGCTTCTTTTACTTTGTTGTTTAGCCAGGGTGGCTCTTTTTTGGTTCCCTTACTATGTTTTTTAATTTGGGGTATACATTGAAGTTGAGCCTCTATGATGGTGTCTTTAAAGAGTTTCCACGCAGCTTGCAGAGATTTCACTATTGGTGCTGTAACTTTTAATTTCTGTTTAACTAACCTCCTCATTTTTGTGTAGTTCCCCTTTCTGAAATTAAATACTACAGTGTTGGGCTGCTGTGGCATTTTTCTGCCACAGGGATATTAAATTTAATTATATTATGGTCACTATTACCAAACAGTCCAGCTATATTCACCCCTTGGAGCAGATCCTATGCTCCACTTAGGACTAAATCAAGAATTGCCTCTCTTCTGGTGGGTTCCAGGCCCAGCTGCTCCAAGAAGCATTTAAGGTGTCAAGAAACTTTATCTCTGCATCCTGTCCTGAGGTGACATGTACCCAGTCAATATGGGGATCATTGAAATCTCCCATTATTGACAGCCCCTCAAGAGTCTGGAGAAGTACCACCAATGATGCCTCCGGAAGATCCTTTGCATCAAGTAGGAATATCGCTGCACTAATGCCAGCATACTCATTGAAGCTAATGTCACCAGCATTGAAGCAATGATCCGCACTCACCAACTCTGCTCGGCTGGAAATTTTGTGCTGATGCCAGACTCTCACCTCCTAAAACAAGTCTTCTACTCTCAGCTCACCCATGGTCAGAGATCCCATGGTACTCAGAGGAAATGCTACAAAGACACACTGAAAGCGCATCTCAAGAAAACTCACGTGGACATCACAAGCTGGGAAGAGCAAACCACCAACTGACCCCAATGGCACCACATCCTCTATCGGGCAGTGGCCCGCATTGAGGAGAAGTGCCTTGCATCAAAGCTGAAAAGAGAGAGAGAGAGAGAGAAGGAAGGAAAAAGAAAGAACTTTCTCCCAGCAGGCAGCTGACCCATCAGGCAACATCTGTACCTACTACAGACAAATCTATGGTTCCAGGATTGGACTCCTGAGTCATCTCAGGACAAGGGCTGGCTCCAGGGTTTTTGCCGCCCCAAGCAGGCAAAAAAAAAAAACAAGCCGCGATCGTGATTGCGATCTGCGGCGGCAATTCAGCGGGAGGTCCTTCGCTCCGAACGGGAGTGAGGGACCCTCCGCCGAATTGCTGCCGAATAGCTGGATGTGCCGCCACTCTCTGGAGTGGCTGCCCCAAGCACCTGTTTGCTAAGCTGGTGCCTGGAGCCAGCCCTGCTCAGGACAAATATGTAAATTTGGGGTAGAGATCATCCTCGAATGGAGGGATCACCGATGATGGCGATGCTGCTGCTGCAACCAATGAGGCTGTGGGCCTGCAGACAACAGCCTTTTTCACTGTGCATCCCTGATTCACTCCCTAGGCACCATCCAGCCTGTGCACTGACTGAGGCAGGGACCTCGGCGAAGGAGAATGTTTTGGCAAAGACTGGGATTAATCCAATGGGAAATGAGAAGTGAAAGCTGGACGAGAAGGGGTTGAGAGAGACAAGGTGGATAAGATAATATATTTTATTGGATTCGCTTCTGTTGGTGAGAGACAAGCTTCTGAGCTTACACACAGCTCTTCTCTATAAGCTCAAAAACTTGTCTCTCTCACTAACAGAAGTGGGTCCAATAAAAGATATTATCTCATCCACCTTGTCTCTAATATCCTGGAACTAACACAGCTACAACAACACTGCATATAAGAAGACGACTGTCACTTTTTGGAAAGTTTTCTAGTGTTCTGTCAGGACAGCATCTCTCAAAAATCTCTTGGTGCAGAAACATCACAGCTCCCATATGTGTTTGTTCTCAGTGATATCTAGTGCACAAGGCAGTTTGTAGACAGCTGAGTGGTTATTTCTGGAAAAATTCTAAATGGGCCCAATCCTGAATCCTTTATTCTGTTTCTACTCAGTTTGTACAAAGCAAACTCACATTACAGTCAATAGCTGCCTGCCTCAGTAAGGAACCCTGGGCTTGGCCCTAGGAGATGGCCCTGCACCTCTATCCAGGGAAGATGGGGATTAGAGACAAGAATCGACATAACTATAACGATCATGGAAAGACTCATCCTCCTCTCCAATCTTCAGCACAGGCCTGTGGAACTACCCTGCCAGCACGGCAGGGGTTAAAGGAAGCCTTTGGGCCCAGCTAGCCCCACCCCGCTATACCTGCAGCCAATACCAGGCGGCGGGGGGCGGGGGGGGGGGGGAGAAAGGAGAGAGCCTGGCTCAGTTGAGGGCTGACTGGTGAAGAGGCAGGAGCTATCTGCCTCCCTACCTAAGGGAAGAGTCACTAGCCCCCCAGCCGAGGCAGCCAGCAGGGAGTAAGCGCTGTCTCCCCGGTCAAGGGGGACTGTGGAGGAGACGTAGGAGCCTCTGGCAACTGAGGTAACTGGGTGACTGAAGCCCAGAGACATTTTGGGGTTCAGTCTCACCAAACGTACGGCTGCCCCATCTGAAGCAGCCTGGGATCGCAGCATGAGGCCACCCAAGATCCCTGAGAGGGCGCTATGGATACAAGCCACCCAGCGAACGGGACTAGAGGGGCCAGGCCCCAAACAAAAGGGACAGTGGTAGGAAGTAGCCCAGGGCAGGGGATTTAGACTCCTTGCTGGGAGGCCTCCCCTATTCAGGGGTAGATGCATGCAGGACCCTGGGCTGGGACCTGGTGGAGAGGGAGGGCCTGGGTTTCCCTACCCCACTGCCTAAAAGATTGAGCCAAATTGACCTTGAAAACCAGGGGCTGGAGGTCAGGGGCACCAACCACTAGGCAGCCCGGCCCTTCAAGTGCCCTGTTACAAACCCAAACTTTATTCCCACTGCAAATGTGCAGCTCCAGCTGAGATGCAGGTGCAGTTTTACAGAAAGGTGCACAGAAGGGACTTTTGCTAGGATACCCCTTTGTTTGTGTGCAGCTCCCTCCTCCTGGTGAGGTTCAGATGAGAGGGACTCCCTGCTGTGCACTTGCTAGGTGTGCAGCACAAGGCATTGCAGTTGTTATTACCAGGTTAGGAAATTTACATTGGTGAAGGTCAATGTGTTTTCTGAAGAGTTTAAAAGTCCTGGCAATGAATTTTTGTAAAGTTCCCGCCCACCCCAGCTTTTTTATTTTTTAAAAATACAAAGAAATTGCATACAACCCCTCCCCCATGTGAATAGCGTATAGATGTTTGTCATTGAAACACTCAAAATCCAGGAAAGGGTTGAGATTAAACACTGCCCTGAGCTCCCATCACCAGGGGGAGCTGCTAAAACTATTGGAACTATAGGAAAATATTCTACACTTCCTTGTGCTATGTCAGAGGAAGATATTGTTTCTACTAAATGTTAAGAAGAGATAAATTAAAACTAAAACTTATAATGGGTCTGTAGTTGTAATGTTAACTATTGAGTCACAACAAATGTCTCATTAACATGATATTCCTGGTCAGTGTAGGGTTGAAGTATATTTTTGGCTGAGCTCTCTATGCTATGTTAGATCTACAGTGTATCAGAGATTTTGAAATTTTCTATTACTGGTTGGTCCAAAATGTGAGAAGTAACAGAGCAGAGAGGGGAGTGCTCTCAGCTAAATCTAATTCTGGCCAAGCTGGGAGAATCCGCCCATTCCTCGGTCACCCTCTGAGGATGGCAAAGGGGCTACATAAATGCCCCACCCTCTGTACCTCTGTGGTTGGGTGTCTGGGTCTGGATTTTGGCAGGAGTGTAACATTTTCAAAAGTGCTTCAGTGACTTAGGAGCCTAAGTGACATTTTCCTTTTTAATTTTCTCTCCTATCTGCATTTTTAGACCCATTCAGAGGGAAAGGGAAAGGAAAGACGTGGCATTGAAACAATTGGAAATGAGATAATGAAAATGATTCAGTCACACAGGGGGCTCCTCAGTGGCCAGAGCCATGAACTGTAATAATTACAGCTCATTAATAACAATCATTAAAGGAGTCGTTCTGGCTTTTGTTCATTTCTCCTTAGGATCACAGGCACACGATGCCCTCTGGGTTCAAGCCCTTTTGTCTCAGGGGATTTGCCTTTCAGGACTGAGCTGGCTGATTCTTACCTGAACAGGTCACTCCAGCATCCTCTGTGTGATCGCAGGAATGCTCACCCCATCCCTCGTTCCCGCAGTGCCAGAGAGCAGACTCGGTACCATCACAGGCAACTTCATCCAGCCAAATTGTTTCAGATCCTTCTCCGAAATGAGCCAGGCCAGGGGCACTGACAGCAGCTCCACATTTCAACTGCTTACAGACAACCCCAGCATCTGCCATGTCCCAGCGATCATCACACACCGTCCCCCACTGATCCTGGTGTTTAACCTCCACTCTCCCGGCACAGGGGCTGCCTCCATTCACCAGCCTTAGCTCCTCAGCACCTTCAAAGAGAGACACAGAGCAGGGTCAGAGCGAGCAGGGAGCCCCCTCCCCAGCGTTATCGCAGCAGAATCTGTGCCCGGCAGCAGGGGATCCGCGCCTAGAGCCAGGAGAACGGGACATGCCCAGAGCTGCCTCATGGCTCCACCTTCTCACGTCTCAGGGCCTCACACTCGGGGCTGTCAGTGCTGCAGCCCTCACCATTTTATCTCCACTCTGGCGATTTGGGGTGTTTTTAACCTGTCCCGTGAGAACACGATGAAAGGTGCCAACTCACGGAGTTTCCCTTATTCCAAATGGCGCCATCTCCTGTCACTGGGGCTGAAGCCAGCGAGATGCCGCCATCTCCCTACAGTCTGTCAGCATGTGGGAGTGAGGCCGCCCTGAATAAAGCTGGCTGCCACTTCCCACTAAAGCCCGTGGGGAACACGGCTGTCTCTGGGTGGCTGAGGGGGCTGGAGAGGACCCAGGGACTGTGATGGGCAGCAGAGACCCAGTGAAAGGAGGATGGTGAGAGTGAGGGGAGCAGGGCACTGGGGGGACAGGAGTCAGATTCAAGGCTTGCAAGGGAAGGGGGTGCAGGTGCTGTGTGGGCCAGAGGGAGGGGTGGGGAGGAGGTTCTGGAGCAGGGGGAGGAAAGAGGGTGGAGAAGGGAGAGTCTGTAGCAGGAGGCAGGAGGGACAGAGGGGAGGAGGGTCTGGAAATGGGGGTAGGAAGGGGCAGGAGTGAGGAGGTGGGTCTGGGGTGGGGACGGGAAGGAGGTCAGAAAGTAGGGGCAGGAGGGAGAAGTGGGGAGGGGAGGGGTGTCTGTAGAGGGAGTTAACAGGGAAGCAGTAGAGAGGGACAGAAGGGAGGGCAGGGGACAGGGATCTGAAATTGAGGCAGGAGGGAGGAGTGGAGATGGAGCACAGGGTCGTCTGGAGGGAGAAAAGGGAGCATGGGGCTGGAGGGGGTTATTGAGCAGGGGGTAGGAGGGAGGGGAGGAAAAGGGGGTTTAAAGAAGGGGGTCTGCATGGAGAAGTGGAGAGAGGAGGGGGTCTGGAGTGGGGGACAGGAGTGAGAAGTGAGGAGGGGGTGAGGATCCAGATAGGAGAGTGAGAGAAGGGAAGGGAGAGAGCAGAGAGGGGGCAGAAGGATGCATGGGGAGAAGAGGGGGGAAGGAGGAGGTGGGGGGAAAGGTGATCATGTGTAGGGCAAGGAGGGAGGGGGTCTGAATCAGGGCAGCAAGAGGGTGAGGAGGGGAGGGGTGTGGAGCAGAGAATGGGAGTGAGCGGAGGTAGCCTGGAGCAGGGGCACATGGGGGAGTGTTGGGGAGGAGGGAGGGTCTGGTGCTGGTGGACAGGAGATAGGGGAGCGGTTCTGGAACAGGGGACAGCAGGGAGTATTGGGGAGGGGAATGGAGTCTGTAGTAGGCAGGGGATGGGGTCAGGAGTGGGAGGGGCAGGAGAGAAGGGGAGGAGAGGGGAGGAGGCTCTAGATTGTGCGGTGTGCTTCACTATCTCAGGTAGAGAAGCTGCAGGGTGGTGTGTGGTGAGCCAGGGAAGTGTTGCTGTTTGCAAATGGTTAAACCAATCCTGTCGTGTTACGGTGACATTATAGCTGATGTGAATGGTTGATGTCTCCAGTATCTCTGTCTGTAACTCACCCCTGAACAGTAACAGAAGTTCTGTGTGTGAGTGTGAACCATGCTGCATGAATTAGCTCAGTGGCTGTCAACTATTTCTCAGCCAGCCCTTCATCTGTCAGAGGAACTGAACCAGGAGGGGAGAGCGAAGGCAGTGCTGGGCAATGGAGGGCAGTTCCCGGCTCAGGGGTGAGGGGAGGGTAAGCGCAGTCTCCAGCTGAGCAGCCAGGGGGAGTCGTGCAGTTTGGGTGCATTAAATGGTGACTTTTCTGCCTGCGATTCTCACCCCCACTCTGGCAGAGGAGTAGAGGGGGGTTCTACAGTCCACAGACAGACTGAGTAACATAATGGGATGGTTTTTATAACCTCGTAATTTTTGTTCTGTGGCGCTTGGCATTACAGCCTTGTGCTCCCTACCGGAGCTTCCTCTCCCCGCCTGCCCCAAACATATCCCTCTTCTATCGGTCTCTTCCCACCCTCCTCCCCTGGGTTCTTCCCCCTCCTCTTCTCCCCTTTCTACCTGGCCTCTCTGCCCTGCGTGTACAGGCTGCTCCTTCCCCAGGTGAGGAGCAGACTCTGCCCCCACTTCCTGCCATTGGCTTTTCTCCCAGTAGTTCTGAGTTCCACCCCCTGCCCCCAGTTGTCTCTAAAGTTTTTTGTATCTCTGGGGGTTGTGGAGAGGCAAAGCTGGCTGCTGGGAGGGAGGCAGCTAACAGGGAATGTGAGGAGTGACCACTGCCTGCCACACAGTCCTGGGATATTAGCTGGGAGAACTGGTGTGCAGGACAGGGTGTGAAGAGCCAGGACTGTCCGTGTGACTGGGAGCTAGTACGGGCATCATTACAATGCCCATGAGTTACGGCTACATGCAGAGTTCCACTGTGACCCATGGAACAGGCTGGCTGCAGCAGTGGATCGCTGAGCCGGGGACACCATCTTTATGGAGCCTCCATGGAGCTCAGAGAACAGTGCAGTTCACACCAGTACATGGTCAGACCATCCTGCTCCTTTAATGCCAAGGAAATACAAAACGATCACTTTGCTGCAATCCACAGGGGTGTTTATTCAGGTATGACTCACTTCAGTGAAGTCCCACAGGCAACCCATGGGGCCTGGTTTGCACTAAGAAAAAAGGGACTTTTTTTCAATGGAGTTAACTCAGTGATGTTCACTCCTGGCAGTACCCAAGGCTGTAACTCTGCTCTAGCTAAGTGCACACACAGTTCTGTTTCCCTGCACACAGTAGAAACTAACAACTGTCGGCAGTTTCCTTGTTCAGAAATCCTCCAGCCTGCCCCTCCAGCAAGCTCCAACAGGCTTTGTTTCTTTTCTGCTTCCAAGGTCCCGATCACAACTCCTTCTACTGGCTTCTCCCTCCAACAGACACAGTCTGACGCCAGTATCCTGGCCCCTGCACTGGCAACAATGGAAACCCCGGGCTTAGCTCTGACCTACCCATGTGCCTAGTGCCTTTGGCAGTAGCTCCCACTGTTTGCAGCTGTTTTTACTACATAAAGGATCTTGATTGCTCCGTCTGTTGAGCCTAAAAGAGAGTTCTCACCCTGCCATTGGCTTTCATGAGGTCGGTGATTGTCTTAGGATCGAAGCCGCCCCGATGGCAGCCATCAGCACCTTTCACAATAACAATCACATTTATATTGTACCTATCATATCCTGCCTCCACTTCTATGGCCCAACTTGGAATAATGACCCCACCCAGCACTCTGAACATTGGGAAAGTTCAGATCTTGGTCTGGGAGTTAAACCTGTGGCTTTGGTCCGTCCCTGATATTTTCTCATTTGTTTGCCTGGACCCCACATCACTTTACAAATGTGTTTTCCTGCACAATGTAAATAGGTCAATAATTGTGAAACACGATCTTCTGGCAAAGACTGACCTAGCCTCAACTCAGGGCTCAGGGAGGAAAATTGCGGCACTGAGGGAAAGGGAAAAGTAGCTACATGGGGTGATATTCCCTATATTGTAAACACCCCTGAGTCACTGTGTCTGTGTCATGTGAAGCAAACTCAAATTTCCAATAGAAAATAAAAAATATCAAAGGGACGATGCTCATTTCCTTATCAATCCAACAAAAATACACTGAGCTGAGCATGTGCTTGGCATTACTATATGATGCCGTCCCACAAGTAACTGGAGAGTATTTTATGCTTCCCCACATCACTGTGTCTGCATCATGTGAAGCAGTCAAATTTCCCATAGAAAATAAGAAATATTCAGAGGATGATGCACATTTACTCATAAATCCAACAAAAATACACTGAGCTGAACATGTGCTTGGCATCACTGTATGACACCATCCCACAATCGTGCAGTAATTTATCCCTCACATGCTAACAATTATCAGAGGGGTAGCCGGGTTAGTCTGAATCTGTAAAAAGCAACAGAGGGTCCGGTGGCACCTTTAAGACTAACAGAAGTATTTGAATGCCCACTTCATCAGATGCAAGACCCACTGATGATAACAATTGTCCATCCTCTGCAATGTCAGTCTGATCACCAGCAGTCACCACAGAATCCTCTGCTTTTCGGTCATGTACAGCTGTGTTCTGGGCTTTAATCCCAGCACATTATATTTAAACTTCTTGGAAATCTGAAATATAAACTCCAAGTAACCTGCTAGATGGTTTGGTTTGCTTGGGATTTTCTGGGTACCAGCCCCCTAATCACCGCACAGTTAATGAGCTGTCTATGAAATATACATTAGGGCAGGTTTTTCTCTAAGACAATAATTTAGATGGACATTGCTGATCATCAACTTCAGGGTTAGTTTCTCAGGCTGGCGCAGCAGCACATCGGGTTCCCATGAACCAGCTACTGCTGAGCAGTTCATTGCCCTGCCAGTCACATGGATCATTCTCATCCTGTTAACACCAACCCAACAGGTTCCAATCACTGTATTATTTGAATCATAACTGGGTCCCACATTCGATTTTAATCCTATTGCTAATCAGTTTTGGAGTCTTTGGGCCAGATTCACTTCCCAAAATGCACCAGCACTTGCTGAGGTACCCCATGATTTGTCCCTCCTCCTCATTGCTGTTAAGTCTGCCTGGAGCTGGGACACTGCATGGCAAGGAGCTTGCAGCCCCCTCTGTGCTGGAGGAACGAGAGCAGCCCTGAAACTGGGCAAGGGAAACCTTCAGGGAATGAAACCAATGTGTACATGAAAGGCAACAATACAGCACCTCTGCCATGCAGCTTGTGCTGGTTGGGCTTCTCTAGTCTCCAAATAGGATTCAAAGCTTCTCCTCTCCAGCAGAAAGCATGTGGAAGGGAGGCAGGGCTCATGCAGGATAAATCTTCCTGCTGGCAGAGCTTCCGGTACCTCCATGGGCACAGGGCTTTGCACACTGGACCCCAACACATGCACACACCCCTTCCCTGGGAGGAATTGGCTCTGGGTTTATTTGGATAAATCCTGCTCACTTCAAAATTGCAAAACTTCTACTGGCTTCAGTGCGTGAATGGGGGAGTGAGGAGCCAAGACTTGGCCCTTGGAGCTGTTGGATTCAGTACCAAACAGACATTTCTGTTGGATCCCAAATTATTGATGTATTTATTGGGATTTAAAACACTAAAGCGATGCCCAGCCAAGACTGTTGGCACCCGGACGACATTGATAACACACTCAAATCCCAGCAGCATGAAGTGGCCATTTCAACAGGAACTCAGCCAGCCAGACACCTACAGAAACTCCTTCCCACCCATTTCTCATTATCTTATGCAGGGCCTGGGTTGTTCCCACCCCCAAACAAGTGTCTTTTGCAGTGTGCCCAGAAGGTCACCAAATTTGGGCTATTTTGGCCCAAACCGGACAACAAGTTTCAGAGTCCTGGAGGCCTCACGAGAACACCCTCCCAGCCACCCCTCTCCTTTATAAAAAGGGGGAAACAGCTTAGGTGCCCCTGCTAAGCAAAGCTGTGGCAGTACGACACGGGGAGAGAGGTGATCCCTCAGGGAGGCCGGTCCCAGGCCACTTAGGTCTTTATAAATACTAACCAACACCTTAACCTCCACCCAGAGCTGGGCAGCCAGTGCAGATCCTGCACCATGACTGTAACATGCTCCTAGCAAGATGTGCTGATCAGTGAGTCGCTTCCATTTGCACCAGCTTTGTTCTGTGAATGGTTCTAAGGTGCAGCCCTACATTAGGATCATTTGAAGAGTCCAATCTCAAGGTAACAAAAGCCTCGGTAACAGTGGTAAGTTCCAATCCCCAAAAGAAAAGTCACAACCTCCTAGCCAGGCACCGATGGTAAAAAGCTGACTGTAAAAGTTACCACCCTAGTTGCAGTTAACCCAGCTCCCATGGTGAAACACAGAAGAGACTTACCTGCTATGTCCTGAATTGTGAGGAGAAGAAGCCACAGCACCGGAGTGGAGAGATGTCCCTTCATTGCCAGCCTGACTTGCTGTCCCCCTCTCAATGCACTGGCTGCTCCTAAACACCTGCCAGGGCTCCTCTGTGTCTGACAAGTGACAACAAAGCAGTGGAAGGGAAATATATAGAATCAGAGGCTGCCATCAGCTGCGTGAAGGAACCAATAGCAAACCCACCTGCCTTTTTAGTTATTATCAGTGGTTTTATCTGTGACTTTATGCAGCTAAAACATCCAATAAAACTCAAAAGCAACAAACATCACCATATATGAGTGATGAGCCCCCTCCTGATGTCAGCTTTACCACAGCCTCAGATCATCGGGTAACCCCCAATCTCCGGTGAGGGAAGGAAATTTCTGTACAAATTGTATCCCTGCTGTTTCTAACCCTGATAGATTTTATATTGTATTAAATATGAATTGGGAGACATTAGAGGCTGGTTATTTTATAAACTAGGGAAGAAATCCCTTGTGCCAAAGGTGATCATTATGAAACCAATTCCCAGTATAGGACATGCCCAATTGTAGACAAGCACAACTCACTAGAACCAGGTTGTGTCACTCAGATCAGCTTTATAGAAGAATTACTCAGCTGCATCTGAAATATTGACAGTTCTTCTACGAATAGACCCTGGGGCAGGAGTGAAAGTGGGCCGGTACGACGTACTGGTAAAAAGTGGCTGCCAGTACCAGCCCATATGCAGCTGACGTTCATTGCCCCTTTCCTCCCACCCCCGCAGGCTGCCAACATGGGTGGGGGGACAAAAGGGGCAGCTACCCTGGGGCTGGTGATTTAAAATTGAAATCTCCATCGGAGCCCCGGGTGGCGTGGGCCATGCAGCGCAGATGCGCTGGCTGGAGTAGGCTGACCTCCCCAACCCCGCCCCTTCTGCCCAAGGCCCAGCCCCTTCCAGGGGCCCGGCTCTGGGCCACCGTACTGGTAAGTGCTTAATGTTACTTTCACCCCAGCCTTGGGGTTTCCTGCCTAGACCATGATTCTCAGTGATAGAGGCAGAGCTTAGGGCTTCCTGAGTAGGCCACGACCCTCTCTTGCAGTAGCAGGAGGCTACACCATCAGTGCTGTCAGTAGGTGGAGGGCTCCTTGGAAACAAGTTTACTTGATTCATGGGACACAGAAAATTCAAGGAACAGGCACAAGGCAAGGGGCATATAGCACAGAATAATGACTGGCTGGCACCACAGCTACCTCCTGGTCTTCCTCAAGAGAAGGGTTACAAATACGTGGATTAAGGGAAACGTCTTTAACTCTTTACCTTTGCATTTTCTCCCATGCTGCCCTTTCTGTATTGAGAAAACTCCCCGAGAAAATCCATGCAGCCAACACCTGATCCTCCTTGAGACTCCGCTCTGTTGTGATTCTGGAAAAACACTTGACAGAGAATGACTAGCTTGGCAGGGGAGGAGGTGTGGCTGTGCCTTTTCCCCTTCCTTCCCTCTCCTTATTTTTACCAACCTCCCAGCCCCAATCCTGCCATTCTACCTCACTCTGCCCTCCCACTACTTAAACAAACAGTAATGACAAAACAGGAAATTGTACCAAAATAATATAAGGGCCCTACTGTCAATCAAATGTTAGCCTCACCCCTTGACCCCTGCCCACCTGTCATGGGAAGTCCTGTACCTGTGGTTATTACTTCTGGTGTCAAGCCGGACACATGACTGGAAGCAAGGTGTGTCATGTGACCCCTCTAAGAACTCCTCCCACTGCCCTCTACCAATCAGGATGGGTTTTGGCCCCCTCAGGACCACCCTGAGAGGCAATTTTATGAATCGGGGGGAGTTCCAGGGCGGGGTGATCCGTGCAGAAGTGGGTCATGTGACCCTTCTTAGAACTCCTCCCACCACCCTCTACCAATCAGGAGGGGTTTCAGCTGCAGGGGACCACATCTGAGAGGATATTTGACCAATCGGGGAAGTTCTGGGGTGGGGTGACTCATTTGGAAATGATTCGTGTGACCCCGCTAAGAATTCCCCCCAACGCCCTCTACCAATTGGGATGGGTTTCGGCTGCAGAGGACTGCCCCGAAAACATATCTAACCAAAATAGGGCAGGTTCTGGGGTGGGATGAACCGCCCAGAAGAGGGTCATGTGACCCCTCTAAGAACTTCTCCCACCACCCTCTGCCAATCAGAGCACAGTACCACTACCCCATAAGTCCCAGCTCTGGGTAGAAGAGGCCATCTCTTACCAAGAATGCACGTTTTAGAACGCATGGAAATGCTGAGAGGAAACATGGACTCCTTCCCCACCCCCGTAAAAACTTCAGCCTTTCTTTTAGCCCCGAGGGACTTTGACCATCTGTGGAGAAAGCTCTACATCAGTGAAAGTTCTGAGGAAGAGGAGGAGGAGTGAGAGACCAAAGGGAACCCTTTGGCTCAGCCGTTGATGGATACATCAGAACCCGATCCCGAAACCCAACTGCTCGTGAGACACTCCAATGAGTGTGCTGGCCTCTCGTCGTCCACCCCACTGGAGGAAGAAGGCGAACACAGCTCGGGGGAGTCACCGGCGGACAAAGTGAACAGAAAAGATGTTGCTCAGGTAAATTAACAATTTAGAAGTAACGTTAGAGGATGTGTGTGTGTGTAATGAAGTTGTGTAAATCTAAAAACAAGCAGTTGGAACTTACACTTGTTTCTTTTCTGAAAAATCCCTCGACAGCTCAACGATACCTTTCTAGAGGACCCGGAGGTTCTGGACACCATTGCATCAAGCATCAAAGATGAACTGGGCCCACCTTGTTTTTGCTCAAAGCCGATACAAATCGTTGAAGAGGACTCTGAGGATGATGGCTATGAGGAGTTTAGGAGGGGGCTTGGGACAGAACTAACTGAGTCAGTGCCACGTCATGAGCATAAAAATGTCATGCAGACTATTGTACGCATTGCTGTTTATGCTGTCCTTAATCACTGTCTTAGGAAAAAGCGTTTTGAAGATTGTGAGGGCTGTGACATAGATGCACCAGGCCAGCAGCACCATGACTGTGTGGCTTGGACTTCAATGGATATAAACTGCAAGCTCTGGGGCTTGTGTGCTGAGCTGCGTTTGGAAAGCTTATTCTACACTATTTTTGCCATAGGTGATGCTATGCAATGTCTGTGCTTAACTCAAGAACTTTAGCGCAAGGAGTGGCCTTGATAAATGCTGTGCAATTCAGTGGAGACCCTGACCGGTTTTAAAGAAAATGTCCAAACCGGAAGATGCTTCTTAGAGTGTTATATTGACGGTCTGGTCCACACAAAAAGTTACAGAACCCTGCTTAAGAAAAAGACAATTTGTAAGAAATCTAAAAGGATTAAGTTAGAGAATGGTGAAGGGACAAACATGCGATATAAAACTTGGTAGCTGTAAATTAAAAAAAAAATCTATTGAAAAGGGCTTTGTGACTACTGTGTTTCTGTTTAAATTTTTAAGGTCTCTGTGGCCCTTACGTGAGCTAAAAGTTTTAATGGAACATCTTGGTTTGTTTTCAAGGAGCTGTATGTCTTAAATTAAAAAAAAATAGTTTGTGAGAACCTAGGTCTTGTGTCTTTGTGTAAAAGAGACCCTTTACAGCAAAATGCAGAAATGTATGTTGTAGAATCTTGGGGGGGCACCCTAAAAATGTATTTACAATTAAAAAAAAAACAGGGATGGTTCAGACACATGTTTGAGTACAATGGAGTTGACCCACTGTGTTGAACTGAATGGTTTTAATCACACCCCCACTGAATAGCCATGGTGACTGAGATTATCCGTCCTTGTTGCCATCAGGGTTAATCATATTAGTGATCGGTAATTAAATTTGACGGGTGTACACCCACAGTAAGGGAGGTGGGTGGATGAGGATGGTGAGCTCTGAGTAATATGAAATGAAATAAAACCTCAGGAGTTTGCAGACGCTATTGGACAGTTTAAATATAACCCAGGAGTTTGTAGAATGCTATGGGTCACTCTTTCTAGCAACTCAGTCATTAAAATAATATATTTAAAAAATAAACAAGGGTCTAACCCCAAACTGAAATGTTTCAAGGGTTCACAAACCTCCACCATACTTTAGAACAAACATTTGCTCTAAAGACAACCAAACATTTAAAAGCTCTGGGTATTTGTAGGGTGCTTACTATGGTTGTGATACACCCATTTTATTTCAAAAACAACCCCCAAACTTTAAGCATGAAAGAAACATGTTTAAAAAACAAACAAACATGCCCCAAGACATTCATTGATATCTGCAAGGGGCCCCCACTTGGGAATGGGGTACAGGAACATTAAGGATTGTTGTGTTTGGTGATTTACTGGTTTTTCATTGAAACAGAAAAATGTATTTTAACTAAAAGAAAAAAAAATAGCCTAAAGCAGCCCAATTGTGCAGACAACTTAATTCCCCCACCCCAGATCACAAAAGGGAATGTTCGGGGAGAGGTGCCTAAAGTCCTCAAGTATCTATTAATTCAGAGTTGTGGTGATCGAATTAACCTGCTAACTACAGACTTCTGGAGTCTGTTTGAAACAAAGAGTTAGGATGGTATAAAAACCTCAGTTTTTTGGAGACTGTCCTCTATCAACTGAAACTATCTTGAATTGAATTGCTGCTGGACTGCAAGAGGAGATATGCTTCCTGTTTTTAACTCTGAAAATATATATAGTATTGTCACTTTTTGGCCATGCTGTCCTTACTAAATAGTGGTACCTATCTTCATTGCAGTGTGATCTGTATAGTGTGGAACCAGTCACTTTAAGCTGCATTTTACCACCAGGCCAATGTAAAAACCAAAACCCATTTTTAACTATAGTTGTACTTAATACAGTTAAATTAAAAAACTGCAAACTGATGGTATGGTGTGTTTCAAACTAGCAGAGTGTTTTTCTGTGCAAAATGGTTTTTAAAAGCAGTTTGGTTTTTATTCAGCAAAAAAAAAAAGAGATTTTTTTTTAAATATAGGATTGTTTGTCCTCTTAAAAGAGTTGGCTTTAATGTTTAAATTGTTAGTGATTCAGGGGCCTAAGCTAGACATAAGTGTGGGTGTTTAAAAAAGTATTTTGTTGCAAACTGTTGGTTTGGTGTATTAAACTGGTGGTGTGTGTATGTGTGTGTGTGTGCATGTAAAACATAGGTGGCTTTTTTTAAAAAAAAGTATATGACTGCAAACTATTGGTTTGGTGTGTTTCAAACTAACGAGTTTCTGTGCAAAATGTGTTTTAAAATAGATTTTAAAAGTTGGTTTTTAAAACAGTTTGTTTTTTATTCTGCAAAATGAGATGTGTTTTTAAAAAGTGTTTGTGTGTGTTTGTGTTTGTTTTTTTTAAGTGGTAGAAATAAACTCAAAACCCGTGTTTGTTGTACAGCTGGAAATAGATTATTTTGTTTTAAATCTATGACTTTTTTAAAATAGAAAAACACCCTAATGCGTATTTTATTTTTTAAGTTTAAAAGACAATTTCATGTTTTTTATAATAATAATGTTGTCTGCTCCACAGTACGGTCAAAGCATGAGAGATCCTTAGACCAGAGAGTAAACAAGCTCAATTGAAAAAGGAAAGAGACAGCTGAAAAGGAAAATTCACCAGCATCAGTGACTGATGGATGGATGAAGCCCAGTAAATATATTTTGCTTATTGGTTTGGTTATTTTATGAGGTTGTGTATTTAAAGTAAATACATAGGTGTGGGTGAGAAAGATGGTAAAGTTAAGTTTTGTAAAATGTTTTTTTCCTCCTAATCAGGCATGTGCATCTCTCCTGACAATGCTGTAGTCAGAGCTACAGGGACACCTCCACTAGAACGGCTAAAGAACCGGGAATCAGCTTTGAGACCTTTAACAACGCCAACACAAAACAGCACAAGAGTGCAGATGAAGCATCCGAGCAGTCTAAACCTCATATACGTCAAACTGAAGGACAAAACACTCTGGTAAAAAACAATCATGCAAACACAACTCCAGTTTCCAAGCCGCCACTACCACACCAAGCCCTGAGAAAACTGTGAGCGAAAACACCAATATTCACAAACCCGGAGCATGTGCTCTATGGGTTGTGAGTAAAAAACCAAGGACTGACAAACCATTCTCCCAACACCATAAGCTCATCACAGCTCCCCCATATTCTAGTATTTTGGAAAATATGATGCTTCGTTCAGAATACTGGTGGACACTGTATCCTCGGGGGTTCTAAAAGAAAGAAGAGCTGGAAACTAGATCAAAAATGCAAAAGCTCTTGCAGGTGACTTTTTGAAAAATACTTCAATTTTTTTTCCAAAGGGTAGCTCTGAGCAGGCATGACTATTCATGGAAAGGGTAAAAGGGGCACCCTGAAGGGTACACATCAGCTAAGGTGTAAATGAAAGGGTGGACGGCGCTTGGGGGATAAACAGACAGCTGCCAAAAAGTTCCAGGCCAGGGTTGCTGTAAATATTTTGAAAAAGGCTGAAGAGGTAATGAGGAAAAATACAAAAAGAGATGCCCCCTACTGGAGGTTCTCAAACTGGCTCATCTGAAAATGGGGAGATGGAATCCGACCTGCAGTGTGGTGGTGACTCTCATGCAGAGTCTGATTTAGAAAATTCCCCAGAAGGCTGTCTAGACGGGTCCCTGTCTACTCCTAATGACCCTCATGGAGGCCCCTCGGAGTCTGACTCTCAAATAGTATCTGATGTAGAAGATGCCGCTGATGGTGCCTTAGAGGAACCCCCAAGTAACCCTGAAAATGCAGAGGTGTATATGGAGAGAGTGAGAAGTTGGCGATGTGAACTACCTAGATTTGGGGGTCGGTGTATTGTGAGAAATTTTGTTTTGTCAATCTTGAGTGAATAAATTCAGCTCAGCAGGTTGCTGAAGCCATACACAGGGGGATACAGTTAGTTCTCGATGATGTTAATGGTAGGATAGGCCCTGACGATTACGTTCAGTTATGTTTAGAGAGCCGTAATTTAACTAACCCTTTCTTTTCGGCCAGAAGAATGAGGGATGAGCTGTCTGCTGAGGATTTCTTCAATCAGACCGATGTTGCATCTCGCTGTGACAGTTGTAAAAAACAGGGGCGGGGGCTGTCGTAGAGTTTTAAATTCTATCCTCAGTAGTCAAATCATCCATAAAAAGAGACAGTGTTTAGTAGATCTGACTTACACTGGTACCAATCTCTGTTTTACGGGCAGGTTCTTGGCCATCATGTCCAACCATAAGCCTACAGACGCGGAATTGTTAGTGGGGGCAAGAAAGTTGCATGAGAAACTGGAGTGGTCAGATCAAAAAAAGGTTCTGCTCAGTGATGTGGCAACATTTGAACAGCAATTAGGAGTCAACATACAGCTGGTGCTTTATGCGGCGAAAGGTGGCTGGGGCTTTTTTAAAACAAGGGGCCCAGTGTACCCCAAGACTTTTTTCATCCTGTTGCATGATGAGCATTACTATAGGGTTCTGGATGTGAAAAAGGTGTTCAGTGTGAAAAGTTATTGTGAGTTTTGCCACACGGTGTACAGTCACCACGACTCTTGCAGGTATCATTATCGCCTTTGCTTCAGCGTAATGTGCTCAGACAGCATGGGTGTGCAGCTGAGGTGTTCTAGCTGTAGACAGTATTGTCTGTCCAAAGAGTGTTTAGACAGACACGTTGACTGTGAATTGAAAAAAACAAGTTGACTGCCTGTTTAAAACTTTGTGTGATAAGTGTCAGTCTTACATGGACAAGCGGCACAGGTGTAAAGGGAGGCATTGTAAGCAGTGTCAGGGTTTGATCACCGGTGATGTAGACAGCCACCTGTGTTTTATGGACAGCATTAGAAAGCCTGAATCATTAGAAAAGTATATTTTTTACGATTTTGAATGCACACAGGAGACGGGGTTGCACATGCTCAATTACATTTTTGCTATGTCCCTAAAGCTGGAAAAATCCTGGGAATTTAAGGGCTATGAGTGTCTTTCTATCTTTGTTAAGACCTTTATTGGCAAAGAATTCCGGGACAACATGTTCCTAGCGCACAATTCCAAAGGTTACGATACATATTTCGTCATTAGACAGTTGCTGAAGTAAAAGATGTGCATAGAACTGATCACTCAGGGTAGTAAACTAATGTGTGTGGAAGTTAAGGCCCTGGGCATTGGTTTTATAGACTCTTTAAACTTCTTTCCCGTGAAGCTTAGCAAGCTCCTGCAGGTGATCAGGTTTGAAGGGTGCAAAGGGGATTTTTTTACTTTTTTTTAACACTTTAGAAAATCAAAATTATGTGGGGCCTATGCCCGGTGTGGAGCACTATGGTGTAAAAAACATGATGCCCAGGGAGAAAGCAAAGTTTCTCGACTGGTATTGGGACCACAGATATGAGACGTTTGACTTGCAGAAAGAGCTCGCATATTACTGTCAGCAGGATGTCAAAATGTTGAGACACGCTTGTATCATATACAGAAAAGAGATTATGAAAATGACAGAGATGGGAGATATAGTAGAGAGAGGCCCTGGTAAAATCACTGAGATAAAACTGTGTATAGATCCATTCCGGTACATAACGCTGGCATCTGTGTGCATGGCTATGCACAGGTTTATGTTTTTGGAGCCTAAGATGGTAGCTCTTCTCCCTCCAGACAACTACCACAGGCAGAAAAAGAGATATTCAACCCCATCTATTCAGTGGCTCCATATACCTCTCACAAAGAAAATATACAGATATGGCAGGCTTTATAGGGTGGGGAACTACAGTTAGGCCCGTACTTTTTAGACTGTTATGCCAATGTTGATGGGGTACACACAGCCTTTGAGTTTAACGGGTGTTTCTTCCATGGCTGTATCACCTGTTATTGTGAAAAAGCAAAGAACCCTATGATGGGGACAACTTTTGGGTTTCTTTATTGATGCAGCTCAAGATGCAGCTCAAGACCGACTATCTGAAAAGACTTGGTTTTGTAGTGAGGACTCTCTGGGAGCACGAGTGGAAGGTGATGAAAGAAACAGACAGGGAGCTGGCAGGTTTTTAAACCGAGCCCAGTTGCCCCAGCCTCTCATGCCTAGGGATGCTCTTTTTGAGGGGAGAACAAATGCTATCCACCTGTATTACAAACCTAACCCCAGGGAAGAAATCCACTATCATGATTTTACCAACCTGTACCCTTCTGTAAACAAAACCAAAGAATACCCTATCAGACACCCCAATATAGTTTATGACAAATTTGGACCCCTCACAAATTACTTTGGAATAGAAAAAGTTAAAGTGTACCCCCCGCAAGGCCTCTTTTTCCCATTGTTACCTGTCAGAATGAGTGGCAAGTTTATAATCCCGCTATGCCAAACCTGTGCGGAAACCGAGCAGCAGGAGACATGCACCCATACTGATGAGGAGAGGGCCATCCTGGGGATGTGGTGCACGGTGAAATTTAATGTGACCAAAGCAAAGGGGTACGCGGTGGCTCAAATATATGAAATCTGGCATTTTAATGAAAAATCTGACAAACTCTTTTCAGAGTGCATAAAATTACACCTCTGCCAGAAACAAGAGGTTTCAGGGTATCCCAGCTGGTGCACAGACAAAGAAAAACAAAATAAGTACGTTAACTATTTCTACCAAAAGAAGGCGTGCGTTTACGCCAACACGAGATCAAGCTGAACCCCGCTAAACGCCAAATCGCTAAACTGTTTAAATTCTCTGTGGGGCAAATTCGGCCAAAGAACAAACCTACCCAATACCAGCATTGTGAGAGACCCTGACAAACTCTTTCAGTACCTGTTTTCCCCCAATTACAAGGTTTCATCCTGTGAGTTTATCAATGATGAAACAGTGTGTGTGTCTTGAAAGTACACAAAAGACCGATACTCGGTCCTGGTAATAATAACGTTTTCATTGCCTATTTCACCACCGCTTACGCCTGCTTAGAACTATACAACCTTCTAATCAGGCTGCAAGAGCAGTGCTGTACCACGACACTGACTTGGTGATATCTGTGAAAAGGGAGGGTGACTGGAATCCCCCTCTGGGGGATTATTTAGGGGACCTCCCGAGCAAGATCCCGCCAGATTAACACATCACCGAGTTAATGTCAGCAGGCCCGAAAACATATTGGTATAAGCTGTCGGGAGGAAAGACTTGTATAAAAGTCAAATGGATTACCCTGAACATAGCAAAGTGTGAAAAGATAAACTTTGACAGTTTGAAAGATCTAGGCCAGGACTATTACACGGGCCTGTGAGAAAACACATCAAAAAAGATAGAGGTGCAGGAGCCCTCTATCATAAGGGAAAAAATCAGTGGCAAATAAAGACAAAAACCCTTAAGAAAACGCAGACAGTCATTTACAACAAGAGGGTCCTAGGAGAAGGATATAAACCCTGCCCAATGGTTTTGAAAATGGATACACGGTGGAAACATCCTTTTTCTGCAATTTTCGTGGGGCCTACCAACTGCGGAAAAAATTACTTTGTAAAAAAATGTGTTGGATAATGCTGAACAAACGTTGTATGTTATCCCTGAGAATATTGTGTGGTGTTACAGTTGTTGGCAATCTCTGTATAAAAAACTGCTCTGTAAATATCCCTTTATCAATTTTGTGGAGGGGCTGCCCAATGCTTCTTTTTGTTTCTGGCCAATAAAGTAAATATGATTATCATAGACGATCTGATGAACTCTGCTTGTGAAAGTGATGAAATTGAGAAAGCCTTTACCAAGTACATGCATCGCAGGAACCTGAGCATTATGTATATAGTCCAGAACATATTTTGTCAAGGAAAAAAGAGTCGCGTGATTAACCTAAACACAGAGTACATGGTTCTGTTCAAAAACCCCAGGGACAAATTACAAATCATTATGTTAGCTCGGCAATTGTACCCCGGTAAAGCTCAGTTCTCTCTAGAAGCTTTTGAGGATACACCCAAAAGACCTTATGGCTACCTGGTGGTGGATTTAAACGCTTCCACACTAGAAGCTTACAGACTAAGAACTGGTCTTTTCCCTCCAGACTGGCCGGTGGTTTATACTTTGAAAAGAACATGTATAAAAAGAGATGAATTATTGCAGGCCCCTTTTTAACAGCCGGGTTTGCTGACCGAAAACATGTCTAACTGCATGAAGAGAAACCTGGTCCTTTTAAAATTCCTTAGCAAATCGTCCCCACAGCAAAGGAAGGCTGTACTGTGTTCGGCCTCTGACGATTTAGTAGCGGCCCTCTCAGATAGAGCACTCAATACCTTAAAATGAAACGTACCTTTGGCACAAAATCAAGTGCGCGTGCTGAAAAAGAGATGCACGCTTATAAAAACTCCGTATAATAAAAGGGTTTCACTTAAAAGAAAGAAGCATCCAGTGAAGCACTCTGGGGGCTTTATCAGACCTCTGTTAAGTTTTGCTATTGCTCTGATAATGGGGCTTTTGACTAATCGATAATGGAGTATGCCGAAAAAATGTACCTGGTGCCCAGCTGCCAGTTGGAGCAATTAAGAGCTCCCCCTCCAGCAGAGGAAAATATCAGAATGAACGCAACTCGCTTCTTGAATGCTGAAATGAAGTCTGTTCTTCAAAGAACTGACTTAGCCAACTATGAAAAGGCTAAACTTTACAGTGCCGTGCTTCAAAGGTACCTGATGTACTTGCAGCAGAGCAATGCGGATAAAGGGGAAATACATCTGTTTCTACCAGAACAGAGTGTGACTGCCAAACCCCCAGAAACACCAAAGACCTCAGACTCTGCTGCTCAGGAGGTACCGGATAATGTGAATAAGCGTTATAAGAAAAATGCATTAGTATTGCTAAATAAGCTGGGCCAGGATAAAAATATCTCTTCGTGGAATGATAAAGGGGCTTTTGTGTACAAAGGTTCTGTGGTTAATGGTTCTAACATGCTTGACAGTCAGGGCCGTCACCCGGATGCTCTCTAGGTACATGTCTGCTAGGAACAAAGGATGGGATGTGTTTATGAATTCCATGGTGGAAATGAACGTACCATCTTCCGTCATGGGCAACGCAACCAACAGAGATCTTTTGGAACACCCGAAGGCCTCGACAGCCAACAATGGGATGGATTGAGAAACGGTGAGCCCTTTTTTGCCCTCTAAAAAATAAAAGTTGGTTAAAAGATCCAAATGGCTCAGTGTGTAATGTTTTTCATGTTCTAAAAAAAAATAATTTAAAACTGGTAATGTTTTGCTTTAAATAAAACATTTCTATACTTAAAAAATAATATCTGGGTGTACTTTTTCTGAATTGGCCATTGTTTGTTTGTTTTTTAAAAAAGAACAAAAACCCACCAAACATCAATTGTCTTTAAACCCCTCAGTTGGGGTGTTTTATTGAGTAACATGACTATGAAAATCGTTGCAAGATACACACGTCTGGGTTTCTTGAAACATGTTTTGAGTGAAGCTAGGCATGCCTGAGAATTTACATTTTATATTTTTTACAAAAATCATCACCATCTGGTTGTTTTGCACTAAGTCGTTAGAATACAATTTTAAAATCTGGTCAAAAGATAAACCCTTGCTACGATGATGTAAGAAACACGTGCAGTGATAGATACAGGCAATGGAGTGGCGTTCTTGTAATTGTCTAGTGTGAAACACGTCGGTGGCATTTTGTTTTAAAAATTTCATAATGCTTCTAGGAAACAACCCACTGTTCGGGGGATGCCCATAGGAGTCAAAAAACTCTCCACAGTTGCGCTTCGCCAGATACAAGCAAGGCAGTGTTCACCCAGTTGGTTGTGTGGATGCGTGTTCACCACCAAACCAAGGGGTCTCTGCGACAGCTTGCCACCAGGGAGCCAATCACAAGGGAACACATCTAAGACATTCTTTTTTGTGTAAGGGTCCATTGATAAGACACATGAGAGCTGCTTGGTATCCTTATTCACATGTAGTCAAACAGAACGTATCTCCTCTGATTTATCTCTATGACGTTGTCAAAAACCCCATACAAGATCATATTGACGGTTACCGTCAAAGCCTTCCCAAAATATATTTCTGCTCTCAGGTTCCCGGTTTTAATCAGGGAATAGTGATCAGTGTATTCCTGGTCAGGAGACTGGTCAAAGGCAAACAAGGTGTAACCCTGTGCAAACTCCTCACGGTTGATTAACAGAGAAGGATCTTTCATGTGTTTACCAGCTGTCTGTACCAGATGCATGTATTCTCTCACACAGCATTGGGCCTCGAAGTCTGGTTGCAGAGGCTTGGTCGGTATCTGTTCACCATCCACATACAAGGCCACAAAATTAATATCGTAATATTTTAAATGAAAGGGTTTTTTAGTGTAACTTCTGCTAAAGGCATCATTATCCACAAAGCCTAGAACAGTGGTCCCCAACCTTTTTCATCAGGCGGGCGCCAGACGACGAGCCACGGAGGACCGTGGCAGCGGATGAGCATCCACCAAAATGCCGCCGACAAGTGGTGACGTCAATAGGCGTCGCCGCTGAAATGCCGCCGATTTTCGGCGGCATTTCAGCGGAGACCCTCTGGATGACGCTGCTTCTCGGCGGCATTTCGGCGGATACTTGTCCGCTGGCCAGTACGTGGGCGTACTTAGATGCCCCAGTGGGCACCATGGCGCCTGCGGGCACCACGTTGGGGACCCCTGCCCTAGAACAAGCATTTTGGGTAACTGTCCCGTAACAGATTCTCCTGGTTACTGACCCTGCTGCTTGTGGGGATGCTAAACACTTTCATTCCCACATGGTCCACGGAGTATTTAGCATTAGCAGTAAGCAGGGCCTCCGCATGCCCCAGATGGACGCCTGGGGCCACCTCTACTTTCTTCACAAAAAGGGACGCTGATACAATGTGCAGTTTAAAGCCTTTGGCCACATTGCCCATTAAACAGAAGGAGTCTTTGCTGCGTGTCAGTTTAATTTTCACATACACTCCGTTCAACAAAAGTTTTTCTTGAAAAAACAGGTCGCTGTGTAGCTGACCCAACAGCTCTACCATCCTGTTCTGGGCCATCAGCTTTGCCCGTCTCACAAACCCTAGATTCCCACCATCCAGCTCCATTTCTTTGTATTGTCTGGGAGTGTCTTTGTAAAACAGGCCAGCAGAAAATTGCGTGGCGAGAATGTCGTTGCTGTAATTGAGAACCTATTCTATAAAGGCCCTGTAAGGGTATGTGATGTTATAGACACAAACTGGGACCGTATAGATCATTGTTTGCAACCAAGGTCCTGTAGTGGCACCAAGTCTTGTATAAAGGGGGTCAAATAGGTGTCTAAGACAAGGTTATGGTTTGCTGGTTATGATTATGCTATCTGTATGCATGTATCATTTTTGTATTTAAAGTTATAAGTATTGGCGCTATACTGTCTGTATTTCAAACTTGTGCTATGCTTCTAGGTGACACCCCAGACAATTTGGCATCAGCACTGCCTAGCCTGCTTGATGGCCCATTAAGGACCTCAGCTATACAACTGACCCATTGAGAGAAGGCAGATACACCTTGTGACTCAGCAAGGCATGCAGGGACATGCCTATGGACAGAACTCTAAGGTTTTTCTATGACACGTGCTGGATAGCTTGTTTTTGGAACAAAGGAAGCAGAGGCCACATGGCAAGAGATTATAAAAGGCTGCTGCATCTCCTCCATCTTGTCTTCAATCCTGCTTCTAACCTCTGGAGGAACTTTGCTACACTGAAGCTCTGAACAAACGACTGAATAACCCATCCAATCTGTGGATGTACTCTGAACACTTGATTTGAGCCTGCAGTTAATTCCATCACTGCTACAAGCCTGAACCAAGAAATTTGCCATTACTGTATGTAATTGATTCCTTTAACCAGTTTTAGCTCTCATCTATATTTCTTTCTTTTTATGAATAAACCTTTAGATTTAAGATTCTAAAGGATTGGCAACAGCGTGATTTGTGGGTAAGATCTGACGTGTATATTGACCTGGGTCTGGGGCTTGGTCCTTTGGGATCGGGAGAACCTTTTTTTTTTTACTGTGGTATTGGTTTTCATAACCATTCATCCCCATAACGAATGGCACTGGTGGTGATACTGGGAAACTGGGTTGTCTAAGGGAAACTCAGCCTTGGGCTGTAACTGCCCTGCTTTAAGCAATTTGTCCTGAACTGATACTCTCAGTTGTGTCCCGCCAGAGACCGCATTGTTACAGGGTAACAATTGTTGCTTTGGCTTACTAGGTGGTCTCCCAGCGGAACGTCAAACTGTCTAAAAATAGATGCCACTGGGTAATTCACCAGGCCCACCTCAGCGTCCTTGGCGAGTTCCGTTCTGTCTCCTTTTACAATCTTGCAACACAGGTACACCAGCATGTTGTTTAAATCCATATATTCTATGCCATTCCCTGCTATAAAAAGTCAATGGGGGCTGACTCCATAACGGCCGATAGATGCAGCACCTCAATGTAGATGCTTTTCTCTATGCTGGTCTGCGGGGGGATTATTTGGAACAAGTCTAGTTTGGATTTGGTGCACTCTTCAGACCTGCAGTGAACAAAAGCCATGTTGATTAAAATATATCTCTTTAACCAGGTGGAGAGCATTTCCTCTTTACAGGCCTCCTCTTGGACTTTCGCTTATGACTAGTCCTACGCATCAAAGCCCTTCTTTTAAAGGGTTGCAGGGGACCTGTGCATCGCGGGTATGAAGCATTTCTCTTTCTCTTCCTCCTTTTAATGTACATCAGCCCCGATCCCTCCTGTGAAGCTGGATTCCCCACCTTCTCCAGAACAGCGTGGGAGACGTGGCCTACCACATATCTAGCTATGTTTTTAGCAGTGGTTTTTATGTGGGGTTTAATAATCTCTAGCCCTCCCTCCTCAAAAGCGGTACGGCTTCTCGAAAGAGGCCACGGAATACTCCGCCCACACCAGCCCTGTTCATCATGCGGGGCCCCATGATATCCAGGAAGGGCGTATCCAGCCTGGGCTTTGTAATAGTTCCTGTAGATGTTGGGGTCACAGTAATTTTTTAGGATTGCCATAATAGTGTTTTGCTTTTTAGAAACCTCGCTTTCTCTGGGGACCCAGGTGCAGCTTGACGAGCACCTTGCCAAACCGAAATGAGACGTGTTTTTTCTGATCTGTCTTTATTTCAGTGGTGATGGTGTTGATGTGGTGTTTACTGACAGGGACGTAATGAGGTTTATCGTAAGTGATGGTGAAAAACTCGTTCCTTGCTCAGACGGGGACATAGCGTAACAGGGGAACAGAAAAGTCCCCCACAAACTGATGTTCTACAATATCTGTTTACAGATACAAGGAGTTGAAAGCCCCTGTGATGTCTGCCAAAAAGGGGATCTTTTGGACGCTGTGCTTGGGGCCCAAACCCAGAATGTTAGCTAGCTCCCCACCAGTAGAAAACATATAAGTAAAATAGGCGGATTTCAGTCTAACTTTTCTACCCAGAGGGTCGTAGTTCATGACCACCTCAGGCTGTCCTGGGTGAGGAGCTACAGTATTGTTTATATGATCCAGTAATTCGGGTATGGACGAGTAATAACTTTGTCATAGGATGAAACTCCACATCATATCTCCAAGGATGATTTCGAAAGGGGTGTGTAGCGATGTGAGGACTCACCACTGCGGTGCCTCCCCCTGCTGGTCATCCTGGGAATTAGCTCTCCAGCTCTGGAGTGCCCTCTCCTGGCCAATGTCGCACTTGCCTCAGGCCCCCGTGTCCCTCCCAGACCCCGGTGTCCCTTACGTCGGGGTTCTGCCCTCTGCAGTACCCCCGCAGTCTCTGGGTCTCCCCTCCCAGGGGAACCCCCAACCCTCTATTCCCACCTTGCCTCAGTGGCTACTGCCAGTCATCATCTAGCCCCCGCTCACTGAGGCAGACTGCAGTCTGTAATGGCCACTCATCATTGGCAAGGGGGGTTTGGACCTGCTGCCTTTGCCTAACCCTGAGCTGTACCTCTGCAACCCCAGTACCTCCTTTGGGCCTTCACCAAGTCCTTCAGTCTGGGCAGTTGCCAGGCTGGAGCTCCCCCATTCCTTTGCCCTTCCCCAGCCCTGCTCAGCCTCAGGTGCCCTGCTCAGCTCTCAGGCATCCCAGTCCTTCTCTCTCCAGTGAGAGAGAGACTCTTTCAGCACCTGCTTCACAGACCTTTTATAGCGCCAGCTGTGGCCTCCTTCGGGTGTGGCCCAGCTGTGGCTTCTTCCCCAATCAGTCTACGCTATTGGCTCCCAGGAACAGCCCTTTACCAGGGTTGTTTTATCCGCTTCAGGGCCGGAGCGGGGTAACCACCCTGCTACAGGATGTCTTTGTTGATAGTGTTCCAGCTGTGTGGTTATTGTTTTTCCACTAACTCCACCTCCCAGGCAGCCGGGAGATCCAAGGTCTTAATTAGCCACATTGTAAAGTTTGAGGTGGTGTTTTGGGGGAAAATTGCAGAGCTGACGTTGCTGGGCAAAGTAATGTAAAACCCACCGTCGCTCATTTCTCTCTCTTTCTCTCTCTCTCTCTCTCTGTCTTTGCAGGAGGAATTTTTTTTGTTTTTGTCTAAATGTCACAGAATTGAGAAGCTTCCACCAAGCTGTTAAACTTATTGGGCCACCCCAACCATTTCACCAGGAGCTGCTTTTTTCTCCCTTTTCCTTTCTCTGCTAGAACCTTTTCAATCCTGTAAATCCTGTCTCGTTTGGGGTTTACTTTTTGTAATTGTGACAAAGTTCCTCCTCTATCTTGGTGGGTCCTGCGCTTATTGGCGGATTTTCTTGCCTCAGAGATTCACCATGTGGGTTGGGAAACAGCCCAGAGACCTTCCCCTCTGGAAGAACCCACAGTCCAGGTCAATTGGGAGGTTTGGGGGGAACCCGGGCCCGCCCTCTACTCCAGGTTCCAGCCCAGGGCCCTGTGGACTGCAGCTGTCTATAGTGCCTCCTGTAACAGCTGCATGACAGCTACAACTCCCTGGGCTACTTCCCCATGGCCTCCTCCAAACACCTTCTTTATTCTCACCACAAGACCTTCCTCCTGGTGTCTGATAACGCTTGTGCTCCTCAATCCTCCAACAGCACACCCTTTCACTCTCAGCTCCTTGCGCCTCTTGCTCCCAGCTCTTCACACTGGCGCCACAAACTGAAGTGAGTTCCTTTTTAAAACCCAGGTGCCCTGATCAGCCTGCCTTAATTGATTCTAGCAGCTTCTTCTTAATTGGCTCCAGGTGTCCTAATTAGCCTGCCTGCCTTAACTGGTTCTATTAGGTTCCTGATTACTCTAGTGCAGCCCCTGCTCTGGTCACTCAGGGAACAGAAAACTACTCATCCAGTGACCAGTATATTTGCCCTCTACCAGACTCCTGTACCCCACTGGTCTGGGTCTGTCACATAATTCTTCAGGGTAAAAAATCTGTCTCACTCTCGTAATCTTTTAATCGGTATACAGTTCTCTAGCCCCTGGTTAAGGCTTCATCCACTATGAATATCTCATTGGTAAACATCTGTTCAGTACCTTTTTCGAAAGCTCTTTTGGTTTTAGATAGTCTCACGTGGTCGCCTTTTCTAAAAGGGGCATGTGACAGTACCTCCCATAAGGCTTTATGGGAATATGACATAACTGGGATATGTTTTGTGCTGCCTGTGCCATGTAACATATCTCTGTAAAAGTTATGGGTCTCTTATATCTATTCATCCTATTTGTACACATATATCATTTTGTACTTGAGGTAGAGAATATTGGCTGTATACTTGCTTGATTTCTAAGTAAGCTTTGTGAGGCATTTGGTTAGCTTCTTTAGGAAGGAATTCGCAAAGTTAAGTGATCAGGAAGCACTTGGGGAACAATGCATCTTGGAATGCTCCAATCCACATAAGAAGCCTTCCTGGAGACATACATGATACCATGTGGACAATGGCTTCTGCCTGTAAAGACTGTGAGTCATGCATGGACATAAGACTTGCTCAGGGGACTCCAGAACTCCATCTTGGAGCTGGACTTTGCATAAGAGTGAGGAGAGGGGTCTCCACCCACAAGAAAAAGTCTATTTAAACCCGTGGGAGACCCCTCCATTTTGTCTTCAGCTGGCTAAAGAGAGAGCCTCCCCACCCCCCAGGATATTTGGAAGAAACTGGAACAAGGGGGTGTGAGTGATTGCTGGACCCAGGCTAAAAGGAGATTAGTCTGTAAAAGGGAGTGTTCTGGAACAGGTGAGGATCTTATCTGTATTCAGTTTGATTAGACGTAGACGTAGATTTGCATGGTTTATTTTATTTTGCTTGATGACTTACTTTGTTCTGTCTGTTACTACTGGGAACCACTTAAATCCTACTTTCTGTATTTAATAAAATCACTTTTTACTTATTAATTAACTCAGAGTATGTATTAATACCCGGGGGAGCAAACAACTGTGCATATCTCTCTATCAGTGTTAAAGAGCGCGAACAATTTATGAGTTTACCCTCTATAAACTTTATACAGGGTAAAACAGATTTATTTGGGTTTAGACCCCATTGGGAGTTGGACATCTGAGTGTTAAAGACAGGAACACTTCTGTGAGCTGTTTTCAGGTAAACCTGCAGCTTTGGGGCAAGTAATTCAGACCCTGGGTCTGTGTTGGAGCAGATGGGAGTGTCTGGCTGAGCAAGACAGGGTGCTGGAGTCCTGAGCTGGCAGGGAAAGCAGAGTTAGAAGTACTTTTGGCACATTGGGTGGAAGCTCCCAAGGGGGTTTCTGTGATCCAACCCGTCACAGGGCAACAACCAGTTTTATTTTAAAACCGTCTCTGTAAACCATTTTCCATACCTTCAGAGAATTTGAAGGGTTAACATCAACACGTCTGGTACGTATAGTTCTGTGAAAGCTCTGGTTGTAACTCTTTATAAAGTCAGGTAACATGTCAATGTAGTGAAAGGTGTTATGGGCTGTTTTAAAGTTCTGTTAAATCGCTCCACAACCCCTGCTTGGACTTCGTTATTAGTAACAAAATGGTGAATGCCATGCCACTTTAGCAATCTGCTTAAATATTTGTTTAAAAATTCTTTCCCCCGATTGGTTTGTAAATTTTGAGGCACGCGACCTTCAGTGAAAGGCCTTGGATACCTCACCACTCATTCTGTCTTTCAGGCATATTTGGATAGAATGTCTATCACTGTTAAGTATCAGAGGGGTAGCCGTGTTAGTCTGGATCTGTAAAAAGCAACAGAGGGTCCTGTGGCACCTTATAGACTAACTGAAGTATTGGAGCATAAGCTTTCATGGGTGAATACCTCTGCCCTGAACCCCCCCACACACACTCAGCCCTCTGCCCTGCACCTCCCATACCCCAACACACACCCAGCCTTCTATCCTGCACCCCCCCACACCCCAACACACACCCAGCCTTCTGCCCTGCACCCCCCACAGCTCTCTGACCAGACCCTTGAACCCCCCCACACCCAGCCTTCTGCCCTGCAGCCCCCTGCCCTCTGCCCTGATCTCTGAACCCTCCCCACACACATCCCAACCTTCTGCCCTGAACCCCCTCCCTCAGCCCTCTGCCCTGACCCCTGAAACACTCCCCGCCCAGGTCTGGGGGGTGCTGGTCGCAGGCCCTGACCAGCCCGTTGCTGGCCTAGGTGAACAGAACCCCAGGCTGGCAGCGAGCTGAGCAGGCTGGTGGCGTAAGATCAGCATTTTAATTTAATTTTAAATGACGCTTCTTAAACATTTTGAAAACCTTGTTTACTTTACATACAATAGTTTAGTTATATAATATAGACTTATAGAAAGAGACCTTCTAAAAACATTAAGATGTATTACCGGCACGCGAAACCTTGAATTAGAGTGAATAAATGAAGACTCAACACACCACTTCTGAAAGGTTGCCGACCCCTGGGTTAAGCTGTCATGCTAACATCCTGTCCTACATAGAGTATCATAACTATTAACAGACCCACTAGGCCTCAGCTTATTGTCAAGCCTTCATTAGTTGGTACACAGATTCTTATAGGTTTCAGAGTGGTAGCCGTGTTAGTCTGTATGAGCAAAAAACAACGAGGAGTACTTGTGGCACCTTAGAGACTAACACATTTGTTTGGGCATAAGCTTTCATGGGCTAAAATCCACTTCATCAGATGCATGGAGTGGAAAATACAGTAGGAAGATATATGTAACAGCACTTGAAAAGATGGGTGTTGCCTTACCAAGTGGGGGGTTGAGACAATTCAATTAAAGGGGGCTATTATCAAAAGGACGAAAAATCACTTTTGTAGTGGTAATCAGGATAGCTCATGTCAAACAGTTGACAAGAAGATGTGAGTAACAGTAAGGGGAAACTAGCATGGGGAAATTAGTTTTTAGTTCTTGTAGTGACCCATCCACTCCCAGTCTTTATTCAGGCCTAATTTGATAGTGTCCAGTTTGCAAATTAATTCCAGTTCTGCAGTTTCTCTTTGGGGTCTGTTTTTGAAGTTTTTTTGTTGAAGAATTGCCACTTTTAAGTTTGTTATTGATGTCCAGGGAGGTTGAAGTGTTCTCCGACTGGCTTTTGAATGTTATAATTCTTGACGTCTGATTTGTGTCCATTTATTCTATTGCATAGAGAAGGGGCGAGGCAGGGGCATGGCCTCGGGGAAGGGGCACGGGTGTTTGGGTTTGTGCGATAAGATGTTTAGCAACCCTAGAAAGACTTGAGGCTGATGGTGGATTAAGAGTAAGAGCAGGGAAGTTAAATTACTGCTGTAGTTTGCACAGATTCTACCACCAGTGGAGAAACTGTGTCTAATTCTGGTGCCCAATATTTAGGAAGGAATATCAAAGAACCTACATTGCCAGCAGATGGAGGGAAGTGATTATTCCCCTCTATTCAGCACTGGTGAGGCCACATCTGGAGTGTTGCATCCAGTTTTGGGACCCCCACTACAGAAAGGATGTCGACAAACTGGAGAGAGTCCAGCAGAGAGCAACGGAAATGATTAGGGGGCTGGAGTACATGACTTACGAGGAGAGGCTTGTTTAGTCTGCAGAAGAGAAGAATGAGGGGGGATTTGATAGCAGCCTTCAACTACCTAAAGGGGGCTTCCAAAGAAGATGGAGTTTGACTGTTCTCAGTGGTGGCAGATGACAGAACAAGGAGTAATGGTCTCAAGTTGCAGTGGGGGAGGTCTAGGCTGGATATTAGGAAACACTATTTCACTTGGAGGGTGGTGAAACACTGGAATGAGTTACCTAGGGAGGTGGTGGAATCTCCATCCTTAGAGGTTTTTAAGGCCCGGCTTGACAAAGCCTTGGCTGGGATGATTTAGTTGGTGTTGGTCCTGCTTTGAGTAGGGTTACCATTCGTCCGGATTTACCCGGACATGTCCTCCTTTTTGTGCTAAAAATAGCGTCCGGGGGGAATTTGTAAAGCACTCACAATGTCCGGGATTTCCCCCTCCCCCCCCCGGCAGAGCAGAGCAGAGCGAGCGGCTGGGAGGGCTGCAGGGAAGTCCCGGGCTGGACTCAGGAGCAGCTGTAGAGGAGCCGGATCCGCCCTGCATTCTGAGCCAGCAGCTCCCTTGCAGCCCAGTCCGGCAGCACAGTGCAGGGCCAGGGACCGGGTTTTGTTGTGCAGGGCCAGGGACTGGGTTTTGTTGTGCTGGGGAGCTCAGCCACGTGTCCGGCTCGCACAGAGCCCAACACCCTGTTCTGAGCAGCAGGGTAAGGAGGTCAGGGGGCAGGAAGGTTCTGGAGGTGGCAGTCAAGAAGCGGGGGGGGGGCTTTTTGGGGGGGAGTGGAGAAAGTTTTGGGCAGTCAGGGTACAGGTAGGGGGTAGGGTCCTGGGGGGCAGTTGGGGGGGGTCTTAGGAGGGGGCAGTTAGGGGACAAGGAACAGGGAGTCTTAGGTAGGGGGTGGGGTTCTGGAGGGCAGTTAGGAGCAGGGGTCCCAGGAGGGGGCAGTCAGGGGACAAGGAGCAGGGGGGGAGTGTTTGGGAGTTCTGGGGGGGGGGCTGTCAGGTGGCAGGGGTGGGGAGATGGATCGGAGCAGTCAGGGGACAGGGAGCAGAGGGGTTTAGATGGGTTGGGAGTTCTGGGGGGGGGCTGTCAGGGGGTGGGGAGTGGTTGGATGGGGCGTGGGAGTCCCAGGGGTCTGTCTGGGGGTGGGGGTGTGGATAAGGGTTGGGGCAGTCAGGGGACAAGAGGCAGGGAGGCTTAGATAGGGAGTGGAGTCCTGGGGGGCAGTTAGGGGCAGGGGTCCCAGGAGGGGGCAGTCAGGGGACAAGGAACGGGGGGAGGGTTGGGGGTTCGGGGGGGGGCGGGAAGTGGGAGGGGCAGGGGCGGGGCTAGGGCGGGGCTAGGGCGGGGCTCCTCCCGTCCTCTTTTTTTCTTGCTGAAATATGGTAACCCTAGCTTTGAGCAGGGGACTGGATTAGATACCCTTCTGAGGATTCTTCCAATCCTAATCTTCTATTATTAGAGGCTCTTAAATCTTGCAGACAAAGGTATAACAAGATCCAATGACTGGAAGTTGAAGGTAGATAAATTCAGGCTAGAAATAAGGCACTATTTTTAGTAGTAAGGACAATTAAACAATGGAATGACTTACAAAGTTCAGTGGTGAATTCTCCATCATAAGTCATTTTTAAATCATGATTGGATGTTTTTTCTAAAAGTTAAGCTCTATTCAGACAGGAATTAATTCAGGGAATTTCAGGGGCCTGTGTTAGATTTGTCAGGCTAGATGATCACAATGGTCCTTTCTGGCCTTATAATCTACAAGTCTATGAATTGTGGGCAGGAGACAAATGTTTACAATCAGCGAAGCTCCAGGGATGAATGTGCATGTCATATTTCCCACCTCTTCTCTGTGAAAACAACAGGTGGCAAGAAAAAGGGATTATCGCAGAGTGACTAGCCCCTTAAAGGGGAAATGGGCCCACCCCACCTGTGATACTCTATAGGTGTGGACAATGACAGAGGGTCACATGATACAATCTGGCCTTATTTAGCCCAGTAGCATGGGCAGAAAAGGGGAATTGCAGTGGTAAATGGTTGCAGGAACTGCAGAAAGCAAGAAGGTTCCTGCAAGAGACCCTGAAAAGGACTTCTGCTAGTTTACACTGGGAGTGACCTGCAAAGGCAGAGAAGAGGCCAGGCTCCAGGAAAAGTCCTGGGAGTCAGTGCTGTGGTAAGGAGTAAGAAAATCTTTGTTTAAGTAGAGTGTGAAGCCCAGGAGGGCCAGGAGACTGTTTCTGTTTGTGTTATACTTAGTCTCCCAGTGGGGAAAAGCCCATGAGAGAGAGGAGAACTGTGAGTTGAGCTCAGGAGGGATGAAAAACCTTTAATTCATGAGAGTGAGACGAACTTGAGACTATTGCTGAAGGTGGTGTTTATTTTGAACTTTGAGTGCCCTGAATGGGGCTGAACTCTGAGAGTGACCTGGCCGGAGGGCTGAGCAACGTGAATTCTTGGGAGAGATGGAAAACCCTGATGAGGAGAAACTGAGAAACAGAGCCATCCCCAGCCACGACAGGTGTTCAGAAGCAGCGACCCTGTTACAGGGACACAGGAAACAAGCAAACCTAAATAGTAGAGCTGGGGGGTGGAGAACCGTTTTCCCATCCTGCAAATTTTCAAAATATAGAATATATATCCCATCTCAAATTCAGACTGTTGCCTGCCTAAAAAGGCCTCAAGATGGCAAACAGGGGTTCGTCGCCCAGTGTGCTTGGCACCAATAAAGACACCGAGGGGAGAAAGCAAGCCAAGTTTATTTCAGAGCTCTGAAATGGCACTAGGAGACCAGCATGTCTCAAATCAAGTGCAGCACATACAAATAAAATTTTCCCTTTTATATTCCAAGCTGTTTCTGTGTAAGCCTTTGTTCTGTTACTCCCTCTTACCCCTCACACCCCTCCCTTCTGTAGCAGTTACAATTAGCAAAGTTCCCATTCGTCTGCTTATCTTTTGGCCTTGCAAGGCCTGTTTACAGCAGTCTGAGCAAAACAGCAGCTGTATGCTAGAGAAAAGCTGACCCTTACATTTCTGCTTCAGCATGTAAGCAGTTAGCACAGAAGTAGGTGAAAGTTCTCAAGATGGAGTTTTGTGGCTCAGGTAGGCCCAGAGCAGAAGAGCTTCATCGGCACTTTTGGCCTTCCACTCTCCCGAGTTACCTGGTAGCTATGCCTAGTGGACCCCAACAAGACTATAGACAGGTGCTGTCCCAGAACACCCCTTTATGGTCTGGGGTGGCCCTTCAGTTTCCCTTTGTGATTCCCAAAAATAATCCACTCACAGGAAGAAATCTTCAAAGCAATATTCCTCCTCTCTTAGGGTCTAATGTGTTCAACCTAGTTCAGCTCCCCAGCGTCAGCCCCTCGGGTCAGGGTTTCTGCAGTCTGCCTTCTGGGGCTGTGTGGTTCAAATCCTCTCTGGCCTGTAATTTCACCCCTTTAGATCAGGGTTTCATGGCTCTCCTTCTAGGGACTGTGTGTTAGCTGTTATTTTGCTTTCTGGGCTCCCAGCAGCTCCTCTTTGACTGAGCTGGGAGCTTCCTGTTGGTTCACCTGCCCCATTTACTAGCAACCAGACATGCCCCTATCATCACTGGGGATGGATCCAGGCCAGTAAAGGAAATGAGGGGTGCCTTGTGTGCCAAAATCCAGGGTGGACAGGGATAAGGAGATGTGATGCCAGGATAGGAGCCTGTAATGCAGTGATAGGGCATGTGCTGGAGGATCGTGATGCAGTAAGGTTTCATACAGTTGTACTGCACCTATTACAATGACTATTGTCACTTTGGTAATGGTTTTTCATGATTATGAGATTTGGATACTTTATGAAAAGCTTAAGAGAAAACTTCCTGCCTCTTCCTTCTTTAGCAAACACCCCCACACCCTCATGTTGTCCAACCAAACAACTTATTAACACAACTAACTAATGAAAATAAAAGAAATATGACTAAAGCCATTGCAGATGAAGCACAGCTTGTCCACAGATAACTGCTGACCAATGTGCAGAGTGAAGTGAATTGCTGGTTGATGCCTGACAGTGAAAGACAAATAGTGCAGCTCAGTGCAATTATCTGAAACTCGGCCATCACAGTCATTCTCCTTGGTGGTGGAACGCGATGCCAGACGTGGGCCCTGATCTCCTGCACACAACAGAATGTGTTGCCCAAGTTGCACGTTGCTGTACAGATGATGTGGGTTGTATGCAGATTGGGTACACAGAGTACATCTCTCCATTTTAACTCATACAGTTGTTCATGGACCACCCAACATCAGACAAATCTAAGGAATTGTCCCAGATTGAATTGTCATTAGAGGAGGTTTTGTAACAAATTGATAAACTAAACAGTAATATGTCACCAGGACCAGATAGTATTCACCCAAGAGTTCTGAAGGAACTCTAATATGAAATTGCAGAACTATTAACTCTAGTTTGTAACTTATCATTTAAATCAACTTCTGTACCACATGACTGAAGGATAGCTAATGTGATGCCAATTTTTAAAAAGGGCTCCAGAGGTGATCCTGGCACTTTCAGGCTGGTAAGCCTGACTTCAATACCAGGCAAACTGGCTGAAACTATAGTAAAGAACAAAATTATCAGACACATAAATGAACATATTTTGTTGGGGAAGACTCAACATGATTTTTGTAAAGGGAAATCATGCCTCACCAGTGGACAAGGGGCATCCAGTGGATACAGTGTACTTAGATTATCAGAAAGCCTTTGACAACATCCCTCACCAAAGGCTCTTAAGCAAAGTAAGGTGTCATGGGATAAGAGGGTAGGTCCTCTCATGGACTGGTAACTGGTTAAAAGATAGGAAACAAAGGGTAGGAATAAATGGTCATCTTTCAGAATGGAGAGAGGTAAATAGTGGTGTCCCCCAGGAGTCTGTACTGGGACCAGTCCTATTCAACATATTCATAAATGATCTGGAAAATGGGTAAACAGTGAGGTGGCAAAATTTGCATATGATACAAAACTACTCAAGATAGTTAAGTCCCAGGCAGACTGCGAAAAGCTACAAAAGGATCTCTCAAAACTGGGTGACTGGGCAACAAAATGGCAGATGAAATTCAATGTTGATAAATGCAAAATAATGCACATTGGAAAACATAATCCCAACCATACATATAAAATGATGAGGTCTAAATTAGCTGTTACCAGTCAAGAAAGAGGTCTTGGAGTCATTGTGGATAGTTCTCTGAAAACATCCACTCAATATGCAGCGGCAGTCAAAAAAGCCAACAGAATGTTGGGAATCATTAAGAAAGGGATAGATAACAAGAAAGAAAATATTATATTGCCTCCATATAAATCCATGGTATTACCCACATCTTGAATACTGTGTACTGATGTGGTCGCCCCATCTCAAAAAAGATATATTGGAATTGGAAAAGGTTCAGAAAAGGGCAACAAAAATGATTAGGGGTATGGAATGACTTCCGTATGAGGAGAGATTAATCAAACTGGGACTTTTCAGCTTGGAAAAGAGATGCCTAAGGGGGGATATGATTGAGGTCTATAAAATCATGACTGGTGTGGAGAAAGTGAATAAGAAAGTGTGAATTACTCCTTCTCAAAACACAAGAACTAGGGTCACCAAATGAAATTAATATGCAGCAGGTTTAAAACAAACAAAAGGAAGTATTCCTTCACACAATGCACAGTCAACCTGTGGAACTCTTTGCCAGAGGATGTTGTGAAGGCCAAGTCTATAACAGGGTTCAAAAAAGAACTAGATAAATTCATGGAGGATAGGTCCATCTATGCCTATTTGCCAGGATGGTCAGGGATGGTGTCCCTAGCTTCTGTTTCCCAGAAGTTGGGAATGGGTGACAGGGAATGGTTCACTTGATTGCCTGTTCTGTTCATTCCCTCTGGGGCACCTGGCATTGGCCACTGTCGGAAGACAGGATACTGGGCTAGATGGACCTTTGTTCTACCCCAGTATGGCCATTCTCATGTTTTTATGCTCTGCCTGGAACCTGACTGACCATCCAGAATTTCTCCTGGATGAAATGTTTTCAGGTATCACTTGATAGGAGTGGGGGAAATTAGGGCAAACATTACCAGGATCCTGAATTAGGATGCAGAGGTAACAGAGCAGATTCTCCCACCTTCCCCTCCCACTCCAGCCCATACAGCATGATGCAAATGCACAGAAGAAGAAGGACAAACAGTGAGGGGGAGGGGGAGGAAATGGTTGCCATGGAAATTTTGTGGCTTCCGCCCTCAGGTGAAGCTAAGCCCATCCTACTGCCTACAATATCCTCCATAGCTATAATTGTATTGTTTACAACACAATTACCCTGTTACACTACCCTTTCCCCCATGGTAATAATAAAGATGCTGTGCCGATCTGATCCTTATCACGCTGTGGAGCCAATCCCTGGCTCAGTGCTGCTCACTCTCCAGGCTCTTCCTGAGGTCCTCCCTAAATCAGGTCATTAGAAAATGGATCCTGGACATTCACTAACCCAGAGATTCCAAAACTTTTTCTGTCATGCTCCACCTTCCTTCAGAGACCCATGGCCCCCCACATGCCTCCCTCCCTCCAAGCAGAAACAGCAACTTCATGGATACATGGGTCCTGGATCCCACATTGGCCGGAATACCCAGCCCACGAGCACTCTCTGCTTGGGACATGCCCTAGGTGGGCAGCCCGAGTAGGACAAAAACAGTCAGTCTGCTCCCCTTCCTGTGGCTTTACCCATGGAACTCCTTCCCCCAAACCGCACACAGACTCCTCCAGACCCAGTGTGACCAGGACTGCCCAGAGGATTCAGGGGACCTGGGGCAAAGCAATTTCAGGGGCCCCTTCCATAAAAAAAAGTTCCAATACTATAGTAACATGTATTTGGGAAATGTAAAAAATAACCAGTGAAATACATTCAAAAATTAATTTGTAATAATTTGAAAATACACTAAATACATTATTTAAACACATTAAATGCTTTAATGGTATGTATACATTTGCAATTACATAATGCGCTGTTGCTGGGTGATGGTGATGGTTGGTGCCAATGGGCTGTCGCTGCCTGGGGGTGGTGCTGCTGTTGCCCAGGGCTGAGTGGGGAGCTGGGCTCTAGATTTGGGGGTGCCCGGCTCACAGGGGCTGGGCTCAGAGCTGAGGGTCAGGGCTGTGGGGGGGATGGGGTCGGGGGGTGTCTGGCTCACAGGGGCTGGGCTCGGAGCTGGGGGTTGGGGCTGTGGGGGGGATGGGGTTGGGGGAAGTCAGGGGGGTCAGGCTCAGAGGGGCTGGGCTCGGAGCTGGGGGTCAGGGCTGTGGCACGGGGCACGGGTCACTTGCTGGTTTAAACCAGCATAAATGGTGGATTCTCTGTAACTTGAAGTCTCTAAATCATCATTTGAGGACTTTGGTAACTCAGCGTGTTGGAGGGTGAGGTTCTGTGGTCTGCAATAGGGCAGACTAGATGATCATGACTGCCCTTAAAGTCTATGGATCTGTGAGCCCGGTGCTAACAGACTGGGACACCTTCCTGCAAGCATTTTCTGCAATTTTTGACAACTCTCCTCATGCTCGCTCAGCAGAAGCTGCATTATGAAGGGTACAACAAGGCCCAGGGTCAGCTGCCTCACACAGTGAGAAGTTCCAGCAACTCACAGCTGATGTTGAGTGGAATGAGGCAGCTCAACTGCATCATTTTCATTGCAGACTTAGTGAGGAAGTAAAGGATGAGCGACCCCACACTGAGACCACAGCCCACTTGGATGCATTCATTGGCTCTCTCTCCGCATCAACAACAGCGTGAATAAAAGGAGGAGGGGGGGGCAACTTGCCACCGCTTTGCCCACACGCTACACTGAAAACTCCAGGGCCCAGCCATGATGCAGGTTGATCTGGGCCACTGACGCTTCACCCTAGCAGAAAAGGAACAGCAAAAGCACAATAACCGCTGGTTTTATTGTGCAGCACCCAGACATGTCCTCTCCTCTTGCCCATTGTGGACCTCAACCCACAAGGAATCAGGAAATAAGTGAGCCTAGGCAGCATGTGGGCACCACCAGGACAATGTGCTCTGGAACTACCCCCTCCCCCCCGGCCCTCACGAGAAACTCTATCCAGGACAAGCAAGTCCTCCCCCCACTTCCAAGTATGAATAGTTACATGCCACGGATGGGATCAAGCCGATTACCTCCAAGTGGACTCTGATCAATTCTGAGGCTACTGATAACTTCACAGATGCTACAGCTGATCAAACGCTACAAATCCCCCTCTGTTTAAAGCCTTCATCATTTCTCATAGAAACAATAGATGGGCCCCTCCTGTCTTCAGAGCTAATGATACAGGAACAGTACTGCTAGAGATTGTAATTCAGGGCCATTGGGAAGTGCTACAGTTCAATGTGATCCATTCTCCATATTTCCCCCAATACACAACATCGCCTCATTGAAGCAGCATAAGCTTTGCATCTCCTGGTGAGAAAAGAGGATCAACTTCTCTCTGAATACTGCCAAAGGCTCTGCCTGCATCCACCTAAACCCAACTCTCTGGTCCTGGGCTCCTGCAGCCATTTGGAAGCACCTATGGAGGAACTCAAGTTTGTGGTGGCTAGCCTGAAGTGGTCACTTCCAAGCCTTAGTCCCCATATCCCTGAAAAATATTGGGATTATGCAGACATTTTTGAAAAGAAGAATGCAGACATGCTACCTCTGCACTGGGACTATGACTGCCTCATAGACCAGCAGCCTGGGGCAAATGTGCCTTATTAACAGATCTATGTGATATCCTAGTCAGAATTGGAAGCATTTCATGTGTACATCCAGGAAAACCTTGCCAAGGGCTTCATCTGGTGCTCTACCTCCTCAGAAGGGGCGCTAGTACTTTGTGTTAAGAAAAAGGACAAAGTTACATTTTTGCATAGACTATCGGATCCTAAACCAGGTAACAGTCTGAAACTTGTATCCCCTGCCCTTAATTTCAGAGTGTGCAGTGTGTAGATAGTATCAAGTGTGCGAGAATTTTCACAAAACTGGACCTCTGCGGCACATATAAACTATTTTGCATCAGGGCGGGAGACGAATGAAAGACTGCCTTTAGATCCCGTTATGGACACTTGAATATTTAGTAATGCCATTTGGGTTGACCAACACTCCCGCGACCTTACAATACTTCATGAACGACATATTTAGAGACATCTTGGGCCAGTAGGTAGTCATCTATTTCAATGACATCCTTGTATTTTCAGATGATCCTGAGCAGCATTGTTACCACGTTCGTTCCATCCTGGAAAGACTACAGAAGCATGACCTGTTTGTGAAATTAGAACAATGTACCTTTGACCAATCCTCCATAGAATTCTTGGGTTCTATCTTTCCTCTGAGAAGGCATCAAGATGGAGCCCCAGAATATACAGGCCATGCCCAGATCCCACCAGGTGTTACAGTGCTTCTTGGGCTTTCTCTATTTTCACAAATGGTTCATTCCAGACTTCTTAGGGAAAATAACCCCCAAGACAAACCTCCTTCTCAAGGCAGTTAAATTTGAATAGTTCAGGGCTGCTTTCACCACCGCTCCCATTCTAGCATACCTGGACCTGGCCCATACATTCGTATTCGAAGCAGAGTCCTCTAATATAGCCATTGGGGCCATAGTGTCCCAGAGGCATGGTACATACCAAGCATTGCACCCGTTTGCCTACTTCTTCTGAAAACTCATCCCAGCTGAATAGAATTATGATATCTTATATAATGAACTACTCACAATTAAATTGGCCTTCGAAGAGTGGCAAAATTAACTTGAAGGAGCCCAATGCCCAGTGCATGTCTTTTCTGACCATAAAAACCTTGAATATTTGTGTAACTAAAAAATAACCAGTGAAATACATTCAAAAATTAATTTGTAATAATTTAAAAATACACTAAATACATTATTTAAAAACATTGAATACTTGTGTAACTAAATATTCTTCTCTTGGTTTGATTTCATCATCACCTATCGCCTGGGAACCAGGAATGGGAAAGCCAACGCCTTATCCTGAAAGGGGAAATACTACCAGAGGTGAATACTCTAACCAAGAAGTACCTTGTCTCCTAAAACCTCACAACTTCTTTAGTGCCACAATATGTCAAGACTTGCTTGATCTAATCCGATCTGCTTCGCGGGGAGATCCACTATCACTGGAGGTAACAGAACAGCCTGAACAAATGAGAACCAAAATGCAATGTTCCATGCAGGATGGGATCACATACATGGATGGGTGCATATTTGTTCCAGTGGGACGCCCCTGGCTAGAAGTGCTCCATCTCTGCTCTGACATGTCATTGGCAGGCCACTTTAGCTGCCTTAAGACTTTCTGCACAGCTTCCCATTTCTTCTGGTGGCCCCATTTGTAAGCTGAAGTCCAGGACTGCATTGACTCTTATGACCTGTGTGTGCACACCAAGGTGACCTGTACTAAGCCCTTTAGTGCCCCTGGAGACTCCACCTAGACCCTGGGCCACCGTAAGCTTGGACTTTCATAGTGGAACTCCCTGACTCTGATAAGCACACAGTGGTCTTCATTATTGTGTGTCATTTTGGTCACTTGGTCAATTTCATCCCCTGTAACAGCCTGCCCTCTGCTGCAACAGCTCGACTCTTAGTGGTTTATGTGATCCATATTGAGGAACTTCCTGGCTGTATCACATTGGACCGAGGCCCAGAGCTTGTCTCAAACTTTGGTCATGAAGTGTGCTGGCTAGTGGATGTTCATGCTTTCAGTTCCTCCGTGTATACTCTGTGATGGGTTGCACCCCCCATCCGGGATGCCACCTGATGTACTGGGGTCCCACTGAGCCCATCCGTTACACCAGCCTGGGCTCCCTCACCCTGTCCTGCTGTGCCCAGCCCTCAAGCCTCCTCTATCACACACATAGGGCCACAACCAGCTGCAAACAGTCACAGAGACACTGAGATCAGCTCTGTGTGGGAAGACTCAGCACGGGGATTGCTCAGCACTCAAGTGCACACACCCTCTGAAGTGTAAACCCAAATTATATTATCTTGCACTATAGAGAAATCTATACAGTATAAACTCATGAAAATTGCCCCCTCCCTCAATATGGAGGCAGATATACACAGCTCCCCCCCCCGCACCCACACCCCGTATGAATTGCACAAACTGGTTTATAGAAAACAAAAACAAGTTTATTACTACAAAGACAGATTTGAAGTGATTATAAGAGATAGCAAACAGATCAAAGCAGATTACTGAGCAAAATAAACAAACACACAAACTGAGCTTAATGCACTAAAGAAACTGGTGACAAATAGTAAATTCTCACCCTAAATGTTGTATTAGGCAGGTTGCAGAGTTTCTTGAAGACAAACTGCTTTTACTTGCAGTTTAAAGTTCCAGGTATTTCTCTTCACAGGCCAGACCCCTTTCTCAGCCTGGGTCCCTGTCCTTCTTCCCCAGATCAGTCTTAGGTGTTTCCAGCAGTCATTCTGGGTGGGGAATCTGTGAAGAACCAGCAACCTTGATTAACTCACTCCCCAGCCTTAAATAGGTTTTACATATAGTGGGAATCCTTTGTTTCCCTGTTTTGTCCCCACCCCTACTTCAGTCTCTGTGGTCACTCAATAACAGACCTAAAAGTGGCAATTAGTCTACAAGAAAACTTCAAAAACAGACTCCAATGTTAAACTGCAAAACTTGAATTAATTTGCAAACTGGTCACCATCACATTAGGCCTGAATAAAGACTGGGAGTGGTTGGGTCATTACAAAACCTAAAACTAATTTCCCCCATACTAATTTGCCGCTACTGTTACTTACATCTTCTTGTCAACTGTTTGAAATGGGCCACGCTCATTACCACTTCAAAAGTTATTTTTCCTCCCTTGGTATCCTACTGTTAATTGAACTGTCTCATTAGACTGACCTCACACTTGGTAAGGCAACTGCCATCTTTTCATGTATTTATACCTGATCCAGTATTTTCCACTCCATGCATCTAATGAAGGGGGTTCTAGCCCATGAAAGCTTATGCCCAAATAATTGTTTTAGTCTTTAGGGTGCCACAAGGACTAGTCATTGTTTTTGCTAATACAGACTAACATGGCTACCACTCAGAAAGGATACATGTATACAAATAGGATAATCATTTTCAGTAAATCATAACCTTTCATATGACCCACCTTGCATAAAATACATCTTAGTTATGACATATTCATATCATAAGCATATTTCTATGAAGAATATGGAACGTAATGTCACACCCTCCCCAAACAAATGGGCAGACAGAGATGGTGAAGCAAGTATTAGAGCAACACCTAAAATGCTTTGTTAACTACCATCAAGATAACTGGTTCTGCCTCCTTCCTTCTGCTGAGTTCTCATACATCAAGCTGAATATACCTATGTGGCATCATTTTAAGGCATCATTCAGTTGGTCAGGCATCATTTTAAGGCATCATTCAGTTGGTCAGGTAGCTGCATTGATAATATGGTAGAAAAGATAGAACTCAATCATTTCATTAAGAAATTGACATCAGAAATTGTCTAAATGGTGTCAAGTATCAGAGGGGAGGCGTGTTAGTCTGGATGTGTAAAAAGCGACAAAGAGTCCTGTGGCACCTTATAGACCAACAGACGGATTGGAGCATAAATGTCTAAATCGTGTAGATTCTGGGAGGTGATTTCTGTGTTTTTTTTCAGGCATTTCCCCAATAGATTGAAGATTAGGAACATTTTTCCCATAGTGAAGTTGGTGTGTATTGCATGTTTTGTGAAAACAGAAAAAAGAACAAACTCATGACAGAAAAATGTAATCCATTACACATGAAGGATAAAGCCTATGGGCCTGGTTTTTCTTTTTCTTTTGTTCTTTTTGTTTTGTTTTGTTCTTTTTTACTTACCCCATTATAAAACCATTGACTCGTTTAGCGTAATATCAGATGTATACAGTATAAGTGATACTAGAATCAGGCTTTCTGAAATTATTAAATACCTGGAGGGGTTCACATACACTTTGATCACCTTTTTAAAGGGAAAACATTACCCACTTGCCAGCACACAGGTATACAGGGAGACTTACAAGTAAAAGAGAGCCATCTGCAGACGATTGTCCTGGTTAATGGGAGTCATCAAGATTCCAAACCACCATTAATGGTCCACACTTTGCAGAATTACAATAGGCCCTCAGAGTTATATTTCATATTTCTAATTTCAGTTACATGAGTGGTACATTTAGACAACTAGGATGACCACACTCAGTAGATGATAAGCTTTGTAATGATACCATACAAGAGCATGAAGCATATTCCAGTTACATTATATTTAACTCATTAGCATATTTTCATAAAATCATATAGAGTACAACATCACACAATGGATTTGGCCTGATGTGAGGGGTTCTCTCCAGATGCTGTTTTTAAACCGGTCTCAGAAAATAGCTCTCGAACAAGACAAGCGGCTAATCAAACCTGAGAGTGACAAATGTTGAATACTTGGGTTTCTGGAATGGCGAAGAACCCTTACCATGGGCTTGAGTGCCATGAGGGTTCTCTAAGAGACGGGAAGCATCACCAAGTTAAGGGCTCCAGAGAACCTGGCCAATATTTTCAAACTTTAGGATGCCTGAATTTCAGCCCCTAAACCCACTTTTAAGCAACTAACTAAAAGTGACCTGATTTGCATAGGTGCTGAGCACTCAAAACTCCTAGTGAAATCAACAGGAGCTGTGGGTGCTCAGCTCCTCTTCAAATCAGGCCACTTATAAGTTATTTAGGTGCCTCATTTAAGGCATCTAATTTTCAAAATGTAGCCAAAGCCTATTTCAGGCCGTTACAGGATGAGTTTTGCTAATAGCAGATATCACTGACTAAAAATCCAACACAAACGGTGAATGAATGGGAATGATGTCATAAAAGGATGACATATCCCCTCTGGCATGGGTAACAAATGAAGTAGCTGCCCATTGGTTCTCAGACAACCAACCAGAAAGGATGTTTTCTCTGTCTGCACTGAGGTTATAAAAGGCTGCAGGCTCAGACAGGGTCAGCATGCCACTGTGGTGATTTCAAGAGGTGGCTTAGCCAAGCCACACTTTGTCAGGCCAGTCAGAATCAGGCCAGACCAGGAAGAAATCAAAGAAGGCAAAATAAGAGCGAGAAAACCAAGTGAACAGAGCCAGGAACAGAAGGAAAGAGAGTCAGGCAAGCCAAGCAAAGAAAGACACAGGCAAGTGGAGCCAAGCAAGGAAACATCTACTGAAGCCAAGCAAGTCAAGAAAAAAGCTAGGCAGGCCAATTCCTGAGGAAAGACTCAGGGAAACCAAGCAGAGAAAACAAAAGAAAGCCAAGAAAGTCAAGCCAAGTGTTCCTGGAACACTAGAAGTCTGCAACACGTCGGAGACTGAGTCTGAGCACTCTGGTGAGACCTCAACCGCAAAAGACCCTAAGGCCAAAATCACCCGTTCTTCCCGGGCTGGGCTGCAGTTCTCTGTCAGTCGCATAGACAGATTGCTCCGCAAAGGACAATTTGCAGACCGTATTGGAGCTGGAGCCCCAGTATATATGGCCGCGGCGCTTCAATAAGTGACTCATGACATTGTGGATAGTGCTGGGGAAGTCGTTGCACGCAGCAAGAATTTCCTCACGGCACTTGCAGCTGGCCATTCACAGAGACTCAGAGCTCAAGAAACTGCTGGGAGGTGTCACCATCTCTCAGGGCGGAGTCCTGCACTTAAATCAGCCTGTGGTTTTACCTTCCAAGAAGAGGAATGGCAGGAGAGCCATCAAGAGAAGGATTGCCCCTGCTCCTGTCCCTGTTAAGTGAGAACAGAGCAAAGGGGAGACTGCCACCCCAGATTTGGGAGAAATGACATTGACTTGATTGCAAAGCTCTTTTCAAATGCATCCGTATGGTCTAATAAAAGCAGTTAAAATGCCTGGTCTTCTTTTGTGAATTAATTTCCTCTTTTACTATCCTACAATTTTAACGCATCATTCAGTTGGTCAGGTAGCTGCATTGATAATATGGTAGAAAAGCCTAGAAAGATAGAACTCAATCATTTCATTAAGAAATTGACATCAGAAATTGTCTAATTAGTGTCAAGTATCAGAGGGGTAGGCGTGTTAGTCTGGATGTGTAAAAAGCGACAAAGAGTCCTGTGGCACCTTATAGACCAACAGACGTATTGGAGCATAAATGTCTAAATCGTGTAGATTCTGGGAGGTGGTTTCTGTGTTTTTTTCAGGCATTTCCCCAATAGATTGAAGATTAGGAACATTTTTCCCATAGTGAAGTTGGTGTGTATTGCATGTTTTGTGAAAACAGAAAAAAGAACAAACTCATGACAGAAAAATGTAATCCATTACACATGAAGGATAAAGCCTATGGGCCTGGTTTTCCTTTTTCTTTTGTTCTTTTTGTTTTGTTTTGTTCTTTTTTACTTACCCCATTATAAAACCATTGACTCGTTTAGAGTAATATCAGATGTATACAGTATAAGTGATACTAGAATCAGGCTTTCTGAAATTATTAAATACCTGGAGGGGTTCACATACACTTTGATCACCGTTTTAAAGGGAAAACATTACCCACTTGCCAGCACACAGGTATACAGGGAGACTTACAAGTAAAAGAGAGCCATCTGCAGACGATTGTCCTGGTTAATGGGAGTCATCAAGATTCCAAACCACCATTAATGGTCCACACTTTGCAGAATTACAATAGGCCCTCAGAGTTATATTTCATATTTCTAGTTTCAGTTACATGAGTGGTACATTTAGACAACTAGGATGACCACACTCAGTAGATGATAAGCTTTGTAATGATACCATACAAGAGACCTATTGCATGAAGCATATTCCAGTTACATTATATTTAACTCATTAGCATATTTTCACAAAATCATATAGAGTACAACATCACACAATGGATCTGGCCTGATGTGAGGGGTTCTCTCCAGATGCTGTTTTTAAACCGGTCTCAGAAAATAGCTCTCGAACAAGACAAGCGGCTAATCAAACCTGAGAGTGACAAATGTTGAATATTGGGGTTTCTGGAATGGCGAAGAACCCTTACCATGGGCTTGAGTGCCAATGCGGTTCTCTAAGAGACGGGAAGCATCACCAAGTTAAGGGCTCCAGAGAACCTGGCCAATATTTTCAAACTTTAGGATGCCTGAATTTCAGCCCCTAAACCCACTTTTAAGCAACTAACTAAAAGTGACCTGATTTGCATAGGTGCTGAGCACTCAAAACTCCTAGTGAAATCAACAGGAGCTGTGGGTGCTCAGCTCCTCTTCAAATCAGGCCACTTATAAGTTATTTAGGTGCCTCATTTAAGGCATCTAATTTTCAAAATGTAGCCAAAGCCTATTTCAGGCCGTTACAGGATGAGTTTTGCTAATAGCAGATATCACTGACTAAAAATCCAACACAAACGGTGAATGAATGGGAATGATGTCATAAAAGGATGACATATCCCCTCTGGCATGGGTAACAAATGAAGTAGCTGCCCATTGGTTCTCAGACAACCAACCAGAAAGGATGTTTTCTCTGTCTGCACTGAGGTTATAAAAGGCTGCAGGCTCAGACAGGGTCAGCATGCCACTGTGGTGATTTCAAGAGGTGGCTTAGCCAAGCCACACTTTGTCAGGCCAGTCAGAATCAGGCCAGACCAGGAAGAAATCAAAGAAGGCAAAATAAGAGCGAGAAAACCAAGTGAACAGAGCCAGGAACAGAAGGAAAGAGAGTCAGGCAAGCCAAGCAAAGAAAGACACAGGCAAGTGGAGCCAAGCAAGGAAACATCTACTGAAGCCAAGCAAGTCAAGAAAAAAGCTAGGCAGGCCAATTCCTGAGGAAAGACTCAGGGAAACCAAGCAGAGAAAACAAAAGAAAGCCAAGAAAGTCAAGCCAAGTGTTCCTGGAACACTAGAAGTCTGCAACACGTCGGAGACTGAGTCTGAGCACTCTGGTGAGACCTCAACCGCAAAAGACCCTAAGGCCAAAATCACCCGTTCTTCCCGGGCTGGGCTGCAGTTCTCTGTCAGTCGCATAGACAGATTGCTCCGCAAAGGACAATTTGCAGACCGTATTGGAGCTGGAGCCCCAGTATATATGGCCGCGGCGCTTCAATAAGTGACTCATGACATTGTGGATAGTGCTGGGGAAGTCGTTGCACGCAGCAAGAATTTCCTCACGGCACTTGCAGCTGGCCATTCACAGAGACTCAGAGCTCAAGAAACTGCTGGGAGGTGTCACCATCTCTCAGGGCGGAGTCCTGCACTTAAATCAGCCTGTGGAATTTACCTTCCAAGAAGAGGAATGGTAGGAGAGCCATCAAGATAAGGATTGCCCCTGCTCCTGTCCCTGTTAAGTGAGAACAGAGCAAAGGGGAGACTGCCACCCCAGATTTGGGAGAAATGACATTGACTTGATTGCAAAGCTCTTTTCAAATGCATCCGTATGGTCTAATAAAAGCAGTTAAAATGCCTGGTCTTCTTTTGTGAATTAATTTCCTCTTTTACTATCCTACAATTTTAAGGCATCATTCAGTTGGTCAGGTAGCTGCATTGATAATATGGTAGAAAAGCCTAGAAAGATAGAACTCAATCATTTCATTAAGAAATTGACATCAGAAATTGTCTAATTAGTGTCAAGTATCAGAGGGGTAGGCGTGTTAGTCTGGATGTGTAAAAAGCGACAAAGAGTCCTGTGGCACCTTATAGACCAACAGACGGATTGGAGCATAAATGTCTAAATCGTGTAGATTCTGGGAGGTGATTTCTGTGTTTTTTTCAGGCATTTCCCCAATAGATTGAAGATTAGGAACATTTTCCCCATAGTGAAGTTGGTGTGTATTGCATGTTTTGTGAAAACAGAAAAAAGAACAAACTCATGACAGAAAAATGTAATCCATTACACATGAAGGATAAAGCCTATGGGCCTGGTTTTTCTTTTTCTTTTGTTCTTTTTGTTTTGTTTTGTTCTTTTTTACTTACCCCATTATAAAACCATTGACTCGTTTAGAGTAATATCAGATGTATACAGTATAAGTGATACTAGAATCAGGCTTTCTGAAATTATTAAATACCTGGAGGGGTTCACATACACTTTGATCACCGTTTTAAAGGGAAAACATTACCCACTTGCCAGCACACAGGTATACAGGGAGACTTACAAGTAAAAGAGAGCCATCTGCAGACGATTGTCCTGGTTAATGGGAGTCATCAAGATTCCAAACCACCATTAATGGTCCACACTTTGCAGAATTACAATAGGCCCTCAGAGTTATATTTCATATTTCTAGTTTCAGTTACATGAGTGGTACATTTAGACAACTAGGATGACCACACTCAGTAGATGATAAGCTTTGTAATGATACCATACAAGAGACCTATTGCATGAAGCATATTCCAGTTACATTATATTTAACTCATTAGCATATTTTCATAAAATCATATAGAGTACAACATCACACAATGGATTTGGCCTGATGTGAGGGGTTCTCTCCAGATGCTGTTTTTAAACTGGTCTCAGAAAATAGCTCTCGAACAAGAGAAGCGGCTAATCAAACCTGAGAGTGACAAATGGTGAATACTTGGGTTTCTGGAATGGCGAAGAACCCTTACCATGGGCTTGAGTGCCATGAGGGTTCTCTAAGAGACGGGAAGCATCACCAAGTTAAGGGCTCCAGAGAACCTGGCCAATATTTTCAAACTTTAGGATGCCTGAATTTCAGCCCCTAAACCCACTTTTAAGCAACTAACTAAAAGTGACCTGATTTGCATAGGTGCTGAGCACTCAAAACTCCTAGTGAAATCAACAGGAGCTGTGGGTGCTCAGCTCCTCTTCAAATCAGGCCACTTATAAGTTATTTAGGTGCCTCATTTAAGGCATCTAATTTTCAAAATGTAGCCAAAGCCTATTTCATGCCGTTACAGGATGAGTTTTGCTAATAGCAGATATCACTGACTAAAAATCCAACACAAACGGTGAATGAATGGGAATGATGTCATAAAAGGATGACATATCCCCTCTGGCGTGGGTAATAAATGAAGTAGCTGCCCATTGGTTCTCAGACAACCAATCAGAAAGGATGTGTTCTCTGTCTGCACTGAGGTTATAAAAGGCTGCAGGCTCAGACAGGGTCAGCATACCACTGTGGTGATTTCAAGAGGTGGCTTAGCCAAGCCACACTTTGTCAGGCCAGTCAGAATCAGGCCAGACCAGGAAGAAATCAAAGAAGGCAAAATAAGAGCGAGAAAACCAAGTGAACAGAGCCAGGAACAGAAGGAAAGAGAGTCAGGCAAGCCAAGCAAAGAAAGACACAGGCAAGTGGAGCCAAGCAAGGAAACATCCACTGAAGCCAAGCAAGTCAAGAAAAAAGCTAGGCAGGCCAATTCCTGAGGAAAGACTCAGGGAAACCAAGCAGAGAAAACAAAAGAAAGCCAAGAAAGTCAAGCCAAGTGTTCCTGGAACACTAGAAGTCTGCAACATGTCGGAGACTGAGTCTGAGTCTGAGTCTGAGCACTCTGGTGAGACCTCAACCGCAAAAGACCCTAAGGCCAAAATCACCCGTTCTTCCCGGGCTGGGCTGCAGTTCTCTGTCAGTCGCATAGACAGATTGCTCCGCAAAGGACAATTTGCAGACCGTATTGGAGCTGGAGCCCCAGTATATATGGCCGCGGCGCTTCAATAAGTGACTCATGACATTGTGGATAGTGCTGGGGAAGTCGTTGCACGCAGCAAGAATTTCCTCACGGCACTTGCAGCTGGCCATTCACAGAGACTCAGAGCTCAAGAAACTGCTGGGAGGTGTCACCATCTCTCAGGGCGGAGTCCTGCACTTAAATCAGCCTGTGGTTTTACCTTCCAAGAAGAGGAATGGCAGGAGAGCCATCAAGAGAAGGATTGCCCCTGCTCCTGTCCCTGTTAAGTGAGAACAGAGCAAAGGGGAGACTGCCACCCCAGATTTGGGAGAAATGACATTGACTTGATTGCAAAGCTCTTTTCAAATGCATCCGTATGGTCTAATAAAAGCAGTTAAAATGCCTGGTCTTCTTTTGTGAATTAATTTCCTCTTTTACTATCCTACAATTTTAAGGCATCATTCAGTTGGTCAGGTAGCTGCATTGAAAATATGGTAGAAAAGCCTAGAAAGATAGAACTCAATCATTTCATTAAGAAATTGACATCAGAAATTGTCTAATTAGTGTCAAGTATCAGAGGGGCAGGCGTGTTAGTCTGGATGTGTAAAAAGCGACAAAGAGTCCTGTGGCACCTTATAGACCAACAGACGGATTGGAGCATAAATGTCTAAATCGTGTAGATTCTGGGAGGTGGTTTCTGTGTTTTTTTCAGGCATTTCCCCAATAGATTGAAGATTAGGAACATTTTTCCCATAGTGAAGTTGGTGTGTATTGCCTGTTTTGTGAAAACAGAAAAAAGAACAAACTCATGACAGAAAAATGTAATCCATTACACATGAAGGATAAAGCCTATGGGCCTGGTTTTTCTTTTTCTTTTGTTCTTTTTGTTTTGTTTCGTTCTTTTTTACTTACCCCATTATAAAACCATTGACTCGTTTAGAGTAATATCAGATGTATACAGTATAAGTGATACTAGAATCAGGCTTTCTGAAATTATTAAATACCTGGAGGGGTTCACATACAATTTGATCACCGTTTTAAAGGGAAAACATTACCCACTTGCCAGCACACAGGTATACAGGGAGACTTACAAGTAAAAGAGAGCCATCTGCAGACGATTGTCCTGGTTAATGGGAGTCATCAAGATTCCAAACCACCATTAATGGTCCACACTTTGCAGAATTACAATAGGCCCTCAGAGTTATATTTCATATTTCTAGTTTCAGTTACATGAGTGGTACATTTAGACAACTAGGATGACCACACTCAGTAGATGATAAGCTTTGTAATGATACCATACAAGAGACCTATTGCATGAAGCATATTCCAGTTACATTATATTTAACTCATTAGCATATTTTCATAAAATCATATAGAGTACAACATCACACAATGGATCTGGCCTGATGTGAGGGGTTCTCTCCAGATGCTGTTTTTAAACTGGTCTCAGAAAATAGCTCTCGAACAAGACAAGCGGCTAATCAAACCTGAGAGTGACAAATGTTGAATATTGGGGTTTCTGGAATGGCGAAGAACCCTTACCATGGGCTTGAGTGCCATGAGGGTTCTCTAAGAGACGGGAAGCATCACCAAGTTAAGGGCTCCAGAGAACCTGGCCAATATTTTCAAACTTTAGGATGCCTGAATTTCAGCCCCTAAACCCACTTTTAAGCAACTAACTAAAAGTGACCTGTTTTGCATAGGTGCTGAGCACTCAAAACTCCTAGTGAAATCAACAGGAGCTGTGGGTGCTCAGCTCCTCTTCAAATCAGGCCACTTATAAGTTATTTAGGTGCCTCATTTAAGGCATCTAATTTTCAAAATGTAGCCAAAGCCTATTTCAGGCCGTTACAGGATGAGTTTTGCTAATAGCAGATATCACTGACTAAAAATCCAACACAAACGGTGAATGAATGGGAATGATGTCATAAAAGGATGACATATCCCCTCTGGCGTGGGTAACAAATGAAGTAGCTGCCCATTGGTTCTCAGACAACCAACCAGAAAGGATGTTTTCTCTGTCTGCACTGAGGTTATAAAAGGCTGCAGGCTCAGACAGCGTCAGCATGCCACTGTGGTGATTTCAAGAGGTGGCTTAGCCAAGCCACACTTTGTCAGGCCAGTCAGAATCAAGCCAGACCAGGAAGAAATCAAAGAAGGCAAAATAAGAGCGAGAAAACCAAGTGAACAGAGCCAGGAACAGAAGGAAAGAGAGTCAGGCAAGCCAAGCAAAGAAAGACACAGGCAAGTGGAGCCAAGCAAGGAAACATCTACTGAAGCCAAGCAAGTCAAGAAAAAAGCTAGGCAGGCCAATTCCTGAGGAAAGACTCAGGGAAACCAAGCAGAGAAAACAAAAGAAAGCCAAGAAAGTCAAGCCAAGTGTTCCTGGAACACTAGAAGTCTGCATCACGTCGGAGACTGAGTCTGAGCACTCTGGTGAGACCTCAACCGCAAAAGACCCTAAGGCCAAAATCACCCGTTCTTCCCGGGCTGGGCTGCAGTTCTCTGTCAGTCGCATAGACAGATTGCTCCGCAAAGGACAATTTGCAGACCGTATTGGAGCTGGAGCCCCAGTATATATGGCCGCGGTGCTTCAATAAGTGACTCATGAGATGGTGGATAGTGCTGGGGAAGTCGTTGCACGCAGCAAGAATTTCCTCACGGCACTTACAGCTGGCCATTCACAGAGACTCAGAGCTCAAGAAACTGCTGGGAGGTGTCACCATCTCTCAGGGCGGAGTCCTGCACTTAAATCAGCCTGTGGTTTTACCTTCCAAGAAGAGGAATGGCAGGAGAGCCATCAAGAGAAGGATTGCCCCTGCTCCTGTCCCTGTTAAGTGAGAACAGAGCAAAGGGGAGACTGCCACCCCAGATTTGGGAGAAATGACATTGACTTGATTGCAAAGCTCTTTTCAAATGCATCCGTATGGTCTAATAAAAGCAGTTAAAATGCCTGGTCTTCTTTTGTGAATTAATTTCCTCTTTTACTATCCTACAATTTTAAGGCATCATTCAGTTGGTCAGGTAGCTGCATTGATAATATGGTAGAAAAGCCTAGAAAGATAGAACTCAATCATTTCATTAAGAAATTGACATCAGAAATTGTCTAATTAGTGTCAAGTATCAGAGGGGTAGGCGTGTTAGTCTGGATGTGTAAAAAGCAACAAAGAGTCCTGTGGCACCTTATAGACCAACAGACGGATTGGAGCATAAATGTCTAAATCGTGTAGATTCTGGGAGGTGGTTTCTGTGTTTTTTTCAGGCATTTCCCCAATAGATTGAAGATTAGGAACATTTTTCCCATAGTGAAGTTGGTGTGTATTGCATGTTTTGTGAAAACAGAAAAAAGAACAAACTCATGACAGAAAAATGTAATCCATTACACATGAAGGATAAAGCCTATGGGCCTGGTTTTTCTTTTTCTTTTGTTCTTTTTGTTTTGTTTTGTTATTTTTTAGTTACCCCATTATAAAACCATTGACTCGTTTAGAGTAATATCAGATGTATACAGTATAAGTGATACTAGAATCAGGCTTTCTGAAATTATTAAATACCTGGAGGGGTTCACATACACTTTGATCACCGTTTTAAAGGGAAAACATTACCCACTTGCCAGCACACAGGTATACAGGGAGACTTACAAGTAAAAGAGAGCCATCTGCAGACGATTGTCCTGGTTAATGGGAGTCATCAAGATTCCAAACCACCATTAATGGTCCACACTTTGCAGAATTACAATAGGCCCTCAGAGTTATATTTCATATTTCTAGTTTCAGTTACATGAGTGGTACATTTAGACAACTAGGATGACCACACTCAGTAGATGATAAGCTTTGTAATGATACCATACAAGAGACCTATTGCATGAAGCATATTCCAGTTACATTATATTTAACTCATTAGCATATTTTCATAAAATCATATAGAGTACAACATCACACAATGGATCTGGCCTGATGTGAGGGGTTCTCTCCAGATGCTGTTTTTAAACCGGTCTCAGAAAATAGCTCTCGAACAAGACAAGCGGCTAATCAAACCTGAGAGTGACAAATGTTGAATACTTGGGTTTCTGGAATGGCGAAGAACACTTACCATGGGCTTGAGTGCCATGAGGGTTCTCTAAGAGACGGGAAGCATCACCAAGTTAAGGGCTCCAGAGAACCTGGCCAATATTTTCAAACTTTAGGATGCCTGAATTTCAGCCCCTAAACCCACTTTTAAGCAGCTAACTAAAAGTGACCTGATTTGCATAGGTGCTGAGCACTCAAAACTCCTAGTGAAATCAACAGGAGCTGTGGGTGCTCAGCTCCTCTTCAAATCAGGCCACTTATAAGTTATTTAGGTGCCTCATTTAAGGCATCTAATTTTCAAAATGTAGCCAAAGCCTATTTCATGCCGTTACAGGATGAGTTTTGCTAATAGCAGATATCACTGACTAAAAATCCAACACAAACGGTGAATGAATGGGAATGATGTCATAAAAGGATGACATATCCCCTCTGGCGTGGGTAACAAATGAAGTAGCTGCCCATTGGTTCTCAGACAACCAATCAGAAAGGATGTTTTCTCTGTCTGCACTGAGGTTATAAAAGGCTGCAGGCTCAGACAGGGTCAGCATACCACTGTGGTGATTTCAAGAGGTGGCTTAGCCAAGCCACACTTTGTCAGGCCAGTCAGAATCAGGCCAGACCAGGAAGAAATCAAAGAAGGCAAAATAAGAGCGAGAAAACCAAGTGAACAGAGCCAGGAACAGAAGGAAAGAGAGTCAGGCAAGCCAAGCAAAGAAAGACACAGGCAAGTGGAGCCAAGCAAGGAAACATCCACTGAAGCCAAGCAAGTCAAGAAAAAAGCTAGGCAGGCCAATTCCTGAGGAAAGACTCAGGGAAACCAAGCAGAGAAAACAAAAGAAAGCCAAGAAAGTCAAGCCAAGTGTTCCTGGAACACTAGAAGTCTGCAACATGTCGGAGACTGAGTCTGAGTCTGAGTCTGAGCACTCTGGTGAGACCTCAACCGCAAAAGACCCTAAGGCCAAAATCTCCCGTTCTTCCCGGGCTGGGCTGCAGTTCTCTGTCAGTCGCATAGACAGATTGCTCCGCAAAGGACAATTTGCAGACCGTATTGGAGCTGGAGCCCCAGTATATATGGCCGCTGTGCTTCAATACTTGACTCACGAGATTGTGGATTTTGCTGGGGAAGTCGCTGCACGCAGCAAGAAGCGTCGGATTTCCCCATGGCACTTGCAGCTGGCCATTCATAGTGACTCAGAGCTCAAGAAACTGCTGGGAGGTGTCACCATCTCTCAGGGCGGGGTTCTGCACTTAAATCAGCCTGTGGTTTTACCTTCCAAGAAGAGGAATGACAGGAGAGCCAGCAAGAGAAGGGTTGCCCCTGCTCCTGTCCCTGTTAAGTGAGAACAGAGCAAAGGGGAGACTGCCACCCTAGATTTGGGAGAAATGACATTGACTTGATTGCAAAGCTCTTTTCAAATGCACCAGTATGGTCTAATAAAAACAGTTAAAATGCCCGGTCTTGTTTTTTGAATTTATTTCCTTGGTAATATTGCTAACATTAAAAGGGAAAATTCAATCAGTTAGGAAGTGACACCAAGGCTGTGATATAAAAACTAATGTGAGCTGCAGGGGTGGCACTTGTGTCGGGGGCAGCATGTGGAGCCCCCTGGCTTCCCCTACACGTAGGAACTCGGGGGGACATGCGGGCTGCTTCCCGGGAGCTGAGCAGTGCAGAAGCTAACTGGAAACCTGCCAGCCCCACTGCATGGCACCGCCTACTGTACAGTCAACATCCCGGTCAGCAGTGCTGACTCGAGCCACCAGGGTGCCTTTGTGACTGGGTGTTCCAGTCAAAAACCAGACACCTGGTCACCCTACTTGGAGATGAACTACAACCACTGGCCTCGCACCCAACAGCAACTTCTCCCTCTAGAAAGCGGAATGGGTAAGGGGAGGGGATTGAAACCTAGGTAGGGTTAGGAAAGAAGCCGTGGTAGATAGGACAAGAAGAAAGGGAAGGAAGATCTGTGGAGGGTTGATCCTTGATGCTGATGAAGGTGTACCTTATTGGGTTGAGCTTGTGGTGGGGACGGGAAAAGATCCTTGTGGAGGCTGGTGCAAGGTTCAGCTTTGGGAGACAGGGAATAGAGAAGGGTGAAATATAGAAGAAGGTCCATGTTCATGATGGACATTGGGAAGGGGAAATCCTTGTGATGGAAGGAGCTATGTATGGGAGTGAGATGGGGTAGGGGATAACTTGAGAAGAATGGAACCTTGGGGAGTTGGAACAAACTCATGGGAACCTGGAAAATAATATGGATGCTCTTGGGGAGAGCGCAGGGCCCTAGTAATCAGAGGAGAACTGGGAGCAGCAGGAAAGCAGCTTAGGGTGGCTCTGCTCCTCCCACTGCCCTCTGGTGAGAAACATGCACAGGACAGCATCTCTGCTCCTCCCCCTGCAGGCCCTGGCCTGGGAAAGGGTGGATGGGGGGTGAAGAGCCCCTGTAACCTCCCCCCCCCCCCCTCCGCAAGCCAGTAAGGCTTGCTGAAGCCCCTCTCAGGCCTGGGAGAGAGGGTTGAAGAGCCCAGGAGGTGCAGAGGTAAGGTTGGTAAGGCTGTACCTAGGGGATGGGACTGAACTGAGGGGGATGGGGCTGATAGAATTGGGGGACTGAAACTGATGTGGGGGCTAGGCAACAAGATTAATTGCTGGGCAGAGGATGGGCAGATGTGAGGGTGAAAGTTCCTGGACCCAAGGTTAAAATTACCTTACCCAATAAATTTGGAAGAGTGGCAACACAAATTGTCTTACACATACGTGCGTGCACAAACACACCCACCCACACACACACACACACACACCCCCCCACACACATGCACTGGAGATGGGCAGGAGGAGTTCACCAATCAAAAGACAGACTGAAAAAACACAATATAATCATTTTTTTAAAAATCTCCTGATATTTGATCTAATCTTATGATTTGTGTTTGACTCATGATTTTTGATCACTTAAGCTTGGCAACACTACTTACAGAAGGCTGAGAAGTTTTAGTGCACCAGCATTGATTTCTACGTGCTAAGGATCTTGATTTGAAAATGCAGGAGCCTCACAGAACAGTATCATTTGGAGATTGTGAAAAAACAGCATGCTTTTGGTTTTTTGTTGGGATAGCAGAATGTTTGTGACCAGATTTTGGTTTTGCAAATACAATAGCATGGTTTGTCCTATTTCTTCCCCAACTCCACACTTCAAGTGATAGGAATGCCAATAACAAACTGCACATGCTACAAACTTGATTTTCAAACATTCATAACTGCTAGCTAATTTCTTCAGTGCTTCCTTCTGGGAAATGATAACCTGACCGCATCGTACATGGTAAAATAAAAATGTAAATTAAAATAGGGATTTGTGTTATCACCATGGGGAATTAGAGAGTGACTTACATATTCAATACACTGATTTCCTTAAAATGTGCAATACACCATACCACAGTATAAGAAAACCATCAGTGCTTCAAGGAATTTCCACTTTTCTTAAGGAGTCAGGATGGGTGGCCATGATGGTAAAGGATTCAATGCTTAGCTGGAGTCATATTAGGCATTTTAAGGGGGACGGGAGGATCTTTGACATGGCACAGCTTGGATGGTTGATAATGGTGGAGAGGGATTTGTCAGATTTTGGTTGCTTAGTGTAAAAAATTCTTGTTTTACAGAAGTGCGCAACCTTATGATCACACAATCAATTAATGTACTGGGGAATTTCTCTCATTGTTTGAACACTAGACTTCACAATCAATTCAGAGATTGTGCTCTAGGTATGCATCCTCAAATCATGATATGTCCTTGAGAAATATAGAGCCCAATTCCCCTCTCAGTTAAATTTGTGAAAGTCTGGAATAAGTGTATTAACTTCATTGGTACATATGCCATTAACTATGATGTAACTGCTTTAGAAATGTGCCATTGTCTTTGAAAGAGGCTGCTGGCAGAACACATCAGTAAGGCTTCCAGAGTTATTGGGTCCCTTCTAATTCTATTTTAAAGGTGTTCATGGGGAAGTACCTAAAGTCTAGTCCCTCTTCTTTACAAATTACAAACTAAGTAATTACATCAGAAAGGAAATTGAAATACTGCTCCGACTCAGTAGTTAACTGGTTAACATTAGAAGTCAACATTTATCCTATTGTTACACAATAGTTTCTGAGATTTCAGAAGGATAATTCCTCATCTTTATAGAATACAGGTACAGGAAATAATGCTTTTAAGCATAAGTAGTCAAATCTACAGCAGTAATAACACACCCTAGTTCAGACCAAATGAAGAAGAAACAGCTAAAGTAAGCTAGAGAGAAGATGTCTTTCTTGATATTGACAAGACTGAAAGGATATAAGCAAAGACCCTTCAGCTCTGGAAGAGCCCAAACTCCAGCAGCCGTCAATGACACTTTTGATTGTGCAGTGAAGGCAGGATCAGGCATTTGGCGAGGAAAGCATGAACATTGACTCAGGAACTTCCAAGGAAGTTGCCAGTATCTCTTTCATAGTTTTATGGATGCTGGAAAATATGTGTTTGAATTCAAGATTTTCTGGTTGCAGGGCCCGCTCTGACTTTTTTGCCGCCCTAGTAGGGTGACCAGATGTCCCGATTTTATAGGGACAATCCTGATATTTGGGGCTTTTTCTTACATAGGTTCCTATTACCTCCCACCCCCTGTCCCGATTTTTCACATTTGCTATCTGGTCACCCTACGCCCTAGGCAGAAAAGCCACGCGCCCCCGCCCCCCCCCAACGCGGCAGGGGAGGGCGGAGAGCCCGGCTAGGGCTCTCCGCTCTCCCCGGCGGCCAGAGCGCTGGGGGGAGGGCGGCGAGCCCACCGCGGCTCTCCGCTCTCCCCGACTGGCTGGCGCATCCGGCCAGGGCCCCGCTCTCCCCGACCGGCCGGAGCACTGTGGGGAGGGCGACGAGCCTGGCCGGGGCCCGCTCTTCCCGACCGGCTGGAGCGCCGGGGGGAGGGCGGCGAGCCCAGTCGCGGCCCCACTCTCGGGCCGGAGCGCCCCGCCATGCTGCCCCCCTCCAGCCGCCGCACCAAGCACATGCTTGGTGGGCTGGTGCCTGGAGCCGGCCCTGTCTGGCTGTCCCCAGCTTCCTAAACTGTGCAGATAATAAAGTTCTTCATTTTCTGAAGAAGAAGTAAGACCTATTTAAAGAGAAAAGGAGAAGGGAAACATCTCGTTGATATTGCCTTTAGTGAAAACCCAATAATAGAAGTGAAGGGATGATGCAAAATAATTCTTCTGAATGCCAGGGAGTCACACACGACTCCCCCACCCCATAAGGTTTACATCATGTGCTGAGAATATAAACACATTTCTGAGACCTTTGGGACATGTTCCCTGTGGCATCTCAAAGTCTAGAACTAATGAGTGATAATACCAAAGGGAGCAGCTGAAATGTTCTTAGATAATTCAATGCTACAAAACAACAAACTAAGGGAAGCTTTTGTCTGAACTGCACAAAATGCAGTTTTCAGCCCAGTGAAAGGGAAGTCCTAGTCCAAACTTTTGGGTTTCATTTTCCTGACACTCACAGGAATACATCAGAACTAACACTCACAGAATGAAACCCATATTGTGGAGACTGGAAGAGCAGTGGTTATTAATATTTCATCATCTCTTCACATCAGCGCAGAGGTACTGCTGGGACTTGTGGCTCTCCAATGATACTGTGCAGGGCTCCATCATTAAAATAAAGAGAAATGATAAAAACAGTGTTGGGCATTATCAGGGAGTCAGTCTGCTGAAGATAAGAAAATCTGAGGGGCTATAGGAAGTTAAAATCAGCTTGAGACAGACAACAAGAATGGAGAATTTCAGACCAAATGGTTAAAGTTTGGCAAAGTTATGGGCAACTGACTATAAGGTCTTATAATGGCAAGTATCAAATAACTTTAATAACAGGCTGTGCTACCAGCACCACCTATAATTTGCAACACTTGGTCAATTTATATTCAAATGCTGGGTCAGTTATAAGCCCAGTAGTCCTTTTTTCTGCTTTTTTGTACTTAGCTCCTCCATGCCCTCAGTTTCTTTTTGAATGACCTTCTTTGTTTGTTTCTGTGTTTAGGAACACAATTCCAGTATTTGGAAAGAGAGCGAGAGAGAGAGAGAGAGAGAGAGAGAGAGAGAGAGATTATATAACTGAAACAGGGTTTGCAAAAATAAAAAAGAGAATGTGTTAACCGTGGCTCCACAAAAGGACTTGGCACCAAAAATGGGAGCTAGGTGCCCAAGTCCAAAATTTAGGCCCTGCTGAGACCCTCAGAACACCATTTCAGTGGCTGCCTAACTCTAGAAGTGATTTAATTGTCACCATAAAAATCCCTTATGTTCCTAAATTCCTGCCTCTGGGCATAGAATCATAGAATTGTAGGACTGGAAGGGACCTTGCGAGGTCTTCTAGTCCAGTCCCCTGGACTCATGGCCAGATTATCTAGACCATCCCTGACAGGTGTTTGTCTTACCTGCTCTTTAAAATCTCCAGTGACGGAGATTCCACAACTTCCCTAGGAAATTTATTCCAGTGCTTAACCACACTGACAGTTAGGAAATTTTTCTTAATGTCCAATCTAAACCACCCTTGCTGCAATTTAAGCCCATAGCTTCTTGTGCTATCCTCAGAGGTTAAGAAGAACAATTTTTCTCCCTACTCCTTGTAACAACCTTTTATGTACTTGAAATTTTTTATTGTATCCTGTGACGGGTTGGATTACAGAAACCCCCTTGGGAGCTGCCACCAGATGTGCAAAGACTACCCCTGCTTCTGTTTTCCCTGCCAACTCAGGACTCCAGCACCCTGTCTTGCTGAGCCAGGCACTCCCGTCTGTCTCCAGACACAGATCCAGGGTCTGAATCTCCTGTCCCAAAGCTGCAAGTTTACCTGAAAACAGCTCACAGTAGTGTGCTTGTCTTTAGCACTCAGATGCCCAACTCCCAATGGGGGTCTAAACCCAGATAAATCCGTTTTACCCTGCATAAAGCTTATGCAGGGCAAACTCATAAATTGTTCGCCCTCTATAACACTGATAGAGAGATATGCACAGTTGTTTGCTCCCCCAGGTATTAATACATACTCTGAGTAAATTACTAAATAAAAAGTGATTTTATTAAATACAGACAGTAGGATTTAAGTGGTTCAAAGTAGTAACAGACAGAACAAAGTAAGTCACCAAGCAAAATAAAATAAAATGCGCAAATCTATGCCTAATCAAACTGAATACAGATAATTTCCTCACCAGTTCCAGAGTGCTCCCTTTTACAGGCTAATCTCCTTTTAGCCTGGGTCCAGCAATCACTCACACCCCCTGCAGTTACTGTCATTTGTTTCAGTCTCCTTCAAGTATCCTGGGGGGGGGGGGGGGGGGGTGGAGAGGCTCCTTCTTTAGCCAGCTGAAGACAAAATGGAGGGGTCTCCCCTGGGTTTAAATAGACTCTCTCTTGTGGGTGGAGACCCCCCTCCTCCCTCCTCTGCAAAGTCCATCTCTAAGATGGAGTTTTGGAGACACCTGGGCAAGTCACATGCCCCTGCATGGCATCTTGCATGTCTCCAGGAAGACTTCTCATGTGGATTGGAGCATTCCAAGATGCATTGTTCCCTAAGTGTCTCCTGATCAGGTACTTAACCTGGTGAATTCCTTCCTAAAGAAGCTGACCAAATGCCTCACAAAGCTTACTTAGAAATCAGGCAAGCATACAGCCCATATTCTTAACCTCAAGTAGAAAATGATATATATGTACAAATAGGATGAATAGATATAGTAGACCATAACCTTTACGGAGATATGTTACATGGCACAGGCAGCACAAAACATATTCCAGTTATGTCATACATACATTTATAAGCACCCCCTCCCCATAAAGCCTTATGGGGTACACTGTCACAACGGAGATTCCACAACTTCCCTAGGAAATTTATTCCAGTGCTTAACCACACTGACAGTTAGGAAATTTTTCTTAATGTCCAATCTAAACCACCCTTGCTGCAATTTAAGCCCATAGGTTCTTGTGCTATCCTCAGAGGTTAAGAAGAACAATTCTCCCTACTCCTTGTAACAACCTTTTATGTACTTGAAATTTTTTATCGTATCCCCCCCTCAGTCATCTCTTTTCCAGACTACACAAACCCATTTTTTTCAATCTTCCTTCCTAAGTCATGTTTTCTAGACCTTTAATAATTTTTGCTGCTCTTCTCTGGATTTCCTTCCCCAGTTTAGGCACCTGCGTGCCTGTCTCATGCCTAAGCCCCAGTGCAATCCGCAAACCAGCTTGGGATAGACATTTCCTTGCCTACCTTGCCTGTGGGGCCTCATCTGGTAGGTGTGCTCTAAATACACCTAGCACCACACAAAATGATGACAAGGGCCAGTCTTCTAGAACTTTTCCTGTGTTCCAAGACTTACTGATAACAACATTAATGTTCCAGTGAGCTCCTGGGCCAGCTCTTCTCATTTGTAGATTTTGGCATGAATGAATTAAACAAAATTCATTGAAATGGAAGTGAAGTCATTTTACACATGCTAGGTCAGTCAATCAGGTAACAGAAGCAATAATATGTAATTGAGGGGACCAGATAGGAAGCTCAAAGAACATATTCCAAATGAGTTACCATGAACAGTTCAAAGAGGTTTGAAATTCTTTAAGGAATAATTTTTACAAACAACGGAAATTCATATAAAATAATGATGTCTTTACAAGCAGCACATCTAGCTGACTCCATCCTCTTACAAAATCTTAACAAAAAATGGAAACAAACATTTTCAAAAATGTATTATATCCATTTTCTCATTGGCCCTATTCTTTATATGGTCTGGAGGAGGAATGAAGAGCACCTGGAAAGGTGCAATGTAAAACTACTTTATTTCTTAATGCAGGTCTTCACTACGGGGGGGGGGGGGGGGGGTCGATTTAAGATACGCAAATTCAGCTACACGAATAGTGTAGCTGAATTTGACGTATCGCAGCCGACTTACCCTGCTGTAAGGACGGCGGCAAAATCGACCTCCGCGGCTTCCCATCGACGGCGCTTACTCCCACCTCCGCTGGTGGAGTAAGAGCGTCGATTCGGGGATCGATTGTCGCGTCCCGACGAGACGCGATAATTCGATCCCCGAGAGGTCGATTTCTACCCACCGATTCAAGCGGGTAGTGTAGACCTAGCCTTGGAATTCAGAACACACAAGAACCCCAAACCAGAAAGAAAAACCAGACTGCTTTCTAAAACAGAGAGGCACAACTCACACCACCTTACTCTAACTGGCTGGTTGCTAACTGACTCTGCTAGCCTCAGATAGCACAATTCCCTACAGAACCCCCTCAGTGGAACTGCTCAGGGTAATAATAAGCAGTATATTAAGCAGTATGTGTTGGCCAAGCCAATCCAGTTTTAAGCAATGCACTTTCTCCTCATATAGTTAATCATTGGTTCACGGTGATTAGCGATCATATTCTTCAATTAAAATATGATAAATATAAGCCTTGTACAAATGTTAGTTCACATTCATAATTATTATGTATTAAATTACACATTGTTTTGTTTTCCACCATTAAAGTATGAAAAATGCCTTAAAACACATCTTTTATTGGGAAAATAGGATTTTTTCCCCTTTGTTAATTAAAAATAAGGGTTAAAAGATTTTTATGAAAATCAAAAGAAAAAAAGTATCAACTCAGGCTGGGATCTAATATGACACATTTCAGAACCAGTGACACAATATGTGTGAGAAAGGGTACCTGACATGGCCTCTTTAACACTACTCTCACTACTACAGCTCTATGGGCTTGTCTCTGTTAAGGAATCTTGCATGCTTAAAAACAACTTTGAGGAGCTGAGTTAGCTGACATGGTGGTAATGATCATGACTGACTAACCAGCATATATGCAGTGTTGGTGTTACTCTGTCGGTCCCAGGATATTAGAGACAAGGTGAGTGAGGAAATATTTTTTATTGGACCAACTCCTGTTGCTGAGAGAGACAAGCTTTCAAGCTTACCCAGCGCTCTTCTTCAGACACAAGTGTGTCTCTCTCACCAACAGAAGTTGGTCCAATAAAAAATATTACCTCACCCACCTTATCTCTCTGATAACCAGTGTGTAGATCAAGGCAACCCTTTTTCAGCATTATGTCAACTAATCACAGGGGCGGTGAGTTGTATGGGCCCGTGGTGCCCAGGCTCCAGGAATATTCAGGGCCCGGGGGCCCGGCTCCACCAGTGTTCAGAGCCAGATCTCTACCCCAGGCCACACTTCCCACGCCCGTGCGCCTCCCCCAGGCCCCAGAACATCCCTGCTTCAAGCGGGCGGGTGCCTCAAGCAGGCAGCTGCCTGCCGCTCCATGCTGCACTCCCTCTCTGCCAGCCGCTGCTGCCTACAACACAAGAGGGGCGCTGGCAGCAGGCTGAGGCGGCTGCTGCACCTGCGGAGGGAGGAGGGGAGGAGGCGCACACATGATTGGCAGCTATCCTCTCCCTCGGCACCCATCGGGAGGCAATGGCAAGGGGGCTTCTGGGAGACAGAGTCTGGACCTTACTCGAGCAGCTGTTGGGGCTTGGGTGAGTGTCCGACCATGTGATCGCCCCCTCCAACTTGCAGCCACCACTTCTGCCCCACGCTGGGCAAGGGGCAGCCCCATTCCCCATGAGGCTATGATGAGGGGCAGCAGGCTGCATCAGTGGAGGAGGCTGTGATGTTGCACTCCATATTTTTATAAAAATATGTTTATAATGTGGATATGATGTAACTGGAATATGGTTTATGCAAAAGGTCTCTTGTAAGGTATCATTACAAAGCTTATAATCTTAAATTAAAGGAGACATCCTGTCTCCTAGAACTGGAAGGAACCTTGAAAGGTCATTGAGTACAGCCCCCTGCCTTCACTAGTGGGACAAAGTACTGATTTTTTTGCCCCAGATGCCCCCTCAAGGATTGAACTAACAACCCTGGGTTTAGCAGGCCAGTGCTCAAACCACTGAGCTATCCCTCCCCCTACTGAGTGTGGTCATCATCCTATTTATATGAATGTATCATTCTTGTATCTGAAACTAGGAATATGAAATATACCTCTGAGGTCCTATTGTAATTATGCAAAGTGTGGGACATTAATGGTGGTTTGGAATCTTGATGTCTCCCGTTAACCAGGACAATTGGTTGGAAATGGCTCTGTTTACTTGTAAGACTTCCTGTACATGTGTGCCAGCAGGTAGGTAATGAAGTCTCACAGGACATGTGATCATGTCACCTGAACTGGAATCCATCTTTAACCTGGTGCTTTTCCTTTTAGAAGGAGGGGTGTGAACCAAGAGAGAGACAAAGGATTCCTGCCTTGTGCCAAAGCTACTAAAGGGGGTGGAACAGAACAAAGAGGGCTGTAGTCATGAGAAATCCCCTTTGTTAGCATCTGAGCTGGAACTCTCACATCCCAGCCCCACCCAAGAGCCTGCACCCCCAGCCAGAGCCCTCATCTCCCCCACACCTCCACATTGTGCAATATAGGGAAACCGTTAAACGCTTACTGTTTCCAGTCCATTTTTACATTATTTTAAAATATATATATCAGCTTACAAGGCATGTGTGTGTGTGTAGCTGGGGAAACTTGGACCCATTCTGGGCACCACCAAAAATTATACAAACCTGCCTCCCGTGACTACTCATGTTTAAAACTAGGGTTTGTCATGACTAACTGACATGATCCTTCACATGATTTGTTTGTGAATACATATCATTGTGGACTCCATTACCTATGGCAATGACTCCCCTTGGTGTATTAGCACCTTTTGTTCCCTGTAGTGTTCTGGCTCCCAACAATGTTTCCCTGGCTGACACAAAAGCAACTGAGAGAGACGCTCCTGCGTAAGGACATGCATATAACACTTGACAGATCCTTGTTGGATTTTTACTAGAACTCACCTAGAGCCCCTTCCCTTCCCTGGTGACTGAGAAGGGTGAGCGGTTCTTCAGCAGAGGGCTAGCTCCATGTTTGCTCTGGAGAGCTGTGCAGTGAGAACCTTCCCCTCACCACTAGCTCTCCTAACCCTTCCTGTAGACAGCAATCCCTGATGAAGCTGTGGGATCCAGAAGGGATAACATGGAAGATCATCTCCTGCCTCTCCTGGTGAGAGAGGTTTCTAAAGCTCTGCCAGTTTGGTTGGCGATTTCTAGTTTAAGTTGGTGGGTAGCTGGTGCCAAGGTAAATTGTGCCTCCTGCAGGCATCCAGACCATCCCTTGATCTCTGTTTGTCCCAGTGATATCATAGAGGTGTCACATCGCTGCCTTCTCCTGGTTGTGACTCTTAGTAAGGAATGAAATGACATTTTCCAACCCATTGAATTTTTCACCTTGGTTCATTTTTTATTAGGGTCACAATTTCAAATTCACTAAACACATTTTCATTCCTTTTTCCAAATGATCTTGGTCTCCATGGACAGAAGTCAATAACTTGACAAGCGTCCAGTGAAGAGAAAGGAAGCATACTGAGAATAGCTGTGACATTACTATGGGTGTGACCATCAAAGCATGAGGCTGTGTAGCAGAGCTCCAAGCCCAGACCCCACTGTGAAGTCAGCTGGGATCCCGGACAGGGATGTGTCTTGCAGCACTTCCTAATCAATCAATGCTACACCCCCAGCCCCACACTGGCCTGCCCCCATCCTAGCAATCAATGATACAGCCCCAGGCCCACATCATTCCAATGACCCTCATTTCACCTAGGAGCCTCCTGCAGCCCCACGGGGTCTTTGCCTCCTCTGACCTTTACCAGTGCTGCAGGGAGGAGAAGCAGGGAGCAGGCTGACCCATTGCTCACAGTAGAGGAGAGTAGGATAACCCTGAGCTGCTCTTTCTGCTCAATACTGCCCTCTCCCCTTGGATAAGGATGGTGTCAATTGCTCCCTCCCCCACTTCTACCCCAAAACAGCTCTGGCCCCTGATGGGACGGGGGACAACTCTGTCTGACACCTGCAGCAGCCCTGGTTGGCTTCTATTCCCCAGGAGGTGGGCAAATGGGGAAGGCAGCCAATCAGAGGGATTTCCCCTGCGCAGGATTTGAAATTCATGAGAGCTGGAACCCAGCTCCAGCTGGGGCCAAAATTGTGTCACTGGCCATGAAATCCCAGGCACTGGCTGCTATGCTAGGAGCGCTGCAGTGGTGGAGCAGCAACCCCTGCTACAGATCCCAGGATGTTGTGATTGAGGGTGGCAGCACCTACAGGAGGAGCAGGACACATCTCCCTCCAGGACTGAAGTGATGCGAGTCCAAGGGGGTGAGGGCAATGCTATTGCATAGGCTCCAAGGGAGGTGGGGCCCAAGAAGGAGAGAAGAGAGAGATAGACCAATAGCTAAACGTGCTGCATGACAATAACTACCAACGAATATTAGATGTGGCTGCATTTCCCTTTCTGACATGGTGCCATGGGCAGGAAAAGGCTATTGCAGTAAAATGGTGCTGGAACGGAATCTGCTTGCTGTTTGGTGGAGGCCGAGCAGAGGCTCTTGCTGATGCGACCATTCCGGGTGGTCCCTGGACGCCGGATAGAGCTTGGATGCAGTGATCTCTGCTCTATATGACTCTGGTTTTCCCATTGGTTTCTGCACTATGTGAACTGTCATTTAAAAAAAAAAAAGTTTCTTGCCCCTGTAGCAGTAAAGGAAACCTTCCAAATGTGGCACCTTGTAGTGATCTGTGCCTGGGTCCATACAGACAGCTTGAATCAATCACTCTCAGATGGGATCTGTGCCTGAATAAGGCATTAAATCTGAACCTGGTGACTACAGAAATTTCTCCACAGTTAACAATGGCACCTCTGATCATTGCAGCAGAAACGTCAAGCCTATTGGAGTTGTGGGGAAAGTCCTCACTGGTACCAAATTATAAAGAAGAGGCAAAGCAGAGACCAGGTGTGCATCTCCAATAATGAGAAGATTTATTGACGAGAACTAATACATATTCAGGATATGGACCTGGAGAAAAGCTTCATGGAAGGAAGCATCAGGCCAAATTCAGGTAAAAATGACACACGTTGTCATGGACCCCTGTGATTAGAAGGGTGAAGTGCAATGAAATGGCCCTTTCTGTGACTGAACATAGAGGAAAATAGGAAACATGATCACTTGTTCATTGTTCACCACAGTCCTGGAGGAAAAAGCAAAGCAGAAACATCAGTGAGAACAAGGCAAACACAGAATTCATAGATTCTAGGAGAGCATGAATTCAGTCTTGAATACTGTGTACAGATGTGGTTGCCACATCTCAAAAAAAAAAAAAGATATACTGGAATTGGAAAAGGTTCAGAAAAGGGCAACAAAAATTCTTAGGGGTATGAAGCATCTGCCATATGAGGAGAGATTAATAAGACTGGGACTTTTCAGCTTGGAAAAAAAAAAACCTAAGGGGGGAATATGATAGAGGTCTATAAAATCATGACTGTTGTGGAGAAACTAAATAAGGAAGTGTTATTTACTCCTTCTCATAGCACAAGAACTAGGGATCACCAGATGAAATTAATAGGCAGTAGTTATAAAACAAACAAAAGGAAGTATTTTTTCACACAATGCAGTCAAGCTGTGGAACTCCTTGCCAGAGGATGTTGTGAAGGCCAAGACTATATCAGGATTCAAAAAAGGAATTAGATAAGTTCATGGAGGATAGGTCCATCAGTGCCTATTAGCCAGGATGGGTACGTATGATGTCCCTAACATCTGTTTGCCAGAAGATGGGAATAGGCGACAGGGGATGGATCACCTGATGATTAACTGTTCTCTTCATTCCCTCTGGGGCACCTGGCATTGGCCACTGTCAGAAAACAGGATACTGGTCTAGATGGACATCTGGTCTGACCCAGTATGGCCATTCTTATGTTCTTAATCTCTTGACCTCTGGGTTAGGGACCCAGCTCACTTCTGCTGCACAACTATATTGAGGGCAGCATGGTGAAGCTGGACCAAGGAATCCAGCTGTTGGATACATCTGTAGCTCCAACAGCCCAGCCCTGCAAGTAGCAGCCAACATGGTGTAAGAATGCTGCATTTCCAGGAATTGAACCAGGGCCTCACATATCAGGTGATATGTCTCCCACTGAACCACCAATACTCCAGCCCCAAGAATGACGTCAGTATGAGCCAGCTTTCTCTCCAGAAAGCATTTCACAGATTCACTGGCTAGAAATGGGATTTCCATGAGTCCCAGCTCCCTGTGAAATGGCCAGGTGGGTACCTGGAAGAGGCAGGCTTTAAAGGGCTGATTAGAAAAGCACTGCATTTTGGAAGATGCTAGCGCTTATATAATACTCTTCAGCCATTTTCCATCAGTCTGATTTTATGCACTTGGGCTCCAATGCTGCAGAGGGCAGAGCTCTTCCTGGGAACTGCTGAGTGCCCCCAACTCCCACCAATTTTGGGAACTTGGCATCTGGCAGGATTGGGCTCTTACATGAAAACAACCTTGTCTCCCTACTCTTTGATCAGGCTGGTGGACACTAGATAACCCTAACCTACAGGAACTTCTATCAACCTCTTTACCCCACCTCTGTGCATCTACTCAGTGCAGCTCCCCATTTACCTCACCTTTCTTCTTGCTTTCCACTCACCACCTTCTCCTCGTATCTGCTCAGTGTCTCCAGCTCTCACTTACCTTTCCAGGCTATTCAATGCTTTCAGGGGCAGCTTCATTGCAGAGTGACTTGTATTCTGCAACAGCATGTTCGTCTGGAAGAGATGGGAACATTCCCATTGCAGTAAGAAGTCACTCCATCTCTGATGCCCGTCACACAAACCTCCCCTCCTTGTGGAGTATCCCTAATCCATAGAAGCTCAGAATGGATCTCTTTGAAATCTTCCCAGTTCTAGTCCATCACCTATTCCACATTCAGCACATATGGCCTGAGCCAAAGCTCATTGAAGAAAACAGGTGTCTCTCCATTGACTTGAGTAGGTTTGGCTCAAACCCCTATTGAGTTCCAAGGCCCTCATCAGCCTCCCAATTGTAATGGCCCTCCATCAGCTTTAATAAATGCAGTGACACTTCCCCCCACTTGGTGTGTGGTCTAAACAAAGCCCTCCTACCTGTTTCATAGTAATCGTAGATCAGCACTGAAGCTGGTTTGATGTTGGACACAGGAAGGTCTTGTTCAACAGAGAAGGAGAAACTGATAGTCTTCCGTGAGACCTGGGAATGTGAGGGACAGAGATGGGCATCAGCTTTTGTTCATAGAACGCTGACTCCTCTGTAAAGGGTCAACCCCAGGGACTGCTAAGCTGTGGTGGGTTCCCAACACACACATCTCCTGTGTGCATGATGCACTCCAGCCCTGGCATCCATTATTTACCTGCCTGTATCTGTCATTTTAGAAACAGTCTTCGAGAGTTTTTTTAAAATGTTATTGGTTCCAATTTTCCTCTCCTTCTTGTATTGCTGTGATCCTCAGTCATCATGAGTCCCAATACACAGGGCTCAGAGGAAGCAAAAACAACTTCTAAATCCCTAATGGTCATGACATTGAAGTCTAAAGTCTTGCAGTCCCTCCAAGCATAGAAGTGACAGAGTGCATCCCATGGAGAAGCTGGGAATCTCCCCTTTCCACCGGTGTAAACACTCCCATTGCTAGTCCTGCAGGGTCTCAAGGGAATCAACTTTAAAGATGCGACATTTTTTTCTGACTAGAAAAGCTGCTTCTGTGGCAGGACTGTGTTCTGCTAGCTCCAGTCCTGAGGCAGGTGCAGTTTGATTGGAGGGAAGGTGGAAATTCTCTATGTGGCAGGTGTGAGGAGGAGCATCAACATTTCCAGACCAGATAAAATTAGTGCTCCATCTAGTGCAGTATCCGGTCTGTGCTGGTGGCCAGCACCGGCTGCTTTAGAGGAAACCCCCTAGTGGAGCTGTGTGCACACTGGGGAGGTTGCTCCCTGGCCCCCAGCGATCAATGTCTGAAAGGAGGAAACATTTTGTGTGTGTTTTATTTTGAATAAAAGAACAGGAGGCTGCTGGAAGCTGCTGAGGGATTTGGAATGTTAGAATAGTTTCAAGGTAGATGGATTAATGGGCAAAGGTGCATGATCAATGCAGTTGATCACACATATGTGGAGTGGCTATGCATGTATCTTCTATGCAAAATTAAAACCTGCTAAACCCAAACCAAAGAATTGATTTTCCAGAACTCACACTCTCCAGATAGAAGAGGACGTGGTTTTGCTTGGTTTCTACCTGCATCACTTTCTGATCCTCACGAAGCTTTAGATCAGGAAATATGGGAAACATTAAAATATTAATAATCACTGAAAGCACGACACCCCCAGAATCTGCAGTAAATGACTGAGCCAAAGTGTTATCTAATGGATAGCATGGGTCAATAAAAATAATCACTTGATAGAGACCCAAGTGTATAGTGGCTTTGTCAGGAAATGCACATACCTAAACAGTTATACAGGAGACAGTCAGTTTGGAATTCCAGTTGGTTAATCTAATCCAGTGACCCTCAATCTTGTCCATATTAGGACACCTCCCTCCCCTGAATCTCACTCCCATTTAACCAGGCTCTATCTGGGAACTCCGTCCAGTTTAGCAATCTAGGAAACAGGGTAGTTGTGACACCCTGACCCCTGCTCAGGACTCCTGGAGGGTGTGACCCCCAGGCTGAGAATACACAATCTATTCAAGTGCTACAGACACATTAAAATCCCTTGGAAAGTGTTTTCTCAGTGCTAACCAGGCCCCCTTTTTTATCCAGTCCATGTTGTAATATTCTGTAACCCCCTCTTCCCCTGAGGTGGCTTATTCATGTCACTGCCATTCCTTACCTTTTGCAGGGATGAACTGACAGGTACGAAGCCAGAGAGCATCTTGACGTCGATAATGGCCATGTTGGAGATATTGCGTTTCCCGGCATAACTGAAATGGGAGGGACTGGGTCACTCTGGACCACGAATGTGGAGGAAACACAATGACACCTTCGGCTCCAGAGCACACACAGCCTGCAAAGGCCTTTTTGAATTGCATGTAATTGCTGATCATTTATTAACATGGAAGAGGTGCGGAAATGACCAATGATAGATGTCCAAGAAGGGGACAAATATCCCCAGGGAGGGACAGTTGTCTGGAAAGAGGGGGTATCCCTGGGGTCTGGGGTAAGTGTCTAGCAGGCCAAGGCGATTAGTACCCTCAGGTATTTTACACGGACCATCTAATAGCACTTTAATATTTGTAATCTGTTCTTTCAAAAGCCATCCCGTCTTAACCAGCCAGTTCTTGTCATCCAGGCAACTGAAGGGAGGTTACCTGGTTGAGAGGATGATGTCAAACTTTGCCCGGAAACTGTCTGCGCAGGAAGCATTTGCCGTCTGCACTGAGAGAGAGAACCCAGAAGTCTTATTGGGAAGAGGGATGTTGTATCTCAGGGTTGTCTGGAACAGATGAAAAATGGTAATGAAAATTAGAAATCAGTCTGAGCTATTGACCCACCTGTTGTGGTGCCTCGCAACCCCTTTTTTGCTCCATGCCTGGAGAAATCCTGACTGAATGCACCAATTCCCCAAGGGTAACATTTAGTCACTGGAGAACTACTTCAGCAAACCACCAAACTGCCAAGCTTTCCATCAGTAACATTAAAAGCCTTTCCTTCCCCACAACTGAGGTTCCATCCAGCTGAACAATGTAAGGAATAAGTGTGCCCCAAGTGGCCAGACAGAAGTGTGGGGAAAAAACATGTTAATCCCCATTAAACACATGGTTCCTATACAGACCACAGTCATTTCACGGCTCACAAGATTTCAGTGCAGATGAGCCCAAACCCATCCCAGTTCATCTTGGAAACTGAGTCCTGTAGAGCATTAGGGCACACCTCCAGAACGCTTCAGTGCACCAGGTGTGTCTGATAGCAAATCATACACACATCAATCATAGGCTAGAACCAGGGACTAAAGGAATTCTCTGAGCTCCTATTCATGTGAAGATCTAACTGTACCTGTTACTATTCAATTGCTGCCATGTGACTTTCACCTTGGCACATTTAGGACCATATTGTCTTCTGGAGAGCAGAACTCAACTCTAATGTTCTGCTTCCCTAGCAGGTGACATTTACACACACATCATTCTGCAAAGAGCTTGAGTGCATTGGCACTTTGTACGTAGAGGTTGAGGCTAGGGGTGGCAGCTGGCAGGGTGTGGGGAAGCCCGCAATCCCTTCATTGCTGTTATTCCATCTTTTGGAATAGGGCCTGGACTATCTGTGGGAGAAAGTGACCAATGGATCTTTTTAGTCACAGTCCTATTGGCTCTCTCTCTCAATCTCTAATGCAGCTGGCTTATGTGAGCAGCCGCCTGTGATTTCCTGGGTGTGATTAGAGGGCAGAAGGTAGTTGCTGTACCTGGGTGGAAGAGAAACCCCCATTGGGATTCTGCTGTCTGATGATCCACTGCACAATCTGTGAGGCGAATGTTAGGTCCTTTTGAGCCCGTTTGGGTTTGTGGAGCACTGCCAGAAGCACATAGCTGGTCATCTCAACCTCAGCAGAGGGGGCACGGGAATAGAAAGAGGGGAACGTTTCTGCAGGGGGCTTTACCGCCCGTTCCCAGTGCACTGAGCCACCTGAGAACAGAAAGGAGATTGTGAAGAATCAGAACAGCAGCTTAGTAATTAGTAGTCTGTGCTGCCATGCAGAAGCCCCAGTCCCAGTCTCTTTGAGTATGTCTTCTTTTGGTGGCATGTACAGTACAGAGACAGATAGTCCCCCTAGCATAGATATAAATAGTAGAGCAGGCAGAGAGGCGCTGCTTAGGTGAGTAGAGTACAGACATGCTTGAAAGTGTGGGTATGTACCCAAGTACTTACCCTACACAGCTTTCTACTTGCCCAAGCTGTGCCTCTCCCAATGTAGTGTTCCAGTGCCTCCCTGCGGCTGGAGCATTTCCCCACTTCAGGGAAAGACACAGGCAGTGTGAAAAGGTTCTGGCAGGGTTGAGGCAGCAAAAAAGGCTCTGCCAGCTACCCACTTCTGGTGCTTTTCCTCATCATAGTGAAAGGATCCGGCTGCAGGGAGCGGCATCCCCCCCACCCCACCACCACCAGAAACTTTCACTGACACATGTAACTACACAGTACAGTGTAGATGCAGCTGCTTTTCACTGTGGCATGCAGCTGCACACACAGTACACAGCACCAGCAGTGGTGTATAGTGTAGACATAGCATTTCTTTCTCCAGAAGGTTGGGAGGACCATGGAGAACAAACTCAGTGCTCTGCACTCCAATAGGAGATATAAATGTTTAGGTCTCAGTCCTCTGGCCAGATTTGGATGATTTAGTTGGGGATTAGGTCCTGCTTTCAGCAGGGGGGATGGACTAGATGACCTCCTGAGGTCCCTTCCAACCCTGATATTCTATGATTCTATCTGCTTACGTACACTGGTGTAACTCCAGAGAAACTCCACTGGACATAGGAACATAAGAATGGCCATACTGGGTCAGACCAATGGTCCATCTACCCAGTATCCTGCTTCTGACAGTGTCCAGTGCCAGATGCTTTAGGGGGAAACGAACAGAGCAAAGCAATTATTGAGTGATCCATCATCCCTTGTCATCCAGTTCCAAGCTTCTAGCAGTCAGAGGTTTAGGGACACTCAGAGTATAGGGTTGGGTCCCGGCCCATATTGGCTAATAGCCATCAATGAACCTCTCCTCCTCCTTTTTCCTACCCAGTTATACTTTTGGCCTCCACAACATCCCCTGGCAATATGTTCCACAGGTTGACTGTGTGTTGTGTGAATAAATACTTCCTTCTGTTTGTTTTAAATCTGCTGCCTATTAATCTCTTTGGGTGACCCTTAGTTCTTGTGTTATGAGAAGGAGTAAATAACACTTCCCTATTCACTTTCTCCACACCAGTCATGATTTTATAGCTCTCTCTCATAGCTCCCCTCCGTGGTCTCTTCTCACCTCTTTAATCTCACCTCATATGGAAGTTATTCCATACCCCTCATTTTTGTTGTCATTTTCTGTATCTTCGCCAATTCCAATAAATCCAGTTACTCCTGATTTACAGATGTAAAGGAGGGAAAAATCTGATTCCTGCTCCCTGGCTCTCTCTAGGACTTGGAGAGCTGCAAAGACTAGGTCTGGTGCACCAGGTACTAAATCTTGCCAGCTCCACTTCCTGATCACAGCATCTTCCTTCCCTGAGGTGAGCAGGAAGTCAAAGGTGGCTGGATTTGGGACTCTGAGGGAGATTGCTCGGTGCAGTCAAACCTCAACTATCCAAAACAAAGTTTGTTGAAACTCTCCATTATCTGATAGTTGGTTAAGTCTCCTGATGTTTCACTGAAGCTCTGGTCATGGAGAACAGAGGAACGACTATGTCATACCCGCCCAGTGGTCCATCTCATCTAGTACCCTGTCTCTGACTTTGGCCAGAACCAGCCACCTTCAGAGGAAGGTACAAAAAATTGTAGAGTGGGTAGTGTGATAGACCCAGACCACTTGGGAACAGCAGAGTAGCAGAAGGGAGATATACTGGCCACTGGATAATTAGTTTTCTGTTCCCTGAGTGACCAGAGCAGGGGCTGCTCCAGGCTAATAGACCACCTGACTCCAATTAACCTGCTAAGAGTCAGGTGAGGCAGTTAAGCATCTGACTCTAATTAAGGCCCCTCTGATGCTATAAAAGGGCTCACTCCAGTCAAACCAGAGGGAGTGGAAGTGTGTGTGAGGAACTGGGAGCAAGATGAGTGCAAGAAGCTGAGAGTGAGTAGGCGTACTGCTGGAAGACTGAGAAGTACAAGTGGTATCAGACATCAGGAAGAGGGTCCGGTGGTGAGGACAAAGAAAGTGTTGGAAGGAGGCCATGGGGAAGTAGCCCAGGGAGTTGTAGGTGTTGTGCAACTGTACCAGGCGGCACTCTAAACAGCTGCAGTCCACAGGGCCCTGGGCTGGAACCTGGAGTAGAGGGCGGGCCCGGGTTCCCCCCATACCTTCCAAGTCCTGATCAAACACAGGAGGAATTGACCTGGACTATAGCTTCTAGCAGAGGGGAAGGTCTCTGGACTGTTTCCTGACCCACAGGGTGAATCTGTGAAGCAAGCAAACCTGCCAATAAACGCAGGACCCACCAAGGTAGAGGAGGAACTTTGTCACAATATATATAATACTTTTAATTTTTATAGCGGCCTTCACTTCCCCTCTAAGACAGGTTGGTTTACTTTGTAACTGTTGCAGCCTTCTTCTTTCTTCTTTAAACCCCCTGCTAATAAAGCAGGAGATGGATTCATTAATAATAATAATTAATAATAATAAAATTACATGTTTATTATTGTACCACCTAAAGGTCCATTCAGGTAATAAATACAGACACTCTCCCAGCTCCAGAAAGCTTACTGTCTAAAAAACTGAAGAACAGATGTGAGATTAGAAAGGGGAGAAATAACACTGAAGCAAATTCACACGGTGATGATTGGTGCAATTTCGTGTTTTGTCATTACTGTTTGTTTAAGTAGGGGGAGGGCCTAGTGAGGGGGAATGGTAGGATTGGGGTGGGGAGGTTGGTAAAAATAAGGAGAGGGAAGGAAGGCGAAGTGGCACAGCCATACCTCATGTGCCAAGCTAGTCGCTGTCAAGTGTTTTTCGAGAATCACAACAGAGCCGAGTCTCAAGGAGGGATTCGAAGGAGGATCAGGTGTTGGTTGCATGGATTTTTTGGGGGAGTTTTCTCCATGCAGAAACGGCAGCATGGGAGAAAACACAAAAGTGAAGTGTTAAAGATGTTTCCCTTAATCCAAGTATTTGTAACAGTGCTCTTTAGGAAGAGCCTGAGATAGGTGAGGTGCCAGCCAGTCATTATTATGTGCTATATTCCCCTTGCCTTGTGCCTGTTCCTATAATTGTCTGTGTCCCAAGAATCAATTAAACTTGTTTCCAAGGAATCTTCCCCCTACTGACAGCACTCATGGGCATGGTGTGTGCAGGACATCCTGCTACTGCAAGAGAGGGTCATGGCCTACTCAGGAAACCCTAAGCTCTGCCTCTTTCACAAAGAATCATGGTCTAGGCAGGAAACCCCAAGGTCTATCGGAGACTCCCAAGAAATAACACAAGCATAAACAATATATTCAACGTAGTCATTATATTAAACAGGAGACAAATATAACATAACAGGGTAAAACACTATTCTTAGGGTCACCGGTGCCCACGCTGATAATACCCCTGACTTTCTCCAGTCACATGACCTGATGTAGCAAATGTAAGATTAGTGTCCCGTTGGTACGTGTACTTTGTTGGGGCCCTTGATGACCTGTGACCACGATATCTTCTCTGCAGTGATTTAGCAGAGTAGCTGACTGGGTTCAGTACAGCCCAAAGGACTCACAAATGGGAGAAGGTGGTAAATCCCTCCCTAGGTTTAATATGCAGCAGGTTATAAAATCCCCAAACCCTTTCACTGGCTTGAGGACACAGTTCAGGGAGTAGGGGGTCCCCAAAACAATTTCCCTGACTAACTAAAAGATGGTGCACTCACAACCTCCATGAATGATCCTCAGGTTCAGAGATGACTCTGGCTCCTCGGTCACTGCAGAGGGGCTGATCTCTGCTGGCAGGGATCCTTTTCAGGCAGGAATCAGGCTGCTTCTGGTCCCAGGATTTCCCCTCACCACAAAGAGGTGCAGTGCTCAAGGTGTAGATTACACAACTATACTAAAATCCAAACTGTAGTCTCCTACCCCAGCATCCAGACACACTCACAGCAGGCCGCAGCCCTGTACTAGCAGCCAGAGCAGAGCTGACCATGTGGTGACTGGTCTCACCTAGGGAGCTGAAGGGCTAACTCAGCCTGGCTGGGGAAGTTTGCCAGCCTGACGCTACAAACTGGGAGTTATCAGTGGAGAGGGAAAAGCCCAGCTGAGGGATCTTGCTTTCAGGTCCCTAGAGGCCAGTTCTCAGGGGGAACCCTGCATGCAGGCCTGGGACTTACTAGCTCCCCACACAGCCAGTCCTGGCCTTGCTGTGGCTGGCTCCAGACTGCCTCTAAAATGGCTTCTCCCCTTTCCTGAGCTCCCTGGGAAGGGCATCTCACTCCCTATTGGTTGGCAGGCAGACTCTGAGTCTGCCTTGGCTCCCCATCCCTACCAGGGACAGTGTGCCTCTCCCTGAGCTGCCAGCAGACAGAGCCCCAGGAACCTAGGTAATCTCCTTGGGGGTTACGCTCTCCCGGGGCGAAAGTTCTTGCCGTCCTCAGCAAGGGTCATTTAACCACAACACAAACTTGCAAGGTCCTTTTCGTCAGGTAATAGTAGACATTGCTTAGTGGACAATAAATGTTATTTGTCAACAAGTAGGTATTGCTGTGTCCACATACAATATTAATTTAAAATGTTAAATTATTATTCACTTTACATTAATAAGCCATTCTTACTATATTGAAATAAATGACTTAACCTTGGAGTCTCCATTGTTAACTATCAGGCACAACCAATAATAGGCCACCCACACCCATCTATTTACTAAGTGCAAAGGGACAGAGGTGGAGATCCTTGAAACATCATAAGTGAGTTTCTGTACAGGTTCTTGCTCTCATTCTGAACGTCGAAGTACAGGAGCTTCTTTATTCTCAGGGCTCTCAGCACTAACGGCTGCAGGACAGTCAATGATTTCCCTCTTGGCAGGTTGCATGTCATTTCCCATATCCTCTGCAGATGGAACCATACTAGCTTGTAAACCATTTGCCTCTTCAGGCGGTGCCAGCAGGCAGGGGTTATCATGCTGTATTTTTGACTGATCGTGTGGTTTTTGGAATGATGGTGTGTTTTGACTGATGGTATTTTTGACATGACTGTGCTGCTGTAAGCTTGTAAGTGCAGACACGGCCTAAGTATGCAGTGCCATACGCTTTGTGGGGCAGAAGTACTTTTCTGTGAGTCTGTGAGGTGTCAGAGGAGCTCCATGGAGCCTGAATGGAAAGGTCTGGAAGTGGTACAGCCCACAGGTCATGGCGAATGCAGTTAACTCCTTGGAGTCAGGTGCCAAGGGGATTTCCCAATAGCCCTTTGTAAGGCTGAGAGGGGTGATATATTGAGCCTTACTCAGGCCTTCAGGCATCTCGCTGATCCCGGGTATAGGATAGGCATCTAACTTTGGCACTGCATTTAATTTGTGAAAACCAATGTGAAAGTGAACACTGTGGTCTGGCTTAGGGACCCGCACAACTGGGCTGCACCAGTTGCTATTTGATTCCTTAGATACACCAAATTGCAACCGAGTTTGTATTTCCTTCTTGGCTGTGTCCTTTAACCACTCCTGTACCTGGAAGCAGCCCTTCTGGACACAGCTCTCAGGTTTCAGATGTACGTGGTGTTTGATTAGGTGGGTTCACCCTGGTTTAGTAGTAAGGCCATTTGTGAAATGCTTGACCAATTCTCTGGCCCCCTCCCTGAGAGGCATCTCTGTGCATGACCCGGTCTCTGACCTCTGGGGATCAAATTTTGCCTCTGGTGTTGGCATGTGGGCAAGACACACATCCTGGACCCTCCAGGGCTACAGCAGCTTGATGTGATATATCTGGGACCCCAGCTGCTTGTGCACCACTTGAAACTTGTTGCTCACCCCCCACAACTTATCTGAGGATCTCAAAAGGCCCTTGCCCCTTTCTCAGCAGTTAGTGTTCTGCAGGGGGGAGCAGCAGGAGAACCCTATCCCTGGCTGGTAAACCCACAGGAAGTGTTCCTATTTTACTCTTGCTCCTGGGAGTGCTGTGCCACTCTCAGCTTCTCCTTGGCAAAGCCCCCTATCAGATCCAGTCTCTCTCGCAACTTGAGGACATACTGTATTACATTCTAGCTAGAAGTGCCTTTTTCCTTCCAAGACTCCTGTGAAAGATCCAGTACCATCTGGGGTTGTCTGCTGAACAGCAATTGAATGGGAGAAAAGCTGGTGGAGGATTGTGGAACCTCCTGAATTGCAAATTACATATACAGGGGCATTTTGTCCCAATTCTGGGATTCCTTATGTGACAGGCATTCCCAAGGTGCAGCCTGGAACTGGGTTACCGCTGTGCTCCCTTAACTCTCCAGCCTGCGCTGTCTCTCATAATGCCTTGCTAGTGACAAGCAGCAAACCCCTCCAGGTGCTACTACCACTCGGCACAACAGCATGTGGAGACCCACACCCAGCTAGATTGCATGAATGATCCGGAGCCACTCATGAATTAACAATAGAGAGAGACTCCAGCCAAAATACCCCCAGCTCCCCAGCTTTGCACCCATGGACTACTCCAGTGGTTATCAAAGTTTTGTACTGATGACGCCCTTCACATAGCAAGCCTCTCAGTGCGACCCCCCTTTATAAATTAAAAACACTCCCCCCCCCCATTTAACCCTATTATAAATGCTGCAGGTGAAGCAGGGTTTTGGGGTGGAGGCTGACAGCTCGCAACTCCCCCCCCATGTAATAACCTCACAGCTCCCTGAGGGGTCACAACCCCCAGTTTGAGAACCCCTGAACTACACTGTCCTGCCCTGGTCAAAAGCCTGACCAGTATATGAATTTATTACACAATCCACCCCTCCCTCAATGTGGAAAGGACAATGTACAAGCCTTTGTTAACTGACCTGAGATTTTCCCCCAAGCACTTCACTCAAAGCACACTGTTATCAGGTAAAATATAAAATAGATTTATGAACTACAGAAAGATATATTTTAAATGATTATAAGTAATAGCGTACAGATCAAAGTAAATTACCATAAGAAATTAAACAAAAACACAATCTAAGTTCTCTAAACTGGATAGGATCTGAATCAAGCTGTGTCTCACCCTGTTCAATACTACAAACATCCATCAAGCTTCCATACACAGGCAGGATTCCGACTTTCCTGCCGAGGACCCCACCCCCCTCCTCAGTTCAATCTTTGTTCCTCAGATGTTTCCAGGTGCCGTGTTGTAGGGGGAGTGATGTCACTTCCCCCTTTTACAGCTTCTTCCATCTTCCTGGAAAGATCTTTTGCTGTGACCTGACTGTAAGAGTCCACACTGCGTAATGCTATCTCTGAGAGGGTTCTATTGTACCCAGTTCCTCGGATAATCCTTCTGAGTGTATTTCCTGCAATAGGCCATTAACACTGTTTGGCCTTTTCACTGTTGTACCTGAAAGACTGGTTTGGGGTGTTTTTAACTTCACAACATATTTTAGTGACAGATACATAGCAAAACTTCATAACTCTAGATATAATGAAAGCACATAAACATTAATATCCTGTTAAACTATAACAGATTAAGATGTTTAAAATACCTCGCAAATCATAGTTTGTTAATTATATCATAATCATATCACTATGGTGAATACGAGGTGCAGAGTGTTACTTTGGGGCACAGAGTGTCACACTTTAGTTACAAATTTTTGCAACATCTTTTTTAATGTATGGTTAAGCTGCTCTACCAGGCCATCTGTTTGCGGGTGCCAGAGATTATAAATGAGTAAATTTTTAGGAGACCACAAAACAGAGTTATTAACTGGGATATGAAAGCGGTGCCCTGGTCAGTCAGGAGAACTCTTAGAAACCCCCCTCTTGCAAACACATCCATTAATTGGGTAGCTATTGTGTCTGGGACACTGCTGAGTGCAGGACTACAGCTCGGGTTACCAAGTGGCATAATCAACAGTCACCAACATAAACTAACACCAACTTGAACTTGGTTCCAGAGACCACAAAAGGTCTACCCCAATGGTGGCAAAAGGGCTGCTCACCAATGGAAGAGGACTGTGGGGCCCCATGGACTTGCTGCGGGGCCACCAGTTGGCATTCTGGACAGGATGCACAATATTTTTTGAGGTTGCAATAATCCAAGGGCCAAAAGAACTGGGCCAGCATCCTCCCTTGGTTCTCTTCCACTCCCAAGTGTCAGAACCACGGTACAGCTTGGGCCAGTGTTAAAACTTAGTTCCAATACAACTTGAGGACCAGGAGTTGGGTTTGGCAGGCCCCGTCACTGACATTTCAACCTGCTGCTCCATACAATTAACCTGACTTTAGCCACAGGGTAGGGCCAAACATCCTGATGAATACACTCTGCATAGACCAATTCGGTCCCTTTAGAGAGCCAGGAACGATTAAGTGCTCTTGTGTGAACATCTGCCCTGAACCTGAGTCAACCAGGCCCAGTACCTCAGTCCCCCGTACTGTAACCAGGATGATGTAAGCGTTCAGCCGAAGGGGTTTGCCACACATTTCTGAGGAACAGGCACAGGCAGAGTTGCACTACATTTGGGGGCAATCTTTGTACTTGTTGCCTTCTCGTCACAAGTAAAACAAAATACGGAAACTCCCCAGTCTTCTTGGGCTGGGATTCCTTTGACTGTCAGCCCTCATTCATTATAGCTGTCCTATTGCCAGGGCTATGCACGGCTTTCAGTCCCTTGCGGTATTGTGGGTGCACCCCATAGCCCAATGTGGCCTGCCCCCAGGTGATTATTGGGACCCGGGCCTCTTCCCCATTGAACCTGAGCTGTGGATGTTTGATTGCCCAGGTTTTCCCAGAGGCTCACACTCCAATTCAGTCTTGAGAAAGTTCTCTACGAGGCAGACTGCCTCCTCCAGGAAAGTTTCCCGGTGGCAGCCATCCCACTCCTTGGACCATGCCAGGGTAGTTTGGCAAAACTGTTCTAACATCACCATTTCCACTGGCAAATAAGTCTCTGATTTCAGCCAGAGAGAACACAAATCCCAGAGTCATTGGGCTGCAGCCCTTGGTGGGAATCTAGAGCCAATGGATTCAGGTTTGAATGGACGATGATAGCTCTCTTCACTAAGACCTAGGCAAGTTGGTAGGGTGGCTGCAGTGTCCCATTGTCTTTTGCCATCTCAACTCCCAGGGCATGATACACTGCCTGGGCCTCTCCTGTTGAGTAGGGCGCAATCTTAGTGGCCCATTCCTCCCAGGGCCAATAGTATGTCCTGTCCACCTGCTCAAGTCTCCAGGAAGGGCTCAAGAACATCTTCTGTCCCCATTTTGGTGAGGACTCCCCCCTCCCACAGAGGTAACCACAGCCCCGCACCCACCTGTAGGCTCCAGTTCTGCAGGGTTAATAGGCGAAGCATAAACCGCTGCTGCTCCCTGCTGCTTTTCTTGACACTGTTCTTGTAGCTGAAGCTGCTGGTGTAACTGCAGCTGCTGGGTCACAATCTGCTGCAGCTGCTGATGTTGTAGCTACAGTTACTCCCCCATCCACTGTAAAGGGGATTCAAGATCCATGGTTTCCTGGGCAGTGGCAGACACAGCCGGCATTCTCCACCCGTCCCCTGGGCCTGTCCACCAGCCTGGGGGCAGAACATCCAGCCCCATCCAACTCTGCTTTAGCCGCCTCTGTTATTCCTCTGCCACACAAAGACAAGCTGTATGGAAAAGTAACAGAAGTGATAGTCCTGACTGGGGCAGATACTGCAGAGTCCTCTACCCCCAATAGCTCCAGGGTCACAGCCCTCCCTTAGCCTCAGGGGGCTACAGGGCCCTGCCCTGTTACCGCCTCCTCCTGCTCCTGCTGCTCAGGGAAGTGTTTGTCTTTTGTTCCCCCAGGCCTGGGTCCTCTCTTACATCTTCCAGCTGGGAATCGGAGCCACTCATTAGCTGCTGCTTAGCTGCATCAGCTGGTTTCCTACACCTGCCTGCTGGGCTTCTCCTTAGGCCAGGGCTTGCTGCTCCCTGGCTGGAGAGACCCTTCATAGAGCAGATCCCCGTGCTAAAGAGAGCATTTGGGTCTATTGGCTAAAGAAGTTTGAGGGCTCTAAACTCAAAAATGGCTCCTTTTGTTCTTAGTCCCTCCAGTGTTCGGAGTAGCAGGACTTTGTACATTCCTTGTAAACAACCAAGATTGCACCAGAGAAAATACCAGACTCCATCTGCTTCCATCTGGAACATCCCCAGTGCCCCAAACTTTGACTAGCTGCTGGGGTCGAAAAGGGGCAACAGCCCTAGTCAGAATTAGGGCCTCACTGCATATTGAGCACTGTACAAATATACAATAAAAGGTAGTATCTGGCCTGCAAACTCATAGTGTAAAAGTGTATGAGTGCGAGAGAGAAAACATTCCCCAGCTCCTAGCCAATGTTTCACAGTTTTGATTAGAACTGTATGTTTTTTGTGAGTGCACATGTGTGATTCTCAGCTGCTGTTGCCTCTTATAATGGTGGTTTTGTAAGAGATGGAGCTAATAGCACAGTTTACAGTCAGGAAAGGAAAGGAGGAGTATGAGTCTCCTACAGATGAGGGGCTGCCTACTGTGGTTTTAATAGTCACATCTGGCTTTTGAAAGGATTAATCTCTGTCTCTCAAATGAGAGGATGTTGGGACACTTTTTTTAACTACGCACCTTGGGATAAATCTCTCCAGATCTGTGGGTCTGTGTGTGCTTTCCTATATGCACTAAAGAGCCCGTGTAATAAATTTCCATGGATAGTCAGAAATGTATTAACTTCTGCAAGAGCTGAGCATGTCAGGGGAAAGCTGGTGAAATACTTTTCTAGTGAAAAAATGTCATCAAAAGTGCTGGTTTGAAAACAGTAAATTTGGAAGAAATTTCCTTCTTGTGACAAAATTTCAAAAAGACAGACATTGGTGTGGTTTTTAAAATTTTTGTTTTCAAATGTTTAATTTTTGTTTTATTTCACACTTTTTTTTCTCTGTTTCTATTGTTTACTAACTGAATTTTGTCCCATGTGGCCAGGAGGTTTTTCTTGCTTGGTGAGTGTGCCCACATACTGGAAGAACGTGTGCTTGGCTCAGCTGACCTGCATGTTGCACAGAGTGAACTGTTGCTTTGTGCTGAACATTGGTGCTAGGTCGACACACAGCACAAGACTGACCATCTGTCTGGGGTTCTGAATAGAGCAACTGCACCCACCCCTTCACACACCCCCCCGTCCCCCCAATGTCTTTGAGCAGAGGGAAATGATTTGGGGCTGGTGATTGTCTCACTGACTGTTGCGAATTGCAGCTGCTTGGCTGGGATTATCATTACACAGGGGTCCTGTGCAGGCCTTGTACATTGTGGAGCTGGGCACCTGCTAGCAGGGTTCCCTGCAGGGTGGCTGGGCTGCACTCCCCTTCCCTTCCTCTCTTCATTATCCTCCCCCTCCTCCTCTTTCTTCTCTCCCACCCTCCATCCCACCTCCATCCTTTCACACTCCGTAGGGGTTATGTTGATGACATTGCTTTGGGGGTTTGGGGGGTTTGTGTTAGTGTCTCTGGCGGCGGCGGAAATTGGAAAAAAAAAAGCAGTGATCGGAGGCGGCAGTTCAGCGGCAGGTCCCTCACTCCTAGAGGGAGTGAGGGACCTGCCGCCTCCGAATTGCCGCAGGTGCCGCCCCTCTCCCTTGACCGCCCCAAGCACCTGCTTGTTAAGCTGGTGCCTGGAGCCGGCCCTGTCCTCCATGGAGACAGAGATCTCAGATGTCTGATGCCTCATACGCTCTCAAACAAGAGTGTAACCATCTCTCAGCCTTTAGCTGTTCTGTCTGCTGTGGGTAGAGAACACTGTCCCAAGCAGGCAGTTGCTGGAGGAGAGAAGGTAGGACCAGGCATCAAAGGCCTAAAGGAATTCCTGGGAACACACTGTGATGTGCAGCTGCTCTAGCATGACAACCCCCATGAACATGATGTGCAGCTCAAGTGTCTCTTGCTAACTTTAAGAGTTAACATAAGAACATAAGAACGGCTGTACTGGGTCAGACCAAAGGCCCATCCAGCCCAGTATCCTGTCTACCAACAGTGGACAATGCCAAGTGCCCCAGAGGGAGTGAACCTAAGAGGTAATGGTCAAGTGATCTTTCTCCTGCCATCCATCTCCACCCTCTGACAAACTGAGGCTAGGGATACCATACCTTACCCATCCTGGCTAATAGTCATTAATGGACTTCACCACCATGAATTTATCTAGTTCTCATTTAAACCCTGTTATTAGTCCTAGCCTTCACAACCCCCTCAGGCAAGGAGTTCCACAAGTTGACTGTGCACTGTGTGAAGAAGAACTTCCTTTTATCTGTTTTAAACCTGAGGCCCATTAATTTCATTTGGTGGCCCCTAGCTCTTATATTATGGGAACAAGTAAATAACTTTTCTTTATTCACTTTCTCCACACCACTCATGATTTTATATACCTTTATCATATCCCCCTTAGTATCCTCTTTTTCAAGCTGAAAAGTCCTTGCTTCTTTAATCTCTCCTCATATGGGACCCATTCCAAACCCCTAATCATTTTAGTTGCCCGTCTCTGAAACTTTTCTAATGCCAGTATATCTTTTTTGAGATGAGGAGACCACATCTGTACGCAGTATTCAAGATGTGGGCGTACCAGTGATTTATATAAGGGCAATAAGATATTCTCTGTCTTATTCTCTATCCCTTTTTTTTTATGATTCCTAACATCCTGTTTCCCTTTTTGACTGCTGCTGCACACTATATGGATGTCTTCAGAGAACTATCCACGATGACTCCAAGATCTCTTTCCTGATTTGTTGTAGCTAAATTAGCCCCCATCATATTGTATGTATAGTTGGGGTTATTTTTTCCAATGTGCATTACTTTACATATATCCACATTACATTTCATTTGCCATTTTGTTGCCCAATTACTTAGTTTTGTGAGATCATTTTGAAGTTCTTCACAGTCTGCTTTGGTCTTAACTATCTTGATCAGTTTAGTATCATCTGTAAACTTTGCCACCTCACTGTTTACCCCTTTTTCCAGATCTTTTATGAATAAGTTGAATAGGATTGTTCCTAAAACTGACCTTTGGGGAACACCACTAGTTACCCCTCTCCATTCTGAAAATTTACCATTTATTCCTACCCTTTGTTCCCTGTCTTTTAACAAGTTCTCAATCCATTAAAGGATCTTTCCTCTTATCCCATGACAACTTAATTTACGTAAGAGTTTTTGGTGAGGGACTTAGTCAAAGGCTTTCTGGAAATCTAAGTACACTATGTCCACTGGATCCCCCTTGTCCACATGTTTGTTGACCCCTTCAAAGAACTCTAAGGCCAGGTCTACACTACCCCCCTAATTCGAACTAAGGTACGCAACTTCAGCTACGTGAATAACGTAGCTGAAGTTCGAAGTACCTTAGTTCGAACTTACCTTGGTCCACACTCGGCAGGCAGGCTCCCCCGTCGACTCCGCGGTACTCCTCTCGCCGAGCTGGAGTACCGCAGTCGACGGCGAGCACTTCCGGGTTCGACTTATCGCGTCCAGACTAGATGCGATAAGTCGAACCCAGAAGTTCGATTGCCAGCCGCCGAACTAGGGGGTAAGTGTAGCCAAGGCCTAATAGATTAGTAAGACATGATTTCCCTTTCAGAAACCATGTTGATTTTGCCCAAAAATGTATGATGTTCTATGTGTCTGACATTTTTATTCCTTACTATTGTTTCAACTAATTTGCCCAATTCTGATGTTAGACTTACCAGTCTAATTGCCGGGATCACCTCTAGAGCCCTTTTTAAATATTGGCGTTACATTAGCTATCTTCCAATCACTGGGTACAGAAGCCGATTTAAAGGACAGGTTACAAACCATAGTTAATAGTTCCCCAATTTCACATTTGAGTTCTTTCAGAACTCTTGGGTGAATGCCATCTGGTCCCGGTGACTTGTTACTGTTAAGTTTATCAATTAACTCCAAAACCTCCTCTAATGACACTTCAATCCATGACAATTCCTCAGATTTGTCACCTACAAAGGATGTCTCCGGTTTGGGAATCTCCCTAGCATCCTCAGCCGTGAAGACTGAAGCAAAGAATTCATTCAGTTTCTCTGCAATTACTTTTTTGTCTTTAAGTGCCCCTTTTGTATCTCGATCGTCCAGGGGTCCCACTGGTAGTTTAGCAGGTTTTCTGCTTCTGATGTTCTTAAAAAACATTTTGTTATTACCTTTTGAGGTTTTGGTTAGCTGTTCTTCAAACTCCTTTTTGGCTTTTCTTATTACATTTTTACACTTAATTTGGCAGTGTTTGTGCTCCTTTCTGTTTACCGCTTTAATAGACTTTAAGGTCAGAAGGGACCATTATGATCATCTAGTCTGACCTCCTGCACAACACAGGCCACAGAATCTCACCCACCCACTCCTGTATCAAACCTGTGTCTGAGCCATTGAAGTCCTCAAATCATGGTTATGGTCACTATTTCCAAGCGGTCCTATTATAGATACCTCTTGGACCAGATCCTGCGCTCCACTCAGGACTAAATTGAGAGTTGCCTCTCCCATTGTGGGTTCCTGTACCAGCTGCTCCAAGAAGCAGTCATTTAAAGTATCGAGAAATTTTGTCTCTGCATTTCATCCTGAGGTTACATGTACCCGGTCAATATGGGGATATCTGAAATCCCCCACTATTATTGAGTTCTTTATTTTGATAGCCTCTCTAATCTCCCTTAGCATTTCATCGTCACTATCACTGTCCTGGTCAGGTGGTTGATAATAGATCCCTACTGTTATATTCTTATTAGAGCATGGAATTACTATCCATAGAGATTCTATGGAAAATGTGGATTTATTTAAGATTTTTACTTTATTTGATTCTACATTTTTTTCACATATTGTGCCACTCCCCTTCCCGCTCGACCTGTTCTGTCCTTCCGATATATTTTGTATCCTAGAATGATTGTGTCCCATTGATTGTCCTCAGTCCACCAGGTTTCTGTGTTGCTTATTATATCTATATCCTCCTTTAACACACAGCACTCTAGTTCACCTATCTTATTATTTAGACTTCTAGCATTTGTGTACAAGCACTTTAAAAACTTGTCACTGTTTATTTGTCTGTCCTTTTCTGATGTGTCAGTTTCTTTTTTATGTGAATGTTTCTCATCTGATCTGGCCCATACTTTATCCTCTTCCATCCTCTCCACCTGACTAAAACCTAGAGAATCTCTATCAATAGACTCTCCTCTAAGAGACGTCTCTCTCGGATCCATGTGCTCCTCTGCAGCAAACGGCTTTCCCCCATCTCTTACTTTAAAAACTGCTCTGCAACCTTTTTAATGTTAAGTGCCAGCAGTCTGGATATACTTTGGTTTAGGAGCAGCCCATCCATCCTGTATAGGTTCCTGTTGTATCCTTGGGGGCAGCAGGTTTAGGAAGAAATCACTGGAGACCAGAGAACTTAAAATAAGCCTTAAAAAGCAACCATTTATTTACACACACTGATCTAATCAAATCAGCCAAAACTGGCTGGGCTATCCCCTAATAATCTAACTCAGTTGCCATAGCAACAAGGTGCTATTACCAGGACAACCAAATATACAACATATTCCCCATCCCAAAAGTTTCCCCAGTTCCTAATAAATCGAAACCCCTCCGCTCTACACTATTGTCTTATCCACTTATTGAGACTCTGAAGCTCTGCCTGCCTACCTGGCCCTGCGTGTGGAACTGGGAGCATTTTGAGAATGCCACCATAGAGGTCCTGGATTTCAGTCTCTTTCCTAGCAGCCTAAATTTGGCCTCCAGGACGTCTCTCCTACCCTTCCCCATGTCATTGGTACCTACATGTACCACAACCACTGGCTCCTCCCCAGCACTACACATAAGTCTGTCTAGATGTCTCAAGAAATCCGCAACCTTTGCACCAGGCAGGCAAGTCATTATACAGTTCTCCCAGTCATCATAAACCCAGCTATCTATGTTTCTAATGATTGAATCTCTCATTACTAGCACCTGCCTTTTCCTAATGACTGGAGTTCCCTCCCCCAGAGAGGCAACCTCAGTGCAAGAGGATACCCCAACGTCATCTGGAAGGAGGGTCCCAACTATGGGAAGGTTTCCCTCTGCTCCCATTGACTGCTGTCCTTCCCTGAGCCTTTCATCCTCCTTAACAGTGCAGGGGTGAGACAAATCTACAGTGTCCTGGAAAGCCCCATCAACATACCTCTCTGCCTTCCTTAGCTCCTCCAGTTCCGCCACCCTGGTCTTCAAAGCCCGTACATGGTCTCTGAGGGCCAGGAACTCCTTGCACCGAAGCACACATACGCCACCTGCCCACAGGGAAGATAATCATACATGCTGCACTGAGCACAATAAACAGGATAGCCCCTACTCTGCTGCTGGGCTTCTGCCTGCATTCTCTCCTACAGATACATAGGTTAATGATAGAGTTTCTGTTTAAATCAAGAAGTTTTGATTATAGTTTAGTAAAGGTTTTAAACAATGGCAAATGAACCTCACCCCCTTCCCACTCCGCTTCCAAACTCCTTCTCAAAACTCCCTTTTAGCGGCCCCTGTTTGCTTGTTCACTGCTTTATAAAGCCCTGGCCTTCTTGATAGCCCCACCCCTGACTAACGCTCAGCCAATGAACAGAGGTTTCTAGATTTCAAACCTTGTTTAGAAGCTCACAGTTTCCAACTGCTGGGCACAGCACTGCAATGCAATGCAATGGCTAAGAGCACTAGTGTGAATCTTAGCTTTATAAACATGGGCATGTCAAACAGGAGCAGCTCTGTATGCAGCACTGGTGAGACCAATTCTGGATACTGGGTCCAGTTCTGGTGTCCATGCTTCAAAAAGGATGTTGAAAAAAGAGTTCAAACATCTGGGTGTTAGGACCCAGAATCATGAGACTGGCTTAAAAATCATGAGATGCTTTCAAAAATACATTTGGACTCTTGTCTTTGCCTTTTTTGTTGAGCCTTTAGGGGGCCCCTGTGTTTAAGTTTTTCTCCACAACCACGAGGGCTAGAACATCATTGTGTTTAAATGAAGGCTGAGACTCTCATGCAGTCTCTGAATGCAAGAGCTGTGGCTCTAGAAACTCCTAATAAAATCGTGTTGGCAACTCTACAATATTTCCTTTCCCCACACACTCACTGTGCGCCAGGGCACAGGAGCTACACTAACCACAGGGGATTCTCCTGGGAAAGAATTCGGCCCCCCGTTAGGGAGCAAGAAGCCAGGACTGCTCAGGCCACAGCAGCCCTGAGAATCAGCTCCCCGTGTGTGCCCCACCTCACAGAGATGTCTGGGGGAGAGAGGAGAAGCTGCTCCAGCTGCTCTGGCAGATTCTAGAGTGCAGCTCATCACCCTCCTGGGAATATGCCCAGTGGGACTCAGGGGCATCTCAACCCAAGCTTTGCCTGTCCACGCTCATGAGGTCAGGTCAGATCATGGGGCAAGAAGGAGATTAGGGGACAAAAAGCAGCCTCCCTTGTGGGTTCCCCAGAGACTGTAGAGGTGAGAATAAAGGAAAGGATTTCATGTGCTTTCCCTTGGCCCACTGATCAAAGCAACTCAGGCTGCACAGGGCCCCTCCCTCCTCCCCTAGCAGGCAGGGCCATAGCGAACCAAAGCATGTGCCATGACAGGGAAATCACTCTCTGACAGACACTAATGGAATAAGGAGAGACACTAATGGAATAAGGCCTATAGACAATCTCCCTGGGAAAACGGGAAGGCCTTATTTCCTATGAGCAGAGCAGAGTTGGACTGAAAATCCAATTGCTTTTGTGAGATTTTTTTTTTTCAATTTCCCATTAAAACATTTTGGTTTTCAATTGTAACCTACACCCAAAACTAAAAAATCAAAGAATGTTTTTTTTAATTTTTGAAAACCCCGCAGTGAAAAGCAGTGGGTTGTGCTGACTTGTTGTTAGTGTCTATCCTTTTTCTTTTCTTAGACTCAGGTCTACAGAGTGTCAGTCCTACTGAGCCTTGGGCCATGCTGTCTCCAAGGTTTTGGAGATGTCCCCTACCTGTCCTGGCTGTGGTCCCTGCCAGCTTATGTGACTCTGGCTTTGCTGACTCTGCTGCTGGGGGAGAGATAGGGAAACTTTGTCTATCAATTGAATGTTCCCTTCAGTTGCCCAGTCTTCAGTGTGGCCTGAACGTTCGTGGATCAGGATTCACTGACCCCAGAGATAGCTTTACAACATTTAATTTTTTCACAAACACTTTGAATTTCTCAATTTTCTATTTCTTGATAAAATGTCATGGATCATTTATGGGTAAATTAATACAGGAAATCAGTGTGTTTCTAAAACTGTATTATTTAAAGTTTGCAGTTAAAGGTACATAAAAGAGCTGAAAAGGTGGATGCAGACTTTAAAATTGTTTCTTTAAGTAAAAGGGGGCAATCCATGTGACCTCAAAACTCTTTGGGAATGATATGGAACGAGGAACCTTCTTTGTTTGCAGAATCTTTCATCCTATGTTTGAGACTGTGATGGATCTGTTAAGAATGGAACTACGACCCCCACCAGACCCTTCCCCACTGCACTTCCCTTTCCACTGGCCAGGTAAGGGGAATTGACCTGAACCAGGAAAGGGCCGGGCTATTGTGGGAAGTGGTGGCCACGTGGCAAGCGAGGAGCTGCAGAGAGCTGGATGCAGCGGGCAATCCCCAGGAACTGTATGCAGAGCTGGACATGGAACCGGCTGTGATTGCCAGAGATAACAGCTGGCTGCAGGTCTGTGAGAGGTATATGGAGGAACAGCAGCGGCTGGGTAGGGAGCCAGTGGAGAGCGGCCCCAAAGAGAGACACTAAGTGAACCGGCCTGGAAACCTGCAAGGTCCAATTTGCTTGAATAGAGATTGGACTGGAGAGGGCACGCCAGGCTCTAGGTTGGAAGAGCCCTGACTCTCAAGTGGACTGCCTCAGAGACCCAAACATTTACCAGTATTACTCCCTATGAACTGTAACTGTTTAAGCCTCTGGACCTAGTGTGTGTATAACCTTCCCCTTTTCCCTTAGCCATGTGTCTGAGCTGTTAGTGGAACCAATCAGACCTAGCTGCCAAAGCACATACAGTGCTTGCCTCTGAGTGACGGTGTACTGGGCACGCTACTGGCACTTCAGGAGTTTGGTGTACTCCAGCACCAACTGCCCCAATAATTACAGGATTGTTTCTAATGGGTTAAAGAAGAACTTGTGTTGAGATTGACACGTCCCTCTTAGGTTTGTTGTTTTTACAGTGTGAACTTGCTCTGCTTGTGGGTACAGTGCATGTGTTTGAGCTGGTACCCACACACCAACATGGCTGAAACATGCAACTTCCCCTCCTGGGTGTTTCTCTCCCTCTCTCATTCTTTTCCACTGGGGGTGCTGGCCCATCTTCTGTACGGCCAGAGACCCTGATGTGCAGGAGTCAGGGGTTTCGGGAAAGGTTTTGTTTTCTGTGGCTAGTGACTGTCCCTAAAGTTATTCCTCTCGACACCCTATTGCCTTTCGCTGCATCTGCCATTCCCTGAGTACTAGGCAGTGACTGGGTTGGAAAGAGGGGGCACCTGTGAGTTGAAGTGGCCACAGGTCAGACACAGCAACATCTTAGCCATAACATAGATGTGTAGATTTTAAGGCCTCTAGGGACAATTAAATAATGCAGTCTAACCCCCAAACATATGACAGACCATTAAAGTCACCCCTGCATTGAGCCCAACAACCTGGATTAGACCAAACTGTTATAGCCCTCAGGAGACTAAACTATTTTGTGCCACAGGCAGAGACTAGGAAGGACTGAGGGGCACCCACACCTGAAGCCCCTTTAATGGCAGGGATTTGGTGAGAGATACCGAAATGATCCTAGCAAGTGACTTGTGTCCCATGTTGCAGAGGATGGCAAAAACCTCCAGTGTCCCTGCCAATCTGACCTGAGGAAAAATTCCTTCCTGAACCCCAAAATAGAGATCAGGTAGACCCTGAGCATGTGAGGAAGGCCCACCAGCCAAACATCTGAAAGAAATAGTTTTCTATATCACCTGAGAGCACTTGCTTAAGTAGCTCCTGCTCCCTCCTGCCAACTCCATGTGGGGTGGAGAAGCCATCATTTCCCTTGGTGCTTTGTTCCAATGTTTAATCACCTATTTCAAATTTGTCCCTTATTTCTACAATTTCTCTGGCATTAACTTCTTTATTATGCCTTTCTCTACTAGATGAAAGAGTCCTTTAGTACCCAGTATTTTCTCTTTGTGAGGTTATTTATGCACCATAATCAAATCACCTCTTGATCTTCTTTTTGATCAATTGAACAGATTGAACTCTTGTCTCTCACTGTAAGGCATCTTTTCAGCTCTTTTTAAAATAGCTCTTCACTGCCCCTTGTCCAATTTTTCACAGTTAGTCTTAAAATGTGGACAACACAACTGGATGCAATGTTTCGGTATTGCTCTTACCAATGTTGAATACAGAGATAAAATCTGCGCCCTATTTCTAGTCATTATTCTCTTGTATATACGTCCAAGAATTGTATTGGCCATTTTGGCGACAGCATCACCCTGGGATTTCATGCTGAGTTGTTTGTCCATTATGACGCATAAATCCTTCTCAGAGTCACATATGTATGACCTTGGATTTTATCAAAGCTCATTTATACAATGGAATTCCCTCCTCAGTCACCTTCACCTGCTGCTCTCCCTTTTCTCTTTCCTTTTCTCCAGGATCTGCGTGTGCCATTTTGGGGGGAGTTCTCCTCCTCTCTTTGCCTGTGAGCAACGTGACCCCCCCTGGATGGACTGACCAAACCCAGGATTCCATCAGCCTTAAAGAAGAGGGGAGAGTTGACCTGCTCCCTCTTTAAAGCTTCATTCCCAAGCCCTAGGCAGAGTCAGAAGCCTGGGTTCCCTGCTAAATCACAAACATCCACCCTGGGGCCACCTCCTCTCTCTGGTCATTTCCTTTATCCCGCACATCTGTCTTGAAGACACAACCCCTGGCGCGGATTAGCACAGCCCCTGAGATTTCCCTTCTCAGTCTCCAAGGGTCAGTACACTCTATTACATGTCTTGATAATGTTGTCTTCTGTTTTTTCCTTTCAAAAGTAAATTGTTTTATTCCTAGTCTCTTCATATGACCGTCCCACCCCCAAACTTCCTGCTTCCAATCATCTGCTTTCACCTTCTGTCAACCTTTTCTATCTCCATTATATTGGTGTACAGATGAAGTGACCAAACTGAATGCAGGATTTGTGATAAAGGAAAGACAGACATTTCTGTGAAATAGTGATGTACTCTGCATGCATTCTGCTACTGATTTTATTGAGGGTTCATCCAGAGAACACTTCTGGCTTCTCCACTGGTCAGTACTCAGTTCAGCATCAATATTAAACTATATTTGTAGAAGGCATTGGAAATAAATATTCCACTGTGTGAACATGATCAGTTTTACTGGGGTTTCTAGTAACAACTAGACTTGTTATTTGTTGTAGCTTTATTGGTTCCGTGGAAATCCAGACTCTGATTAACCTTCCCCTTGTCACTATTTTCTATAAAGTATTTATTATTCTAGCAGAAATATTCATCCTTTGTATTTATCGCTAATGGGGAATTCTTTTCTTCATTTTTTTAATTTCAGGTGTGAATTACCCAGGGGGAATTTCCCATTTATCTCCTTGGATTCAATGAATGTTTCAAATCTGAATTTGCTTTAGGAACAACCATGTTGCTCACTGCAGAATGTTCTCTTGCTGGTGTCTCACTTTTACCATATGCCTGATAGAACATGCAGTGTAAACCACCCCACCCCTTCAAATAGCCTGCCAGACCCAGAGGTGGCCCACCCTTGTCTCTTCGTTTGTTTAATCTCAGCCTCAAACTGTGATGAGCCGTGGAAACTGCACAATTCATCTGGCAAGAAAAACTTACACTACGGGGAAGACTTTCTGAAAGGATTTAATAAGAAAAAGGCACAAATTGAACCTGAAGAAATTACAGGGATAAAACAGCAGGAAACTTCCATCCTTGTCAAATGGGAAGTTACACAGAGGAAATCTCTGAACTTTTTCCCACTCACACTTTCCTGCAACTTCACACAAATCCTAAAGAAACATCTGCTTTGTCTATCTACTAGGCAGGGACTGTCTCTGGGCATCATGCCAGAGGGAGTATTTCTCAGAGAAAGGGGCAAAGCTTTTACATTATCCCAAGTTATTTGGTCCAATCACATTGTTCTGATACTGATCCCCCAGAGTCACCATGTCCCACATCATCATAACTTGTGTCTCCAAGAGGCAGGAACAGGGTTTCTTTCTCTGTCACAGAGACACCTTCATTCCTTAGCGAGTGCAGATTCCAACCTGAAAATACAAAAGGAGACACATACAGTCAGTGGATCCATTTTATGGCTACATATGGCCACATAGCAATGGTGGAGTTAGTGCACTCTCTGGTATGGGTTGGAAAATGTTCCCTCTTCGTTCTTCTCATTGGGTCCATGACAAATTTTAATCCATCATCTCTGTACATATTCTGGAAGTAAAATCCTTGGTTTCAAGACCATTTACAGTTGCCAAGTGAGAACTGTATTCACCTGTCACTTCATGTATAAAACCCAATCACTTACCAGGAAGTAGCTCTTACTTAAGGGCATTGTATAATTCACTCTGTGCTAATCACAAACATAAGCACGTTATTCTTATCAAGTACTAAGTAATGCACATTTGATTGCCACTCCATTTCCTCTGGGGTGGCTGGTGGTGTCTGCTCATGACACAATGGGGAAGGGAAGGGAGAGGAGATGTTGGCCCAGGATAATGGGCAAAGCCTGACTTTTACAGGAAGTGTCATGGGCTCTTTAACAATGCACATCAGTAACAGGACTTTGGTTTATAAGATTCTGTCCAAAAGATACACGCACAGAAAACTGTTGGGAATCCAGTAATCCAGGGTGTGGCAGCCACACAAAGATTTGAACCTAGAGACTGAGGGACCTTGCAGCTTTTCCTGTCCCCACTGCAAGCACTGAAGCCTCTGCTTTGAGGGAAAGAAGAGAAGGAGAGGTTTTTTTCCACAGGCATTGGGTTGGTCAGGTTTGTTCCTTTGCTGTGTAATGAACATTTCCACCCATCCCATTCTGTAGAGACACTGTGAAGTGCAAACTCACCTTTCTGTGAATCCCTGCTCCTGTCACTCACCCCAGTGCCTTCCTCATCATTCTGCCCCAAACCAGGGTCACCTTCAGGGTCAGACACTTCTCTGGCATCATCATAACCATCCCCTGGGACATCTCCAGGAAGGGCAGGGGCATCTGATGTGAAGATGTGAAGTAATTAAGAGAATATTCACAGTGAAGACAGAATTAAACTACAAGCTGCAGATGCATCAGCCTCATTGGTCCCTGGGGATCTCTCAGCGGCTTAACTTCCACCCTCAGGGATGTAAGACAACCCCTCCTCTGGAACCCTCAGATTGAGGGGTTTTACAGATCACATTGATTTGATACATTTCAATAGCTGGTTGAGAGGATCCTAGAGCTCCCAGATGAACAGGGGGATGGGAAGTTATAGAAAGAGGTGACTGGGATCTAGTCCAGAGGGATTGCTCCACAAAGCATTTGGTTACAATAATTACAAATCTAAATGACTTGGAATTGTCCAGAGATTGTTCCTGGCTTCCTAAATTTGATAATATTTTAAAATGTGTTTTCAATACATTCTCCTGATAAGGTTTACCCATAAACTGCCTTCAGTCTCCAATGCACTGACACCACTGGGAGCTGAGCCAGCTAATAAGGGTCAGAAATGGGACTTAGGGTGTAAAATCTCTATGCCCCCCCGTCCCATCACAGCATATCTAACATAGATGTATATAAGCTGCCATAGCTGCATGTCAGGAAAGGCTGGCAGGGAACATTGCTCCTATGTAAAGGTCTCTCCTTCGATGCTCCCTCTTTACAACTAGTGAGTAACCTTGGTGCTCATGACAGTGAGGGTCACAGGGCAGTGATCTGAGCCAAGTACCGTGTGGGCAGCTCCTGAGTAAACTGCTCCTTCCGTCCCCGCAATGGGCCTCTGTCATGACCTAGGGCACCACACGCTTCCCTACCCCTGGGCCTCCACACAGCTCTTGTAATGCACCTGGTCAGCGCCCCCAGTGTTATGCCAGTAGACAATACTGGTGGTTAAACTTTGTGGTTTTCTTAATAAACCACTATTGTTCCTACTGGGAAACACATTTAGTTTTTTGTCAGGGTGATGTTGCTTCCAGGAGGTGGATTCACTGCTCACCTCGGCCGTCTGGAGTCTGGAGGACGTCGTTCAAGGCAGGCTCCTCCACATTATCATAATCCAGCTGAGACCCCCCTGGGGAAGCTCCCTCTGGAACAGCAAACACCACACTCAGCCCCTGTCACCAGCAGTGTCTCTTCAGCACAGGTGACCCTTATAACTAGAGCTGTGTATCATGGCACGTGTGAGGGGAAGTCACAGGGGCCCATGGTGAGAAGGGCACAAGCCAGAGAACTACAGTAAAACAGGAGTCCCAGAAATAACTAGGGGTCACTCCTGGCCCTCCAGAATCCAACAGCAGTTCTTGTATGAGTTTCAGTGGGAGCAGGATCTGGGCTTGTGCTGAGATAACAGGTTGGAACACGGGCGCTGCCAGGCCAGAGCCGGCCTGTGTGAATTCAGCTGATCTCTGCAGACAGGTTTGAGTTTTCCTGTTACACTGGGGAGGGGGAACCTCCCCTCTGCAGGAATTAAAGCTCCCGCTGGGAGGTCACTGGCCTGATCCTTTGTGAGCTCCTGCTCTCCACTAGCCTCTCAGGCAGCCCAGGGCTCAGCTTGGCAGCGCTCCAGCTTCTCAGCAGAACTGGCTCATCTGCTCAGTGTCTCCTCCCCCAGCCACAGGCTAAACTTCCAAAGGGCCCAAATTCATGGACTCCCTTGAGAGCAGCTGGGGTAGAAATGCCGCCCTGTTTATAACTAGAGATGGGCCCAGGCCAGAAAGTTCAGATCCAGGGTTTTGCTTCAGCTTGTTATAGCGACAGGTGTCAGCTGCAAAACTGACATCTGGAGCTGGGGCCAGAATCTGCAAATGCCCCCACCCACAATAGTCTGGTGGGTTCGGACCAGTGAATTGGGTTGAGCCCATCTGTAATTATAACGTAGGACAATCTTCTCGTCTCTCTCAGAGGTGAGAGACGAGCTCTGTTGGGCATTGATGCCTTCCATCCAAAGAGACTGACCCGTCTCCTCCAGCTCCTCACCGTGGGAGGTCACTGGGAACCACTCCCAGGGGTGTGTGCTCAGGAGATGGTCACATGTTCCCATCCTGAGATTCTGAAAGAAATTTTGTTCAATGGGATTAGACCCAACTGTGTAAAATGGGAACCATGTGAGGGGAAATGGCTGTGATTGCAGAAAGTGTCATAGAAATTCTGTTCTCTGCCCAGATTTGGGTCTCTCAGCCTGAGTCTGCCCCTCCCCCGTTACCTTGTTCTGATCCAGGATCGTTTTCCCCCTCGCTGTCCCCGGTGTAATACGGCAGCTTCGTCACTGAGTCATCTGAATAGGAGACTGGAGAGACAAGAATCAGAAATTAATCACTGTGAGAACAGCAGTTCTGTGGGACTGGGAACACATCTGGGGCCAGGAGCAGGATTTCCAGTCTCAGACTATTCCTTCTTCTATAGGAGATGGTGGCTCACAGTGACTCTGAGTGGTGAGAAGCTGACACAGACTCCCCAGGAGAAATCTCCATGTTACTGTGGTAAATGTGACAGAGGGGATGCTACAATATGACCTGAAATATACTGGGGTGAGTGAAGGGCACGTCTCTGGCTGCTGGTCCAGGGAAGTTCCACAATGATCCTGGCCTCCTCAGCCACAGAGGGGACTCCTCCTTCTTAAGGGTAAATACCCACCTCCCACATGAATCAATCGATCAGCTCTCCGTGGTGTTTACAGTTTAGGCCAAGACAGACCCAGAGTAGAATCTGTGATTTCCTCTAACCATCTTAGCAGTGGTGCTGGGAGATGCCCTGAGCATGTTCCCAGAGCCTCACCACAGCACAGCCCTTGGGCAGGCTGTTCTCATCAGACGTTGAGACAAAATTGCACATAGGATAACAGGGCCATGACTCAAAGTCATGAGGCTCTCCTAGGCTGATCTCTCTGCTCTGCAGGGCCAGCACACAACATTTTGGCACCTGAGGCAGGGAGCTCAAATTACGCCCCCATACTCCATCGCTTGGGCCAAAACTTTGAAAGGTCTCAATTCTGCCTTCTTCCTGTTCTACTCCTCTCATGGTACTGCTCTGCTACCTACCCCAATAAAGAACTAACAACTTAAAATGCCTTGTTCAAAAATTTTAAGTAACACTTAACTTTCAAACGCCTAAACAGCAAATGTAACTTTTCTTGGCTGCATAGTAAACACTGGCATTTTTATCTGTTTGAATAATCAAAGTGGTGCTTTCTGTGCCTTCTTTGTTTCAAAGATATGAACTGCTTCCTGCTGAAGGTCCACAGTCTGGACCAGCTCATGCTCTACTGAGATGGTTGCAAGGTCGACCAGCCTCTCCTGTTTCATCGTGGAGCGTAGGTGTTTTTTTATTAACTTCAGCTTGGAGAAGTTGCGTTCTCCACTGGCAACTGTTACAGGAAGTGTTAAAAGTATGCGCAGAGCAACAAAAGCATTTGGAAAGAGGGTGGTCATCTTATTTGTTCACATATATTCCAGAACAGCCTTTGGAGTTGATCCTGCTGAAATGTATCATGAAAGGGCTTTCAGTTCATCACCTAAATCACTCGCATCAATATTGCGCATATCATCATGTGTCAACACTGTCTCTAGTGCCCTGCATTGCTGGTGTAGGTCTTCTTCAGGTATAGTGAGGAGTTTTGGAATATCATACAACATCCCGAATATACTGCTCTGTTCCTTGAGCTGCATGAAACATTCTTCAACTGACTGTATTGCACAATCTAGCACCTGGTTAAAAAATTTAACTTTGGGGTCTCTTATAGGATTATCCCGTGCCTCGTAATCAAAATGTCTTCTTCTTCGGTGACTCTTGTATTCTTGAATGGGAGGGAAAATAATTTCAGTGTGAAGTTCCTCTGCCAACTTCTGTGCACTCTTCAGAACGTTTTGAAATCCCTCATCTGACCGGTAAGACTGTAGGTATGACTTTGCTTTGTCCAATTGTTCCATTGCTCCAGATATATCAAGGTCAACACCTTGGAGTTTCTTGCTTACAACATTTATTTCAAACAGTATGTCATGCCACAACACTAAGCCACACAGAAATTTGAAGTTATGTATGTTTCTGGTGATTCCATTTCCCTCTGCCACTGTTTTCCCACGTTCCTGTCATAGCATTATCCTCCATCAGGGCAACGATGGCATCATCTATCTTCCCAATTTGGTGTTTGATAGGCTTTATCACCTCCACTCAACTTTCCCATCATGTGGCACTCAGTGATTTCAGTGTCAGAGAGGATGTTCCCAGATGTTGCTTCAAACTTTGCCATTGATGAGTTGATGCAGAGAAAAATACATAGATGCTTTGAATTACATTAAAAAAATCAGCAGCCTCACTATAACCTGATGAGAAGTGGGCTGTAGTCCACGAAAGCTTATGCTCTAATAAATTTGTTAGTCTCTAAGGTGCCACAAGTACTCCTGTTCTTCTTTTTGCGGATACAGACTGACACGGCTGCTACTCTGAAACCTATAACCTGATGCTGCATCACTGACCACCAAGTTCAATGAATGAGAACTGAATGGGACAAAAAGAGCTCGAGGGTTTAACTCTCGGATCCATGTCTGCACTCCTCTGTTCTTTCCTCTCATGTTGGCACCATTATCGTAGCCCTGACCTCTCATGTCAGTTATCGCAATTCCTGTATCTTCCAGCTTTTTAAGAAGCACATTTGTCATACCAGCTCCTGTAGTATCATCAATGTCAATATGTTCTATAAAATGCTCTCTAACAGTCACCATTGCAGGGACATTTTCACTAGGTTCTGTTGTTGTTACAAGACGCACCATTAGAGTCATTTGTTTCATATGGCTGATGTCAGGTGTGCAGTCCAGAATAACAGAGTAATATCTTGTTGACTTCAGATGTGCCACAATCTTATGTTTGACTTTTGTTGCCAGTAACTGTATGATCTCATTTTGAATTGTTTTTCCAAGGTAGTGGTGTGTGTACATTTCCTAGGCGGTGACTCTTCTTAGATGTTCCTGCAGTACAGCATCAAATTCAGCTCCACAATTTTAAGGAAGTTTCCATTGTTTAGCATATACAACTGATCTGAAGTGCCACGCGATGCTAGGTTTTGGGTAGCAAGCATTCTCACAATGGCAATGAGCCTTTTCAGAACATTTTGCCAGTAAGGAGACTCTGAATGCAATCTTGCCTTGATGCTGATCACCTATGGTGGCCTTTAACCTTAGTCTCATCTCAAGCTCTTTCCACCTATGGAATGCTCTCTGGTGATTTGCTGCCTTCTCATGGCATGCCAGATTTCTAGCCAGATTTTTCCAGTCCTTTGTTCCTGTAGAACCCAATGTAGCTGGAACATTAGACTGGAAGAGTCTGCAACAAAAACAGTATGCAACATTCTGGGTTTTTGAGTACATAAGCCACGGCCTCTCCACTTTGTCACCATTGGGGATTTCACGTCAGTAATGTGTTGGATGATAACTTTTATCTTCATTGTCTTTGGGGAACATGAAGTTTTTCACTTGCTGTGGCTCATGCAGTACAAGGAAGTCCCTCAGGCTACTGCTCAAGTGGGTGCACAATCCTGGATGATCTAGACTTAAGGAACTAAACTCAGCAGCAGCTGTTTCTTGTGCCTCCACCTCTTCTCTGATCTACACTTTTCTTCAGGAATGTGCATGGTTACATCCATTTGAGATGGCGATATGGATGCTGCAGTAGCTGCCAGGTCACCTGCACTCTGGCTAAGTGGAAGATCCAGCATCTTCTCACCACTCACATCCTCACTGGGAACGGAAGGCTCACCGTGAACATTTGTGTCTGTGTATCTCAGGAGAGCTCCTTCCTGCTTAGATAGAAAAACTTCCATTGCTTTCTTTCTTTTTCTGAATGGTGCCCCAGAGGGGCGTTTTCTTCTTTCACTCATGACTGCTGTTCTGTGCCAGCTATAGTGGCTCTTAATATGCAATTGAAGGGTACAAATAAGCAGGCTGGTAGCAGGGCCGGAGTAACGGAAGATATCAGCATCTTAAGGACCTAACTGGTTCCTACTACGTCAGTTGACTGCCTGTTCTCCTCAAGTGGTTCAGGGAAGCAGCAGGAAACAGGAAGCTCCCTGAGAAGCTGGTGTTAATCACTCTAGGCTCCTGGGGGTGCTAGAGAGGTACATAAGAGGCTCCTCCTCCTCCTCTCTCTCTCTGCAGCTCCTGCTGCTTTCTGTTATTCCCTCTCACCTTTTCTCTTGCCTGCCTGTTATGTCTCTTGTGCCCTCCTTCCTCCAGCACATCACTTCACCATCTCTGTGCATCTAGAGCAGAGAGAATACATATGCACCAGCAGCAGATGCAATTTTCTACATGTAAGCAGAGTCAGGATAAGCTCTACCCTGACATCTGGTGGTAAATTATGGTGAGGGTTGAAAAGAACTTCAGGGGCTGACCTTGTTTGCATAGGCACACCTACCCGCCTAGCCTGGAACAACAACAACTGAAAGTGGTTACTTTGGCTGGTGTGGGATCCCCAGTTTCTCTGTTATTGGGGCAGGAAGAATAAAGTGTTGTTACCCTGATAGGTGAATCAAGGCCAGTGGAACTGTTGTATGACAGAGAGACTCACCAGTAATTAAGTAGCACTTGCTAGACAAGGGGCATGGATCACAAAACCCAGTGACTGGAGAAACAATGGGGACAAGTATTTGTACCTGATGGTATGGGTGCCCTTTAAGGGCTCAAAATACCAATTGCACTATCTCCTTTCTAAACTGTTGAATGTCAGAAATAATTTTGATTCCATTAGGAGTCTAGTTATAGACTGCTGAACTGAATTCACTTTAGGCCAATGGTGCACCAGCACTGGGGCTCCCCTGCTATGAGCTGAAATCACAAAAGTGCTAAAGTTATTAAGAGCTGAGATCACTAAGTGCTGTGTTAAATAGTGGGGGAGCCTAAAGCTATACTGCTAAGCAGCTGGCGGAGCAAGTTTGTGGCAACGGCTGGAGGAGCAGCAAGTGGCGTGAAGCCTTGCGGGGAGGGAAGGAATGGTGAGTGGAGGTGTTTGTGGGATGGCTGGAGCGGCTCACAGGTCGGTGAGCGGAGCGGAGCAGCTCGTAGAGCAGAGCAGTTTGTGGGATGGCAGGAAGTGGACTGGCTTGTGGTGAAGGCTGCGGTGGAACCCCACGGAGAGATGGCCAGCCGGCCTCGGATCACGTAAGGTGCCCCTTAACACTCTGCGTGCCCCCCTTTTACTCTGTGGCTGCACTGACCAGGGACAGAGACTTTGGGGGTTGTTGGACTTTTGGGACTTTGGGTGGTTGCTGGACCCAAGAGACTTTGGGGGTGTTGGACTTTGGGGACTCTGGGTGATTTTTGGGTTGCTGGATTCAAGAACCAAAAGGAAAGGACACAGCCCAATTTTCTGGGGTGGATCTTTTGTGTTATGAATCCTGTTTGTGGTGTTTTTCCAATTTAATGCTGATGTCGTTTACCTCTTGTTATTAAACTTTTTCTGCTACACTCAGACTCCGTGCTTGCGAGAGGGGAAGTATTGCCTCTTAGAGGCACCCAGGGGGTGGTATATAATTGTCCCAGGTCACTGGGTGGGGGCTCGAGCCCGTTTTGCATTGTGTTATTGAAACAAAACCCCTAGATTCAGACCCGGCCCTTGTTGCTGCCAACTTAGATGGGCAAAAGGGTTACATACACTCTGGGTCCTAGTGGCGCCCCCCATAATCTGGCACCTGAGGCGGCCGCCTGAGTTCACCTCATGGTAAGGCCAGCCCTGCTGCTCCGGGGGCAGGAGGGAGCTGACCCAGCAGACCAGTGGCTGGGGTGGGAGGGGGGCACAGAACATCCCCTGCTCCGATGCTCCGGAGCAGTTTTCAAATAATAGTTTAGCCTGGCCCCAGACAGCCGCTTTCCTCACCACTTACTGGTTACACTCCAAGGCTGCAGGACGGGCAGAGTGACATTCACTGTGCCTAGAATAGGGACACTCAGTGTAAGGTGGGAAAGAAACTCACCTCCCTCAGTCTACATGAGTAACTGCTGGTCTCACCACATACCCAGCTCCACAGCTACAGCTTGGCAAAACAAACAAACAAACAAAACAGATGGTTTGGTTCTCTGGCCATTGGGGGAAAAAAGCAAAATAACTCCAAGATTGTTTTGAGTTGAGCCAAAAATGACTGTTTTGGGGAATTTTTGGCAAATGAAAAAGTAAAAAAAAAGTTTAATGTTGAATGAATCCATTTGGTGTTTTTTTGGACATTAGTTAATTTTTGTTTGTTTGTTTTTATAGCTAAAATTAAAGGAAATTTCTAATGGAAAAATACTATCAAATTGAAAAAACAAAATGTTTTCTTTATAAAGTGTTGAAATGAAATGAGTTGTTCGGTGTGTATTTGGAACAACTGGGTGAAATTGACAGGAATTTGTGAAATGTTTCAGTGTCTCTGAATCTGTATTTTTCACCAAAACATTTTGCAATGAAGACTTTGTGCCCAGCTCCAATGACAAGCTCACAGGCTGAAGCTGCAGTGATTGAACTCTGGGTCAGGGGCTCAGATGGAAAAGGCATTAGATAGCTGCTCCCTGTTAAGAGTGAGACCCACAGACCTGAGCGACTGAACATCTCCTGCTTCTCTCTCATCAGGTTATAATCAATCTCCTCGTACACGGCCTCAGAGAAGGGATCCAAGGGTCTTCTGGAACCTGAAAACAAAGGGCAGGGTTTGCACAGGGTTATTGAAACCAGAGATGGGAAACACTATGGGATCATCCGGCCCCTCCCCCTGGGCCCAGTTTGAGCCTAAATCCTACAGCACATTCCCACTGCTGGAATTTAAATGAGCCAGGGGACAGGGTTTCTTTCCACAACAGCCCTTTAATGATGGTTCCCAGGGCTAGTTTGCTGTCTGGAAGCTTCCTCACATTCATCTTAAATGTTCCCTTTTTAATCTCATCCCATTATTCCTGGTTATTCCCCTTTGGAGCAGTTTAAATAATTCTTCCCCCACGCTGGTGTTTATCTGCAAAATGGTGATAACATCTTTTTTTTTTAATTGAGTTTAAGGCCAGAAGAGACCATTAGATCATCTAGTCTGACCTCCTGTATAGCACAGGCCACTGCATTTCACCCAGATACCCGTAGGTTTGAGTTCAAAGATTCACTTAGACTAAAGCACCTCAGCAGAATAAGCTCTTGTGTGCCACAGGCAGAAAGCAGGGGCGATTAAGGTACCACCAATGCCCAAGATCCCTGCAATGGCAGGGAACTGACTAGGTGAGAGATGACTAGATAATCCTGGCAGGTGATCCATGCTCCATGGTTTAGAGGAAGATGAAAATCACCCAAGGTCCCTTTTTGACAATCTGAACTCGTGGAAAATTCCTTCCTGATCCCAAATCTGACAATCGGTTTGAACCTGAGCATGTGGACTGGTCCATCCCATCCAGTGTCACATATCCCTCTGTAGCTAATGTGTGATGCTTCAGAAGAGGGCAAGAAACAAACAAAAAAAAGCAAAACAAAACACAAATGTGGGGGCTTCCCAGAATTCTTTCCTGACCCCTGCAGGTGACTGGCTGAAGCCCTGAACCATGAGGTCTGATTATAGTCATTGTCTTTGTCATAACTATAAAGGGAAGGGTAACAGCTGTCCTGTGTACAGTACTATAAAATCCCTCCTGGCCAGAGACTCCAAAATCCTTTTCCCTGTAAAGGGTTAAGAAGCTCAGGTAACCTGGCTGGCATCTGACCCAAAGGACCAATAAGGGGACAAGATACTTTCAAATCTTGGGGGGGGGAAGGCTTTTGTTTGTGCTTTTTGTTTGGGAGTTCGTTCGCTCTTGGGACTGAGAGGGACCAGACATCAATCCAGGTTCTCCACATCTTTCTAAACAAGTCTCTCCTATTTCAAACTTGTAAGTAAATAGCCAGGCAAGGCGTCTTAGTTTTACTTTGTTTTCTCAACTTGTAAATGTACCTTTACTAGAGTGTTTATCTTTGTTTGCTGTACTTTGAACCTAAGACTAGAGGGGAGTCCTCTGAGCTCTTTAAGTTTGATTACCCTGTAAGGTTAATTTCCATACTGATTTTACGGAGATGATTTTTACCTTTTTCTTTAATTAAAAGCCTTCTTTTTAAGAACCTGATTGATTTTTCCTTGTTTTTAGATCCAAGGGGGTTGGATCTGTATTCACCAGGAGTTGGTGGGAGAAAGAAGGGGGGGATGGTTAATTTCTCCTTGTTTTAAGATCCAAGGGGTTTGGATCTGTATTCACCAGGGAATTGGTGAAAGGTTTCTCAAGGCTTCCCAGGGAAGGGAATTAGCCTTGAGATGGTGACAGCGGACCAGAGCTAAGCTGGTAGTTAAGCTTAGAAGTCTTCATGCATGCCCCCACATTTTGTACCCTAAAGTTCAAAGTGGGGATACAGCCTTAACAGTCTTACTGCAAAGTTGTGAATGTTACGCGTATGTTGATGGCAATCCCGTTCTCTACCTTCTTTCCAAGGAGCTGGTAGCTAATGTTTGTACAGTGTTTTAGAGAAGTAAAAACCCCTACAAGTGCCAGTTTTGAGTACAATACAGTATAATGCTCCTTTCCCACACTTCTCCTTCCTCAGATTGTCTTTTCTATTGGATCACTCTCTTCACAACTATTTACCACCACTTGATTTTTATACACTTTTTTTATGACAATATTTCCAATTTCTCTAGGTTCCTTTTCCATGATGTCTCTCCTCATGATATTCAGAACCCCTCCCTGTGATTTATGTTCTACTGCATTTGGGAGGGTTACCACAGCTCCTTCAGGAAGAAAAAACAGTGTGGGTGGGGGATGGGGGACGTGATTAAGGTGAATCATGGAGATTGTATCAACTCCTGAAAAGTAACAGCCTTCAGGGTGGTTTACACAGACTGGTTCAAACTGGATTACCAGAGACCAAGAGACAAAGAAAGACTTCTGGTATGAAAGGCTGAGTTTAAACAGACTCAGGGCTTTCATTTTGATTCAGCAAATGGGCAGGACCTTCTGTCCACGGGGATCCCAACACTGAATCATTGGACAGACGGTCGTCTAACAGGCTGCTGAGAGAGAGCTGGCTGGTAACTTGTGACTGCTGGCAAATCACTGCTCATAGCCCTTGGAGAGAAAGCACATCATGGGGGCTGGCCTGTGGGCAGGCTGGTTTGCTAGGGGTATCACAGTGGAAGGCAGCGGGCTGTGCAGAATTAAAAACACCTGGCCACAAGGAGGTGGGACAGGAGGTTCCCACCCAGAGACAGGTGATGGCTGGAGACCTGAGTAGGCACTCCTGGAGTGGATTATTGGAGGGTGGGGGGGATACAGATGCAGCTTCTCTGAAACTGTAAAGGTCCCTAGCTAGTATCATCTCCAGATTTCATGACTGGACTGTTCAATTGCCAAACAGTTAATAAAATAGTAAATGAGAGAGGCATTACCAGGCACCCCCGTCCACCCCACCCAGCCCGGTATCACCCCTCACCCTGACACCCTGCAGCGCCCCTGCTATTGCAGAGGCATTTCACACAGTGACACTAATCAGCACCCACCTCTGCGCTGTGCCCTGGCACTTTGCACCTGTGCCCCCAGGATGATTAAGACCAGGCAGAGCAGGGCCCCCAGGATAATGCAGATGATCAGGGGCACCGTGACTCTCCCACTGTCAGTCAGAGGGCGGCGTGGGGGAGCTGGATGGAAATGAACAGACAAAAGGGAGAGATTATCCTGTGAGAGTCAGAGGGCCCCACGGAGCTCCCCAGTCACTCATTGCACGGCCCAGGACTGCAGGGTAACGGGCTGGGACACAGTTTGTGCACCATGGGGGCAGCTCACAGGCTGCTGTTTAAATCACAGACTCTACCCTGTCAGCTGGAGCCAGCTAGGGTGACCAGACAGCAAATGTGAAAAATCAGGACGGGGGAGCAGGGTAATAGGAGCCTATATAAGAAAAAGACCCAAAAATCAGAACTGTCCCTATAAAATCAGGACATCTGGTCACCCTAGAGCCAGCAGATAAAAATCCTCCTGCTCAGCAGGGCCTGCAGCTCCCACCCAGGTGTCCTTCCCCCTCAGATATCACAGGCCATGGAAAGGAGCTCCTTCCCTCAGGCTGCAGCTTGCAGCTCCTCCCTCTGTGACCCAGCCCCAGGGAAATTTAACCCTTGATGGGAGGAAGGAGATGCTTTACCTGGGGTATTTGGAGAATCTGTCCTCTCTGTCAGACCTGCAAAGGGAAAGGGAGGAGAGTTGGAGCCTGGAGCGAGTGGAAGGTGACGTGTCTGTTCCCGGGGGGAACCTCTCCACTGAGAGTCCCTGGTTGTCTCCAGCTGTCACCTCCACAAACTCCCTCACAGCAGCACAGGGCCTGTTTGTTAGTGATTTAGGGCCCAAGTCCCTTGTGCTCTGTGCAGGAATGAGGACTCTAGTAACAAACCAGCACACTGGGGCCAGTGATGGATGCAGGGGTTATGTGGGCTGATGCCTGAGCCAATCTGACCCCACAAAGTTTCCACCCCACAGCATCCATGATTCTCCTGCACACAGGAGATGGGAGGGCCTGGTCTGGGACCAAAGGGATAGGGGGGTGGGCTGATCCATCCATGTCCCTGAAAATTACAGCATGTAGCAGAAACATCTCCTGTCACTCACCTGCGCAATTCACAGCAGCATCTTCCTTATGACCACAGTTGCTCTCACCCCAGGGCTTGGCAGGACAGTCCCAGAGAGATGACTCTGTCCCTCTGCAATTCAACGTCTCCACCCAGATGGGACCAGTCCCCTCACCGAATGCAGCCTTGCCCGGGGCAGATACAGCAGATCCACAGCCCAGTTGTTTACACACAACGTTAGCATCCGCCATGTCCCAGGAGTCATCACAAACTGTTCCCCAGGAGCCACGGTACCAAACCTCCACTCTCCCCGAGCATTCGTCCTCTCTTCCCACAACACGTAACTTCTCCCTGTCTGGAAATGCAGAAACCTCACATGTTACTGGGACAGCTGGGAATGTCCTTAGGGACCAAGAGTGAGACAGTGAGAAGCAGAGATACCTGTGCAACTTGTAGAGTTCGGGCACTCGGTGAACAGGTTCTGAGTTGGTTTTGCTTTTTTTCCTATGGAGAGAAACAGCTGAGGTGAATGCACTGGGTTGTGTGTGTGATGTAGGAGTAGAATTTATCTGTATTTTTAACCCCTAATTTCAGCACTGTATGAACTGAAATGTGAACTCTAGGTCATTTAATACCAAATTAATTTGCTATCAGTTGTTACTGAGAAACAGGCTGACATGCACCCAATCTTGTGGGGGATTCCAGTCTTGACCCAAACTGCACAGCCTGGGCCCATCTCTGATTGTTCATCCCAAAAGGATTAATAACCACAGAGCTGCCTAATGATCATCTATAAGGAGAAGCTTTTCTTCGCTCTCACACTACCTAATCGCACTGTGTAACACTGGTCTCTTTTATAAATAATTGATTAACTTCCATGTTTGTTGTTAATCAGACAAATGCTTATACCTATAAAAGACTGTGAAAATATGTTTGTATCTTGTGTTAAGAATTTACATCTGTCTACACTGAGATGTGAACAACAACAAGTTCTATCCTAATCCTTCAATTTATTGAACATATCGCGTACATGTGTGTGTGTATGTGCACATGCTGGTAGTTTCAGAATTACCAGTGCAAGAAATATGGGTCTCTTCTGCTCGGTTATCACAGGACTTTGGATTCCAATGGTCTGATGGGCACTGCCAGAGGGAGCGGTGCTGCTCACTGCATGCAACGTGGTCCAGCCATGTGGGACCCTTTCCATATTCAGAGCCTCCTGAAATATATCCTCCGTCTCCACAGTTCAGCTGTTTGCAGACAATTGCTGCAGTGACTCCAGACATCTGATTGGAACAAACACTGCCCCACGTCCCATTGTAGAAAACCTCCAGCCGCCCAGCACAGTCACTGTCGCTCACCAGCCTCAGATCTGTGAATTCTAGAAGCAAATGCACAAAAAGGGAATTTAAATCATTTGATTCTGAAATGAACTGGGGTGTGAAGAGTGAAACCCAGCGATTGCTAACAATCCTGTGCATTGTTCTGCAGGAGTAACTGCTAGAGAACCACTCCAAGAATTAGAGACTCTTTTAGAGACCACAGGCCCCTTAGACATACAGTGGGCATCTCTGGAAGGCCACCATTTACCAGCAGCTACATACAGATTGTAATAGATTAAGGCCAGGAGGGATTGGGACATTGGCAGGCCAGATGCCAGCTCTTGCCCAGGCTGCAGGCCTTAACTGAGAATTTATAATCTCGTAGCTGGAGACCAAACCAGGTCACCTGTTTGTTAGTTTTGCCCAGTACAGGTATTAGTCTTGTAAGAATGTAGTTTGTGCTTAAACTCTATGAAATGGTGGTTAGTTGCTGCAGGCATTAATCTCACTTGTAATGTATGTGGTCCATGCTACAAGAAAATATGTAAGTTTTGCTTTATAAGTTTGAAAATGCTTGCTCTGAACTTGTGAACTCAGGCACGGGAATGATCCCCCCATCCATCCCCACGAACTATCAAAACCAGATGGGCCATCAAGGATCATCACAATATAAAGGATTGGTTAATGGCCTTATCACACCCAGGGAGCAGTACATGCAGAAGGCCTCGTCCCATCGCTTTGAAGACTGGAAGAGAGAAATAAAAATAGTAGATGTGAAGATGTTTAATCTTTTTGGCTGTTTGAACTATGACAAGGCTAGAGACACCAAACTGAAGACAGAGACCCCAAGGATTACCCCTGGGTCAGCGCTGAAGGACATTTGGAATTGGCAAATCACTACAACTCTGTCACTCCTAGGATGTAAATGGTAACTCATTTGTGTGTAGATGTTCGTTTGCTTTAACTTGTAAATAACTCTTTTATTTCTTTTTTCCTGGTTAATAAACCTGTATATAGTTTATTACAGGATTGGCTACAGGCATTGTCTTTAGTGTAAGATCTAGGGTACCAGCTGGTCTGGGGTAAGTGTCTTGTCTCTTGCAACCTGAATGCAGTGTGATTTGTGGTGTAAATGATCAATTATAACTGTCATAACTATAAAGGGAAGGGTAACAGCCCTCCTGTGTACAATAATGTGTAATCCCTCCTGGCCAGAGACTCCAAAGTCCTTTTGCCTGTAAAGGGTTAAGAAGCTCAGGTAACCTGTCTGACACCTGACCCAAAGGACCAATAAGGGGACAAGATACTTTCAAATCTTGGTGGGGGGAAGGCTTTTGTTTTTGCTCTTTGCTTTTGGTGGGTGTTCGCTCTTGGGACTAAGAGGGACCAGACATCAATCCATGATCTCCAAATCTTTCTGAACAAGTCTCTTGTATTTCAAACTTGTAAGTACAGACAGGCAAGGCGTGTTAGTTTTATCTTTGTTTTCTCAACTTGTAAATGTACCTTTTACTAGAGTGTTTATCTCTGTTTGCTGTAGGTTTGAACTTAAGGCTAGAGGGGGTTCCTCTGGGCTCTTTGAATCTGATTACCCTCTAAAGTCATTTTCCATCCTGATTTTACAGAGATGATTTTTACCTTTTTTCTTTAATTAAAAGCCTTCTTTTTAAGAACCTGATTGATTTTTCCTTGTGTTAAGATCCAAGGGGTTTGGTTCGGTGTTCACCAGGGAATTGGTGGAAGAGTCTCCCAAGGCTACCCAGGGAGGGAAAGATTTTTTGGGGGAAGACAGAGTTTCCCAAATAACTCATCAATCATTTGGGTGGTGGCAGCAAAAGCAGATCTAAGCTGGTAATTAAGCTTAGAAGTTTTCATGCAGGCCCCCACATCTGTACCCTAAAGTTCAGAGTGGGGAAGGAACCTTGACAATAACTAAGTCCAGTTTGTCCGGGTGACAAGATTGACTGGAGAGTCTAAGGGGACTGTCTGTGACTCCATGGTAAGATAGATATAGTGATCCAGGACTAAGTTTCCTCTAAGCTGCGCGGTCATGTGTCCGCGCAGCAGGCTATCAAGGGCCGCATAGACACTTAGCCACAGGGGCCTGGATTGGAGAGGCACCTCTTCCCCAGCCCTGGAGTTCCTGCGGCCGGGGACTGGTGCCTCTCCCCTGGCCCCAGCCCTGGATCTGCCATGGCCGGGGAGAGGCATCTCTCTCCTGGCCCTGGAGCTGCCGCATCGGGGAAAGAGGTACCTCTAGGGGCTGCTAACAGGGAGTTTCGCAAGGGAGTTCGGAAGGGGAGTGGGAAGGGGGCAAGGTTCACTTGCTGTTCTTTAAAACCTGTAAACTAAACTACATTCAAAACTTCTTGATTTAAACAAAACCCTTTCATTATCTAGATAGCTGCAGGAGACAATGCAGGCAGAAGCCCAGCAGCAGAGTGGGGGCTATCCAGTTTATTGCACTGACTGCAGCATGTATGATTACCTGCCCTGTGGGTGGGTGGCGTATGTGTGCATTCGGTGCAAGGAGCTCCTGGCCCTCAGAGACCACGTATGGACTTTGGAGGCCAGGGTGGCGGAACTGGAGGAGCTAAGGGAGGCAGAGGGGTGTTGATGAGGCTTTCCGGGACACTGTAGAATTGTCCCACCTCCAGTCAGACAGCACCTGCGCTGTTGAGGAGGATGAAAGGCCCAGGGAAGCAGGGCAATCAACGGGAGCAGAGGGAAATCTTCCCATAGTTGGGACCCTCCTTCCAGATGGTGTTAGGGTATCCTCTCGCACTGAGGATACCTCTCCGGGGGAGGGAACTCCAGTCACTAGGAAAAGGCAGGTGTTAGTAATGGGAGATTCAATCATTAGAAACATCGATAGCTGGGTTTGTGATGACCGGGAGAACTGTATTGTGACTTGCCTGCCTGGTGCGAAGGTTGCGGATCTCTCGAGGCATCTGGATAGACTTATGTGTAGTGCTTTGGAGGCGCCGGTGGTCGTGGTACATGTAGGTACCAATGACATAGGGAAGGGTAGGAGAGACATCCTGGAGGCCAAATTTAGGCTGCTAGGGAAGAGACTGAAATCCAGGACCTCTATGGTGGCATTCTCAGAAATGCTCCCAGTTCCACACACAGGGCCAGGTAGGCAGGCAGAACTTCAGAGTCTCAATAACTGGATGAGACGATGGTGTGGAGAGGAGGGGTTTACATTCATTAGAAACTGGGGAAACTTTTGGAATGGGGGGAGCCTATACAGGAGAGATGGGCTCCACCTAAACCAAAGTGGAACCAGACTGCTGGCACTTAACATTAAAAAGGTTGCAGAGCAGTTTTTATACTAGGAGATGGGGGAAGCCGTCTGCTGCAGAGGAGCACGTGGATCGGACAGAGACTTCTCTTAGAAGAGAGTCTATTCTCTAGGTTATAGTCAGGAGCAGAGGATGGAAGAGGATAATGTAAGGGCCAGCTCAGATGAGAAACATTCATGTAAAGAATTGAACACATCAGAAAAAGGCAGACAAATAAACAGTGACAAGTTTTTAAAGTGCTTGTACACAAATGCTAGAAGTCTAAATAATAAGATGGGTGAACTAGAGTGCCTAGTGATAAAGGAGGATATTGATATAATAGGCATCACAGAAACCTGGTGGACTGAGGACAATCAATGGGACACAATCATTCCGGGGTACAAAATATATTGGAAGGATAGAACAGGTCATGCGGGGGGAAGGGGAGGGCAGCAGTGGCACTATATGTGAAAGAAAATGTAGAATCAAATGAAGTAAAAATCTTAAGTGAATCCACATGTTCCATAGAATCTCTATGGATAGTAATGTCATGCTCTAATAAGTGTAAAACATTCGGGATCTATTATCGACCACCTGACCAGGACAGTGCTAGTGATGATGAAATGCTAAGGGAAATTAGAGAGGGTATCAAAATTAAGAACTCAATAATAGTCAGGGATTTCAATTCTCACCATCTGCCCTGAGGTGGGCACTCAGAGCCGTGAGCCACTCCAGACAGCGTGACAGGGATCATGAGATCAAACAGTCTGACCTTCTGTAAAACAGCTGCATAGAGCCTAATAACTTGAGTTTGACTTAAGCATTTCTTCCAGAAAGGTATCCGGTCTAGACAGGAAGACTTCAAGAGATGCAGAATGCCCCATTTCCCTGGTAGTTTGTTCTGATGGTTAATCACCCTCCCTGTTAAAAACCTGGGCCTTATTTCTGATGTGAATTTGTCTTGTTTCAGCTTCCAGCCATCGACTCTTGTTCTGCCTTCCTCCATTAGATTAAAGAGCCCTTTAGTAAGTGTATGTTCTCCTTGTGACGGAACTTATGCACTGTAATCAAGTTACCTCTTGATCGTTTTGATAAGCTAAACAGATTCAGCATCTTAAATCTCTCAACGTAAGGCTTTTATTCAAGCCCTCAGATCACTTTTGTGGCTCTTCTCTGCTCCCTCTCCAATTTTTGTGGACATAGAACTGGACACAGTATTCCAGTATCTGTCTCACCAGTGCCATACACAAGAGTAAAAATTAGTCCCGATTCCTACTCACTACTCCCCTGTTTATACATCCAAGGTTTGCATTAGCCCGTTTTGCCACACACGGCACTGGGAACTCATGTTCAGTTATTTCTACACTAGGACCCTACATCCTTTTCAGTCACTGCTTTCCATGATACTGTCTCCTTCAGATACCTGAGATGCAGCATTCTAACATTAGGGAAATCTTGCAATATCTCCAATATCTCTGGGTGGGAGCTGAGGACTTTCTAATGGTGACCCTGGTAGGTAGTTACTCAAGGGAAAGGGAGGCAGAGACAGTCAGGGAAAGTATCATTCTCAGTGACCTCCTTAAACATCTGCCCGCTCCATTAAATCCCCTGGCAACATGGCTCACAAGAGCATTCACAGAACAGACCTGAGCAGAGAACTCCCGCGTCCTCTTTGTGTCTGCAGTTGTGCTGGCCCCAGCCTCTGGAAGGACACACCCAGATATCGGATTCATTCCCAGAACAGTTCACATCATCCAGCCAGATCTGCCCTGATCCTTGCCCATAATGAGCAGACACGGTTGCATTGATGGCATGTCCGCATCCCAGTTGTTTGCAAATGACATTGGAGTCTGACAGATCCCAGGAATCATCACAGACTGTCCCCCAGCTGCCATTGTAATAAATCTCCACTCTCCCGGCACAGCGACCTGCCCCGTTCACCAGTCTGATCCGCCTGCTTCCTGCAGGGATAGATCCCAGCTGTTAATATGTATTTTCCCACTGAACAGAAAATGTTTGTGATATTGGGAAATGAATCACCTGAACAAACGACACCGACGTCCTCAGCAATTCCTGCCTGGGCTGTCTCAGATGTGGAGAAGTCACAGAGAGTCAGATGAGTCTCATTTCCTGCACACTGGACACTTCTCAGCCCCACGGGGCCTGTTCCTCGCTCAGACTTAGGGGGGTTATAAGCTTTCTCCGCGACTCCGCACTGGAGCTGCCTGCACACCACGCTGGCATCGTTCATGTCCCACTGGTCATCCAGCACTCTGCTCCACACACCACGGAGGGAAATCTCAACTCTCCCATCGCACCAGCTCTCTCCATTCAGCAATCTGAGTGATTCAGAGCGACCTGGGCTCAGGAGAGATGAGAAACACGCTGAATAACATTCCCTGTTATACACTAGAAATAATACAGAGTGTGCATGAAATTATGGACTGTCTCTTAATAAGAAGGTATAAGCCAGTGATCAGAGTGCGTCACAGTGTTAAAGGGAACAACCTCTGTCAGATGACACTTATTCTTTTGAATCGATACGTGGAAGGTCCTATAAGGATTGTAAAACTCTGAGCTTGACAGCGGGGCTTGCTAGCAGACCCTGTAAATGAGTGAGTGAGGGAATTCCTGCAGATTACCGATTGGGAAAATAGTCTCTGTGTGTGCTGGTGGAATGGCTGCTGAGGTTTGTAGTCACTTTATCCAGTCTTAAATGCCTGGAAACCAGTGAAAGGTGTCTGCACAAGCGCTTAGGAGGTGGGTCGTGCATGATTTAAGCAAGTTTGCCTTGAGGGAGTTTGACCAATGGAAGAACAGGGTTCATGGTGAGGGACAAGTTATTGTTGGTAAATTCCCTTAGTTCCCTCTGATCTTTGCTCAGTAGGTGGCAACTTTCTTGGTTCACCTGGCTCCAGTGCAGGAGCTCCTAGTGTTAGATAGTTCCTGGCACTGGTGGTTCTGACTGGAGCTGTCCCCTGAAGTGTGGTGTCATCTCTGAGCCCAATGTGAGATACCAGCTGATCAATTCACACCACACTAAGCAGGTTGTATGTAGGGCGGGGAAGGGGACGTTCTTTGTTGGTGAATATTGTGACTCCCTTGGGATGTGAATGTCAGTCTTTGCGTGTGTCAAGGCTGCTTCCCCACTCTGAACTTTAGGGTACAAATGTGGGGGCCTGCATGAAAACTTCTAAGCTTAACTACCAGCTTAGATCTGGTCCGCTGCCACCACTCCGAAAGCTAATTCCCTTCCCTGGGTAGCCTTGAGAGACTCTTCACCAATTCCTTGGTGAATACAGATCCAAACCCCTTGGATCTTAAAACAAGGAGAAATTAACCATTCCCACTCCTCCCTTCCACCAACTCCTGGTGGATCAAGATCCAACCCCCTTGGATCTAAAAACAAGGAAAATCAATCAGGTTCTTAAAAAGAAGGCTTTTAATTAAAGAAAAGGTAAAAATCATCTCTGTAAAATCAGGATGGAAAATAACTCTACAGGGTAATCAAACTTAAAGAGCCCAGAGGACCCCCCTCTAGCCTTAGGTTCAAAGTTATAGCAAACAGAGGTAAACACCCTAGTAAAAGGTACATTTACAAGTTGAGAAAACAAAGATAAACTAACACGCCTTGCCTGGCTGTTTACTTGTTCAGAAAGATTTGGAGAACCTGGATTGATGTCTGGTCCCTCTCAGTCCCAAGAGCGAACAACTTCCCAAACAAAGAGCACAAACAAAAGCCTCCCCCCCTCCCCCAAGATTTGAAAGTATCTTGTCCCCTTATTGGTCCTTTGGGTCAGGTGTCAGCCAGGTTACCTGAGCTTCTTAACCCTTTCCAGGTAAAAGGATTTTGGAGTCTCTGTCCAGGAGGGATTTTATAATACTGTACACAGGAGAGCTGTTACCCTTCCCTTTATAGTTATGACAGTGTGTGTCTCAGAAACAGTGAGTCCTACAGAAAGGTGGTAAGTTAGGAATTACTCACCAAGTTCAGACCTAGGTGAAGCCAGGAGAGACTGACAATGTTAAAAGACAACAGCAGAGTCAGAGCAGGGCACACCCACTGGCTGTGTCAGGTACAGTATATACTTGTATGGCAATCTGACGGGAGCAGTGTGTGTGCACTGGGTCCAAACAGCTCAAGGATCTTGGTAGCCAAATAACATTTCAAGGCTAAGAGTGAAATCCTGGCCCCACTGAAGGCAATGGTAAAACCTCCATTGACTTCAACGGACCCAGGAGTTCGTCCTAAGACTGGAGCAGGAGAATGCCTGTATGCAGCTAGTGTAGTGCAGGGGTGTAGCCACAGGTGGTCCATGGCCCACCCAGTTAGCATCCCGGCTCACCCAAATCAGGGCTGGAGCCCACCGAATCCACAGTCTTAGACTCCCAAATCTGGCTCGGTGTCCGTTAGCCTGGACGCGTCTCTCTCCTGCCGGTGCCGTGTGCTGCTTCCCTGGTCTCTGGCCCCAGTGCTAGCCCTGTGGGGGGTGTGCCTTGTGGGGGCAGGTCTGGGTGGGGCTAGTGTTGGGGCCGGAGACTGGGGCAGCAGCTCCTGGCGCTGGCAGGAAAGGGACGTGGCTGGGCTGACGGACACTGAGCCAGGGTCGGGAAGGGTGGTTGGAGCTCGAGCCCCAGTGGGACCCCCCTTCACCAAAAGGGCGCGCCTAGATGACGAGATGTCCTGACTTTATAGGGACAGTCCTGAAATTCGGGGCTTTTTCTTTTATAGGCACCTATTACCTCCCACCACCTGTCCAATATTTCACATTTGCTATCTGGTTACCCTAGGCACACCCCACAGCCTGTGTGCCCTGAGCAGCCTCAGCTTTGGGTGTCGACTGGAAGGGGTGTAGGGATGCAAGCTCGCCGTCTCTTCTGCCCCCTCCCCAGGGCACCGGATCCCTCCTGCACCTCTCCCTTTGCCCCTCCCATCACTGCCCACCCCCCAAAAGCCGGGCCCACCCAGGTTTCCTGTCCTAGCTATGCCACTAGTGTAGTGTGAGGGTAGAGAGTAGATTTGGGGCTTTCCGAGGAGGCTCATGGATATAACTGGGTACCACAGCCCCTCAGGAAGGCCAGATGGGATCATGGCAGATGGAGCTCGTACGGGAGGGACCAGCTGTTTTTCCTTAGAAGGGATTCTCCTTCCAGCAACTGTAGGGAGAAATCAGCATCTTCATATGCTGAGGAGTTCCCTCTGAGAACCAGGGTATGGGCTGGGTAGGTAGTTAGCAGAGGCAGGGCAGGGCTGCAGGGAATTCAGTTAGGAATGCAGGAAGCAGCATCTGTGAGAAGCCGGAGAACTGGGAGGTGAATTGCCCCCATGGTACAAAGGTATCAGCTGTAAAGAGGAGAGTAGATGTCTGTTGTGAGTGCTGGGCAGGACCCTATAGGCTTAGTCATGGTGTGTAATGGCACCAGTGACACTAGCCTCTGTGGGAGACAGTCCTGGAAGCTACGTATATATTATTAGGGAGAAGGTTGAAATCCGGGGTTTCTGCCTCATTGACTTTAGAAACTGGAAGGCCTGTAGAGAATGAGCAGGGGAGCGCAGGAAGAACTAGGATGATCTTGTTAAGAGCAGTGACCGTCATTCATTAGAGCTCAGTTCTGTTCCTGCCTCTGCCACAGATTTCACAGGTGATGCTGAGCAGGTCTCTAAGCCCATTTTTATGGGGTCTGATTTGCAGAAGCACTGAGCACTCACAACTGCCGCTAGGGTCAGGACAAGATGTGGCTGCTCAGCTCTTCTGCAGTCAGGCAGTGTGGGCGGGTGGAACGAGTCAAAATCAAAACACTCTGTTTTATCCTGTCTCTGTTGCTGACTCACTGGGTGGCCTTGGGCAAGTCACTTTGCTTTTCTCTCTCAATTTCACCAGCTGTAAAATGGAGCTAATCATAATACTTACCACCTGCTTCCCTGGCGTTTGGTGAGGGTTTATTAATGTCTGGACAATACGTTGAACACATAACACTTTACAGAAATGGTGAGTACTCTGAAGAATCAGGCCCCAAGGGTCTCAGGTTGGTGCCTAATCACTCCAAATAAGTATCGAGTTTGGAAGTTTGGCTTTAATCATTGTATGTAAAATTTTCAAAGGCAGCTAAATGATGTAGGAGCCTAAGTGCCATTTTCAGAAGTGACTTAGGCAGCAAGAGGGAGAAGTCTGCATGGTTCTTGGGCTCCTACGTTACTGGAGAAAATGGAATTTAAGTCCCTAAGTCACTTAGGCACTTTTGAAAATGTTATTCTTGGGCTTCTACATGCCTAAGTCACTTTTGAAAGCGGCATCAAAGAGTCAGCTATCTCCCAGGGTGTTATGAAGACGAATTCATTAATGCTTGCGGTGCACTATGATACTACGCTGACGAGCATCACAAAGAAATTAATAATTCTTTATTCGGTGCGGTGTTTGTATGGTACGTATAGTGAGTATGGCCCTGGGTCACAGGTTGAATGGTGAGGATAAAAAGAAATATTCTACAGCTCCCTCATCCCCTGATCACCATCCTCCCCGTGCACTGAAAGAGACAGGAGCTGGTGGGATGGAGGGGAATAATAGGAAATGTACATGCAATTAGACTGTGTCATAATGGATATGCACAAGAGAGGGCAGGGGGGGCTCAATTAACATTGCATGGGTAACTTTAACTCTGATATTTCCTAATTCTTGTGCATTTGGCTTTGACTAATAACACTGTTTAATTTTGTAATGTTTTTTTGTAAGGTAAATATTGGTGCTGGTCAACAACCCAACATTTTTCCTGTTAAGTATGATAATGCAGTATTTCAACTTTTAAACACATCCAAGAGACTGGGATGTGGAAATGGAATGAGAATTTTTGTTTAGATTCTAACTAAAATGTTGATTCATTTTAACTTTTTGAAAATGAAAAATTCAATTTTCCTTTTCATATTTGGGTTTACAAGTTTTCCCCCTTTCTCCCCGTTTCTATTTTTTCATCTTTTCTTCCACTGTAAAAAGTTAGAAAAAAATTAAAAAGTGTAAGAAAGCAGGGGGGAAATCTTTTTGATTTTTTTTTCAACTGGAAAGGTGTGAAAAAAGTTAGAAAACACCAAAGTGAGATAAAGTGTTACTTTCTCTGTGGCATGCTACCAAAAATATCCTCAGGAACTCAAATGAGAGAAGGGGAATGTTTATTTTCAGTAGTTTATAATTCAGCCAAACCTGGAAGGGATTTCCCTGCATTAGGGGCAGGCACCTCCTTGACCCCAGCATTACTCCTTCCCAAATTGCAAAGGCCTACTGCAAACAATGAAGGCATAAAATCTTCTCAAGAAGGTGTTGAGAGTATTTTATAATAGAAAGTGTGAAGCAACCTCCATATTGGGAATTGCTACTAGCTCCCCCTCTAATTACTATAGCAGTGATTTGGAGAAGGATGAGGACAGTAAATTGGTGACATTTATGAAACCCAAAGGACAAAGTGCTGCTCTTGCTCCACTGCTCTGTGGAAGGACAGAGTTGCTGATGTTTTTACTGGAGAATCCAGGGCATTCCCGGGTCATCACTATTCTTTTTGTGATAATATTTACTTTAAATTTATTTTAATACATTTATTATTATTATATAGGCTTTAGGATCTAGCTCTCCCTCCCCTTGCTGTGTCCTGAGGTTCCCCTGCTCTGGGGCCAGTGTCACACACTGAGGGGCAGGTGTCCTTAATCCAGCATTACACTTACCTGAGCAAACCACACTGGCATCATTGTCATGGGAGCACTGAGAGGCCCCCAGGGCAGTAACAGGGCAATACCCCAAATGGGGTTCAGTCCCTTTACAGTGAAATGTGTCTGTCCAGACAGAGCCAGTTCCCCTCCCGAAATACCCTCCTCCTGGGGCTGATACAGCAAATCCACAGTCGAGCTGATGACAGAGAACGTTGGCATCTGGTAAATCCCAGTGTGAGTCACAGAGTGTTCCCCAGGTACCACGAACCTGGATCTCCACCCTCCCTGCGCACTCTGAGCTGCCATTCATGAGCCGGAGCCCTGTGTGCCCTGGGGAGAAGAGAGAAGGGGTTTAGAGAGGGAGCCTTAGAGCTATTTTATACCAAATAATTAAAGAAAGGAAAGTCAGGGGGGATTTGATCCCATTCCAGTTATCTTGGATCTTTTGCATTTTATGAGAAGCTGGTGCCATCCTATTACCCTAGCTCTCTACACAGTGAAATCAGTATATTGCATCACCCTAATCTAAAATTCACATCACTGGGATTTTAAAGATTTGGCACTGAATTCTTACCTGAGCATATGGCTCCAGCATCATTTGCGTGTGAGCATGTCTGACTGATGTTCAATGTCCTGGGACAGTACGCATGGTGGGACTCATTTCCCGCACACTGGAACGCTTCAGTCCACATTGGTCCATGTCCTTCTCCAAAGAGAGCTCCTCCTGGGATAGACAGAGCTGTTCCACATTGTAGTTCATTACAGATAACATTGGCAGCTTTGAGATCAAAGTGGGCATCACAGACTGTGGTCCATGTTTCCCCATCTCTTATTTCGACACGTCCGGAACAGGCACTATGCCCTCCAACCAGCCAGGGATTAATGTGTCCTAGAAATTCAATGAAGGCAGGAATTTACAAAGGGGCCTCAGGGAGTTAGATGCTTGATGGCTATAAAATATTGGCTGAATGCCAATCATGGTTCAGTGGCAACGTGCAGGCAGCAATTAGAAATAAAAAAGCAATATATAACAAATGGAAAACAGTAGTATTACATAACAATCAATATACATTAGATGTTATGATGTGTAGAAAATTGATAAGGGAAGCTAATTATATTAGAGAAAAAAGCATGGCTTGCCATGCTAAGGAGACTGACATGGCATTTTTTAAGTATACTGGGAACAAATAAAAAATACTAACAGTGGTGGTGTTCCACTGCAAATCAAGATGGTAAAATTGTGACAATGATGCAGAAAAGGCAGAATAACATTTCAATAAACATTTCTGATTTTGGATAGAAATAGGATGTATCATATTATGGGAAAAGGATGAACTACTCTTCAGTCCATTGGTAACTCAGGAGGAAGTTAAACAGCCTTTACTATTTTTATATCAGCAGGCTTGAATAGCTGATAAAACCATAGAATAAAATAAATGTAGGGTTGGAAGGAACCTCAAGAGGTCATCTAGTCCATCTCCTCATACCAAAGGAGGTTTAAGTATACCTAGGCCCAGGGCCGGCTTTAGGAAGTGCGGGCCCAATTCAAACATTTTCGGCGGGGCCCTGGCAGGGATGACTAAAAAAAAAAAAAAACCCTTTCATTTCTTCCATGTATTATTTACTTTCCATAACTATATAAATAATAAAATTATATATTATGTATATTGCGTCATATATGCTGTTGATCGGTTATTAATGAGCTCAGTTTCAAATGTGTGGGTCCCTGCCACTCTCTAGGAGTGTGCTAGGGTGACCAGATGTTCCGATTTTATAGGGACAGTCCCAATTTTGGGGTCTTTTTCTTATATAGGATCCTATTACCCCCCACCCCCTGTCCCAATTTTTCACACTTGCTGTCTGGTCACCCTATTGTGCACATGTGTGGGTCCCAGCTGCTCCCTGCCCCCCTCATAGAAGCAGGTGTGCAGGGTTACTGCCCTGGGAACTGCAGGGCACCACTGGACATGGGGCTGGCTGGAGGCAGGGCAGGGGCTGACTGGAGGTAGGGTCTGGCTGCAGGCAGGGCAAGGGGTGGGGGGCTGGCTGGAGACAGGGGTGTGTGGGGCGGGCTGGCTTCAAGCAGGGCCGCAGTGGGGTGCGGCATGGGTTGGCAGGGCTGGAGACAGAGGAGTGCGGGACTGGCTGGCTTCAGGCAGGGGGGTGCGGCAGTGGTTCGCTGGAGACAGGGCAGGGGGTGCGGCAGGACTGGCTGAAGGCAGGGAAGGGGGTGCAGGGCTGGTGTGGGCAGGGGTTGTATGGGGCTGGCTGGCTTTGGGCAGGGCTGCAGGGGGTGCGGCAGGGGTTGTCTGGAGACAGGGCAGAGGGTGCAGCAGGGGTTGGCTGTGGGCAGGGGATGCAGGGGCTGGCTGTGAGCAGGGCAGGGGGTGCGGGGCTGGTGCAGGCAGGGGGTGCAGCAGAGGCAGCTGGAGCCCCAGCCCTTTAAATCGCCCCCGAGCCCCCCGCTATCCCAGGGCTCTGGGGGGCTATTTAAAGGGCCCGGGGCTCCCCTGCTTCTACCGCCCCAGCCCTTTAAATAGCCGCAGGAGCCCAGGGGAAGCGGCGGGGCTCCGGCGGCTATTTAAAGGGCTGGGGCAGTAGAGGCAGCGGGAGCCCCAGACTTTTTAAATAGCCCCCAGAGCCCCGCAGCCCTACCCCAGGGCTCCAGCACTGGGGATCTGGTGGCAATTTAAAGGGCCTGGGCCCTTTAAATTGCCCCCTGGGGAAGCTGGGCCATCCCGGTACGGCGCACTGCTCTTGCCGGTACGCCGTACCGGGACTTGGGCGCGGGGCCCTCTTAGGCGCGGGGCCCGATTCAGGGGAATTGGTTGAATTGGCCTAAAGCCAGCCCTGCCTAGGCCACCCTGACAGATGTTTGTCTAACTTGTTGTGCAAAGTCACCAATGATGGGGATTACAACAACCTCCCTAAGTACCCTGTTCCAGTACTTAATTATCCCTATAGTTAGAACGTTTTTTTTCTAATATCTAATCTGAATCTCATTTGCTGCAATCTAAGATGATTGTGTAGTCCTACCCTTGGTGGATATGGACAACAATTGAGAAACAATCTTTCCATTATTTGAAGACTGTTATCAGTTCACCCCCAGTCTTCTCGTCTCTAAACTTAAAATGTCCAATTCTTTCAACATTTCCTCATAGATCATTTTTTCTAAATCTCTTACTCTGTTTGTTGCTCTCCTCTGGACATTCTCCAATTTGTCCTTATCTTTCTTAAACAGTGATGAGCAAAACTGGACAGTATTCCAGCTGAGGCCACACCAGAGCTAAGTAGAGTGGGACAATTACCTCCTGTGTCTTACATATGACATTCTTGTCAATACAATTCCGAATGACATTTCCCTTTTTCACAGCAGCATCACAACTTTTCAGATTGTGATCCACTATAACCTCGAGATCATTTTCTGCAGTTATTCCCCATTTGGGGTTTTTTGCATTTGATTTTTCCTTCCTATGTCTAATGTTTTGCACTTGTCTTTACTGATTTTCAATTTACTGATCTCAGACCAATTCTCCAGTTTATCAAGATCATTTTGAATTTTAACCCTGCCTTTCAAAGAGCTTGTGACCCCTCTCAGCTTCATGTCATCCCCAAATTGTGTACGTGTATCTCTACTCCATCACCCAAGTCATTTACGAAAATATTGAACAGTACCAGACCCAGGACAGTGTTATTTTGTATTTATCCATAGGAACACAGCAATCACAGAGAAAAGAATAAAGCTAGTGAAGGCCTACAGGCCTATGTCTCACCTAAAGCTCAGCTTTTCCCTCACAACTTGGGCTGACTCAGCTTATCCCAGGAACGCCTGCTTCTGGGGACTGTGTTTCAGTCTCCTTCCCTGCAGACCCTGCCTCACCCCCTCTGTTCATCAGGGCTCCCCTGTTAACAATTCCCAAGCTCTCTGTTTAAGATTTCCCACCTCAGGGGCCCATCCCAAGGAAGGGGACTTGTGCTCAGCTTGGCCAGATGCAAAAGTTCAAAATCCCTGACACCTGTATTGTCAGTTAAGTACCAGTAACTGGGTTCTATGAAACCATTGTCTGCCACCCTGGGACATGTGGGGAGCTCAGACGGGGGTTTCCCTGTTTGAACCCTGGTAGCAACCGTGAAAATAGCAGTAAAAGGGACTGAGGTACACGTAATATTCACAGAAATACAGATATAGCCCATGTTCTATGCAGGGGTCATAGTGGACAAAGAACTGAATGTGAGCTCCCACTGTGATGCTGCTGCAAAAACGGCGACAGTGATCCTTGGATGTATAAATAGGGGAGCAATGAGTACAACTGGCTAAAATGCAGGACTTCCAGTGTACAGGAAATGTCACTATTTTAAAATTCCCTGCGAATTAGAAATCCAGCTAAAATTTTGTTTTGGAAACTCCAGCCCATGGTGTATCCAACATGAAATTTGCTCCCAGGAACCCCAACAGATGTGGAGTGACATTGACATCCTTGTCAGTTTCACCACTGTTAACATCGGGACTGTGACGTTGTGCAGTCTATATGGTTTTATAAAAACTTGATAATAAGTCAATATAATGTAACTGAGATAGTTTTAGAGAAAATACGGTAATAAGTGAATGTAACGTAACTGGGATATGCTTCCTGCAAAAGGTCTCTTGTAAGGTATCATTACAAAGCTTATAATCTACTGAGTATGATCATCTGATTTGTATAAATGTACCACTCTTGTATCTAAAACTAGAAATATAAAATGTAACTCTGAGGGCCTATTGTAATTGTGTAAAGTGTGGACCATTAATGACGGTTTGGAATCTTGATGACTCCCATTGTCTGCAGATGGCTGTATTTACCTGTGAGTCTTCCTGTATATGTGTGTGCTGGCAAGTGAGTAATGAAGTCTTGCAGTGACATGTGATCATGTCACCTGAACTGGAATCCATCTTTAACCTGGTGCTTTTCCAGTGAGGGGGGGGGGGGTGGAAACCCAGAGGGACAAAGAGTTCCCGTCTTATGCAAAAGCTATATAAAGGGGGGAAGAGAACAGAGAGAGGGAGGAGCCATCATGGAGAATCCCCTAGCTACCACCTGAGCTGCAACAAGAGCTGTACCAGGGGAAAGAATTGTGCCCAGGCCTGGAAGGTGTCCAGTCTGAGAAAAAACTTACTGAAGCATCTCTGAGGGTGAGATTATCTGTATTCAGTTTGATTAGGCATAGATTTGCGCATTTTATTTTATTTTGCTTGGTGACTTACTTTGTTCTGTCTGTTACTATTTTGAACCACTTAAATCCTACTGTCTGTATTTAATAAAATCACTTTTTATTTAGTAATTTACTCAGAGTATGTATTAATACCTGGGGGAGCAAACAACTGTGCATATCTCTCTATCAGTGTTATAGAGGGCGAACAATTTATGAGTTTGCCCTGTATAAGCTTTATGCAGGGTAAAACGGATTTATTTGGGTTTAGACCCCATTGGGAGTTGAGCATCTGAGTGCTAAAGACAAGCGCACTTCTGTAAGCTGCTTTCAGGTAACTTGCAGCTTTGGGACAGGAGATTCAGACCCTGGATCTGTGTCTGGAGCCAGACGGGAGTGTCTGGCTCAGCAAGACAGGGTGCTGGAGTCCTGAGCTGGCAGAGAAAACAGAAGCAGGGGTAGTCTTTGCACATCTGGTGGCAGCTCCCAAGAGGGTTTCTGTGATCCAACCCATCACAAGGACAAGCATGTCAATTTCTCACAGCCACTGCTGGGGCTCTGGGGCAGCTTCATCATGTGGCCTGCCCTGAACTGGGGATCCCTGGGCTTCCATACTCCTTGGCCAGCTGGCAGCCTAAATAGGCAAATATTCGGTCTCAGTCTGGGACATTCTGCAAGGCAGGGCTGCCCCAGAACTACAGACCCTGGGACACCAGAACCCATCCCAGGACTTCCAGGATCCCTGATGCAGACCCTGGAGCTGAGCCTTGGTTAAAGCTGGGGCTCCCAGGGCTTTCAGGTGCCTATCCCATGGCAGAGAGCCTGAAAGCATTGGCAGGGCTGCCCTGGAGGTACAGACCCTAGAAAGACCAGGGTCTCCAATTCTGGGGCAATCTGTGTGGTGGGGCTGCTCAGAGCTAGAAGACTGGGGTATCCAGCCCCAGGACAATCTACATGGCAGGACTAACAGGAGCCACCAGGGAACCTGGCAGGGAACCATGGACATTTCCACCTGCTTGTGGTTTCGAGAAAGTTCGTTGAACCCGATTCACTTTCATGATAAATGTTGAGTTCAACAAACTGGCATTTTCCAGTGAAACTCTGGTTTGCCAGATAATTTCCAACCAGCTCTAGTAGGGAAGTGATTTTTCCTCTGTATACAGCACTGGGGAGACAGATACTGCATCTGCTTTTAGTGTCCACATTGTAAGAAAGATGTTAAAAAATTGGAAAGGGCGCAGAGAAGATCCACAATAATGATTTCAGGGCTTGAAAATGTGCCCTGCAGTGAGAGATTTAAGGAGGTTAATCTGTTCAGTTTATCAAAAAGATGACCTAGACATGTCTTCCCATGGACAAAACACTGCATATTAAAGGCCTTTTTAATCTAGTGGAGAAAGGCATAACAAGAATCAATGGATGGAAGTTAAAGCCAGATAAATTCCTATTAGAGGTAAGGCATACATTTTTCACAGTAATACTGATGATACATTGGAACAAACTACCAAGGGAAGCAGAAGCTTCTCCACCTCCTGAAGTATTCACAACAAAATTGGATATATGCTTTAGCCAAACACAAGGTTAGATGAAGTACAGGAGTAATTGCTTTAAATTCTATAGCCTTTGTTAACCAGAAGGTCAGACTAGATCTAAAGCACCCTGCTGGCCCTAAAATCTATACAGCTATGAATCAAAAAGAAAGTTAAAGTTTGCAAAGTGAAGCACTCAAACATTCAGAATGTCAGAATGCCTGTGAAACCTTCATTAGTCCCATCCACTTTTGCTTCCCCTACTAATTCTTCTATGCTTGCAGGTTCATTGTCCAGAACATGAACCTGGCAAAAACATGGTTGTTGTTGCAAAAACACAAACACTAATGAGAAGTGCTAGGCACTGGCACGTGCATGAACACATTCCAGAAGGGTAATACCAGAACACCTTGATATAGGGCATGATGTAAACACACTCCCCAATGATGATACAGGGACACACTAACCCCTCCTAAAGTTAAGGTCAGGATGACAGGGGGATGGATAGAGATGTTTTAATCCAACCAAAATGTACAAGGGAAAGGGTGATAATTAACCACGTCAGAGGGGCAAGACGTAACTTGTTTGTATCAGAGTATAAAAGACAGGTCACAGAGGGGATGTCTTTTTCTGTCCTCGGCGGGTGGGGGCGTGGAAAGTCTCGCCACTCACTGAGCCAAGTCCATTGTAAGGGGCATAGATGTGCCAGTGTAACTGTAGACATTGATCTGGGGAGCTGGTACTGCATTTTGTCAGCAATAAACCTGGCCAAGCGCCTTTGCCACTGAACCCCATCTGTAGACTTCTTGGGCAGTTTGATCGAGACCTGCTGCATCAGCTACCTCTGCAGAGCTGGTGCAACACACAGAGAGAAAACACACACAGCCAACAGCTGACAACACCTGGGAGGCTGGGAAGTGTTATTATCTCCATTTTACACACAGAGAACCAGAGACGCTATGGCCAAAATTATCAAAAGCATCCACTGATTTTGGGTGCCCAACTTGAGATACTCACGTCCTGTTTTTTCAGAGTACTTAGGCTTGTTTAGCACAGCTCCCACTGACTTCAGTTTAGAGCTGTGAGTGCTCAGCACTTCTTCAAATCAGATGTTCATGGTCTCAAGGGGGCCACCCATAAAATGAGGAACACACAATTAATGACCACCTGTGAAACATTTGGTTTCAGTGACTTGCCAAGCATCACATAGTAACTCTGTGGAAGAGGCAGGGATAGAATCCGATTACCCAGGGCAGCATTCAGCTACCTTAACAAGAGACTCTCCTTTCTCTTTCTGCAATCCCCTGCCTCATACACAGCACACTGCACAGTTTCTGTAACAAATGAGGCAGGGGACCTACAGACAACTGCATCCTTCACTCCACAGCCCTGATTCAGAGCACTGTCAATTCTGTGTGCTGCATGAAGCAGGGGTCCTGTGGAGAAAATAGCAAGTTATCTTGTAATGAAAGTCTGAATCTTAATGCATATGTAAAGACGGGCCAAAATAGAGTTTAATTTAATTCTTTAATTCTTTAATTCTGCCATTTCTTTATTTTTACAGCTCAACGTTTGCAAACTTAATTTTCCTTGAAAGTAGTTCCCGGATGTGGAATCATGTTGACACCCACATGAGTTATCAGCAGCTTTTGAGCCTTTAGATCCGCCACAAAAATCTCTGCCACTTGAGCTAATGGAGTAACTGACAGCACTAGTAGGTCATCATTCTCTTTGTGGACCAGCACTAGAGGGGAATCAGAAGATTTTGTTGGAGGGTTTGATAAATATTTGCTGACAGCAGGAGAATGGCAAAAATCAGGGATATTGGGTTCCATTACAGGCTCTGGAGAGATGTGTGTTCTAGTGGTCACAGATCCTTCTTCCTCTGTTCACCCAAGCCTAACCCCTTCTGCCCCATCCCCTCTAAACTGCCCCTGTCCCTGTCCTGTCTCTTCCCCATCCCTTGCTCTGTGTCCCAGTCCTATTCTCCTTGTCTACCCAGTTCCCGCCTCAACTCCTCAAGCTTCTCATCCCCAGACCCAGTATCCTTGCCAAGCCAGTCCTGGACTTCACCTCTGGCTTCCCCAGCCAAATCCCAATTTCCCCCCTGTTCTTTGTGCTTTCCCTTCCCTCTGGGGCCTCGTCTGATCTGTTTCTCATTCCCACATTTGCACTAGATTGTCCTGTCTGCCCCAATCCCCGGTTTCCCTCCCTGGATGCCTCATCCAATCTCAAGGCTTCTCTACAAGAACACTTAGTTTGTGGCAAAATTTACCCCACTCTAACCTGCTGCACACTGAATGTCTGTGTGGAACCTGCTGCTGCGCACTAACATTCCCCTAGTGCTTTGAAACGGGAGTAGATCTGTTCCCTAGGGAACTGTTAGGACTTGTCTACCCTACCGCGCTGTATCAGTGCCAGTGCATCGATGTAATGGTGCTGATTTAGCATGTCTGATGAAGACGCATTATGTCGATGGGAGAGCTATGCTGTTGGGAGCTTCATTTTTCTTCAAATTTGGTATAATGAGAAGATTCCAGAAGACTTGAGAAATGCCAACATTGTTACCATGTTTAAAAAAGGAGATAAGTCAGAGGGTGGAAATAATCATGGCATTGCCTTGCTACGTACAGCAGGGAAAATTCTTACCCGTATTCTTTTAAACCGATTACTTCCCCTTCCTGAGGAAATATTGCCAGAATCTCAGTGTGATTTCAGACCATCCCACAGGACAACTGACATGATCTTCGTTGCCCACCAAATCCAGGAAAAGTCTCAGAAGCAAAATCAGGACCTGTACATGGCCTTCATCAATTTGACAAAGGCCTTCAACTCCATCAATCGCGAAGCACTGTGGAAGATACTAGCCAGATTTGGCTGCCCTCCAAAATTTATTATGGTCCTAAGATTTCTTCATTATCAGATAACTGCCACCGTTCTCTGTAATGACCTGGAGATGGATCCTTTTGTCATGAAAACTGGGGTTAAGCAAGGATGCGTTATTGCCCCACTCCTGTTCTCCATCTATTTAGCAGTAATTTTGGTCCTTGTTAAAGACGGCCTCCCCACTGGAGTTGACATTCAATACAGAATGGATGGGCGGCTTTTTAATCTTTGAAGTTTCCACTCAAAGTCTAAAGTCCTCAGAGCTTCCATTACTGACATCAGGACGCTGATGATTGTGCCATCCTTGCACACACTGAGAATGACCTTCCGTCCACACTGGATATTTTTGCACAAGTTTACCAAAGCCCATGACTCTCACTCAATATTGAGAAGACTAAAGTGCTCCATCAGCCTGCTTCAGGCCTTGCACAAGACCAACTACACATCACCACTGAGGGACAGACTTTGGAGAGAGTTGAGGACTTCTGTTACCTCAGTAGCCAACTTTCGCAAAATGCAAAAACTGGCAGTGAGATCCAGCACAGGATCCAGTATGCAAGTGCTTCCTTTGGGAATCGGCTCCGACGCATTTTCACAGACCGTGACCTACGGCAGGACACTAACATCCAGGTCTATGAGACAATTGTTATTCCTACACTCCTTTATGGATGCGAAACATAAGAACATATAAGAATGGCCCTACTGGGTCAGACGAAAGGTCCATCTAGCCCAATAACCTGTCTTCCAACAGTGGCCAGTGCCAGGTGCCCCAGAGGGAATGAACAGAACAGGTAATCATCAAGTGATCCATCCCCTGTTGCTCACTCCCAGCTTCTGGCAAACAGAGGCTAGGGACACCATTCCTGCCCATCCTGGCTAATAGCCATTGATGGACTTATCCTCCATGAATTTATCTAGTTCATTTTTGAACCCTGTTATGGTCTTGGCCTTCACAACATCCTCTGGCAAGGAGGTCCACAGGTTGACTGTGCATTGTGTGAAGAAATACTTCCTTTTATTTGTTTTAAACTTGCTGCCTATTAATGTCATTTGGTGACCCCTAGTTCTTGTGTTATGAGAAGTAGTAAACAACACTTCCTTATCTACTTTCTCTACATCAGTCACGATTTTGTAGACCTCAATCATATCTCCCCTTAGCTGCCTCTTTTCCAAGCTGAAACGTCCCAGTCTTATTAATCTCTCCTCATACGGAAACCTCTCCATACCCCTAATCATTTTTGTTGCCCTTTTCTGAACCTTTTCCAATTCCAATATATCTTTTTTGAGATGGGGTGACCACATCTGCACACAGTATTCAAGATGTGGGCATACCATGGATTTATATAGAGGCAACATGATATTTTCTGTCCAATTATCTATCCCTTTCTTAATTATTCCTAGCATTCTGTTCACTTTTTTGACTGCCACCATACATTGAGTGGATGTTTTCAGAGAACTATCCACAATAACCCAAAGATCTCTTTCTTGAGTGGTAACAGCTAATTTAGACCCCATTGTTTTATATGTATGGTTGGGATAATGCTTTCCAATGTGCATCACTTTGCATTTATTAACATTAAATTTCATCTGCCATTTTGTAGTCCAGTCACCCAGTTTTGAGAGATCGTTTTGTAGCTCTTCGCAGTCTGCCTGGGTCTTAACTATCTTCAGTAATTTTGTATCATCTGCAAATTTGCCACCTCACTGTTTACCCCTTTTTCCAATCATTTATGAATATGTTGAATAGGACTGGCCCCAGAACAGACCCCTGGGGGACACCACTATTTACCTCCCTCCATTCTGAAAACTGACCATTTATACCTACCCTTTGTTTCCTATCTTTTAACCAGTTACTAATCCATGAGAGCACCTTCCCTCTTATCCCATGGCAGCTTATTTTCCGTAATAGTCTTTGGTGAGGGATGTTGTCAAAGGCTTTCTGAAAATCTAAGTACACTATATCCACTGGATCCCCTTGGTCCACATGCTTGTTGACCCCCTCAAAGAATTCTAGTAGATCGATGAGGCATAATTTCCCTTTACTAAAACCATGTTGTCTCTTCCTCAACAAATTATGTTCAGCTATATGTCTGACAATATTGTTCTTTATCATAGTTTCAACCAGTTTGCCCAGTACTGAAGTCAGGCTTCCAGGCCTGTAATTGCCGGGATCACCTCTGGAGCCCTGTAGCGGAGCAGTTACCCCACTCCTAAGCAGCAAGCCTAGGCTGATTGGGGAATCACAGCTGGCACTGATAAAAGGACTATGAGCCAGGAGCTAGTCACTCTCCCTCCAGCTTCATAGCATCATAGAATATCAGGGCTGGAAGGGACCCCAGGAGGTCATCTAGTCCAACCCCCTGCTCAAAGCAGGACCTAATCTCAATTAAATCATCCCAGCCAGGGCTTTGTCAAGCCTGACCTTAAAAACCTCTAAGGAAGGAGATTCCACCACTTCCCTAGGGAACCCATTCCAGTGCTTCACCACCCTCCTAGTGAAAAAGTTGTTCCTAATATCCAACCTAAACCTCCCCCACTGCAACTTGAGACCATTACTCCTTGTTCTGTCATCTGGTACCACTGAGAACAGTCTAGATCCATTCTCTTTGGAACCCCCTTTCAGGTAGTTTGAAATTCGCTATCAGAGGGAGAAGGACCTAGCTGCCTGGGAGCTGAGGGTGCAGGCAACGGAGCAGGGCTGGGGAAAGGCGAGAGGAGCTAGGGAGCTCCCACCTGGCAACTCCCCAGGCTGCAAGCCCTGTGCAAGGCCAAAACAGGTACTGGGGTTGCAAAGGCTACAGCCCAGGGATTAGGCAAAGGCAGCAGGTTCAACCCCCCCTTTGCCAGTGATGAATGGCTTGTACACTGCAGTCTGCCCCAGTGAGCGGGGGCTAGATGGTGACTGGCAGTAGCCATAGACTGAGATGAGGTGGGGATAGAGGGTTGGGGGTTCCTTGGGGAGGGGAGACCCAGAGCTGTGGGGGTACTGCGGAGGGCAGAACCCCCAGAAAAAGGGGTACCAGGGTCTGGGAGGGACACAGAGGCCAGCGACAGGCGAGACACCGGCCAGCAGAGGGCACTCCGAGTGCTGGATGAGCTAATTCCCAGGAGAACTAGCAGGAGGCACCGCAATGGTGAGTTGTCGCATTGTACAAACCCTTTTTAAAAATTGGCGTCACATTAGCTATCCTTCAGTCATCTGGTACAGAAGCTGATTTAAATGATAAGTTACAGACTACAGTTAGTAGTTCTGCAGTTTCACATTTGAGTTCCTTCAGAACTCTTCGGTGAATACCATATGGTCCTGGTGACTTATTGCTGTTTAATTTATCAATTTCTTCCAAAACCTCCTCTAATGATACCTCAATCTGGGACAGTTCCTCAGATCTGTCACCTAAAAAGAATGTCTCAGTTTTGGGAATCTCCCTCACATCCTCAGCCATGAAGTCCTAGTCAAAGAATTCATTTAGTTCCTCTGCAATGGCCTTATCGTCCTTGAGTGCTCCTTTAGCACCTTGATCGTCCAGCGGCCCCACTGGTTGTTTAGCAGGCTTCCTGCTTCTGATGTACTTAAAAAAATTGCTCTTGCTTTTTGAGTCTTTGGCTAACCGTTCCTCAGATTCTTTTTTGGCCTTCCTAATTGTATTTTTACTCTTCATTTGCTAGTGTTTATGCTCCTTTCTATTTTCCTCTCTAGGATTTAACTTCCACTTTTTAAAGGATGCCTTTTTGCCTCTCACTGCTTCTTTTACTTTGTTGGTTAGCCAGGGTGGCTCTTTTTTGGTTTTCTTACTATGTTTTTTTAATTTGGGGTATACATTGAAGTTGAGCCTCTATTATGGTGTCTTTAAAGAGTTTCCATGCAGCTTGCAGAGATTTCACTTTTGGCATTGTACCTTTTAATTTCTGTTTAACTAACCTCCTCATTTTTGTGTAGTTCCCCTTTCTGAAATTAAATGCTACAGTGTTGGGCTGCTGTGGTATTTTTCCTGCCACAGGGATATTAAATTTAATTATATTATGGTCACTATTACCGAGCAGTCCAGCTATATTCACCCCTTGGACCAGATCCTGTGCTCCACTTAGTACTAAATCAAGAATTGCCTCTCTTCTGGTGGGTTCCAGGCCCAGCTGCTCCAAGAAGCATTTAAGGTGTCAAGAAACTTCATCTCTGCATCCCGTCCTGAGGTGACATGTACCCAGCCAATATGGGGATCATTGAAATCCCCCATTATTAACAGCACCTCAAGAGTCTGGAGAGGTACCACCAAAGATGTCTCTGGAAGATGCTTTGCATCAAGTGGGAAGATCGCTGCACTAACGCCAGCATCCTCACTGAAGCCAATGTCACCAGCATTGAAGCAATGATCCGCACTCACCAACTCTGCTGGGCTGGACATTGTGTGCGGATGCCAGACTCTTGCCTCCCAAAACAAGTCTTCTACTCTCAGCTCACCCATGGTCAGAGATCCCCTGGTACTCAGAGGAAATGCTACAAAGACACACTGAAAGCGCATCTCAAGAAAACAGATGTGGACATCACAAGCTGGGAAGAACAAGCCACCAACCAACCCCAATGGCACCACATCCTCTCTCAGGCAGTAGCCCGCTTTGAGGAGAAGTGCCTTGCCCTCGAAGCTGAAAAGAGAGAGAAGGAAGGAAAAAGAAAGAACTTTCTTCCAGCAGGCAGCTGACCCATCAGGTAACGTCTGTACCTACTACATGCAAATCTATGGATCCAGGATTGTACTCCTGAGTTGTCTCAGGACACATATGTAAATCTGGGGTAGAGATCATCCTCGAATGGAGGGATTGCCGATGATGGCGATGCTGCTGCTGCAACCAATGAGGCTGTGGGCCTATAGACCAAAGCCTACTTCACTGTGCATCCCTGATTCATTCCCAAGGCACCATCCATCCTGTGCACTGACTGAGGCAGGGACCTCAGCGAAGGAGAATGTTTTGGCAAAGACTGGGATTAATCCAATGGGAAATGAGAAGTGAAATCTGGACGAGAAGGGGTTGAGAGAGACAAGGTGGATGAGATAATATATTTTATTGGATCCGCTTCTGTTGGTGAGAGACAAGCTTCTGAGCTTACACACAGCTCTTCTCTATAAGCTCAAAAACTTGTCTCTCTCACCAACAGAAGTGGGTAGAATAAAAGATATTATCTCATACACCTTGTTGCTAATATCCTGGGTGTAACCTTGCTACAACAACACTGCATATAAGAAGACGACTGTCACTTTTTGGAAAGTTTTCTAGTATTCTGTCAGGACAGCGTCTCTCAAAAATCACTTGGTTCAGAAACATCACAGCTCCCGTGTTTGTTCTCAGTGATATCTAGTGCACAGGGCAGTTTGTAGACGGCTGACTGGTTATTTCTGGAATAATTCTAAATGGGCCCAATTCTGAGTCCTTTATTCTGTTTCTACTCAGTCGGTACAAAGCAAACTCACATTACAGTCAATAGCTGCCTGCCTGAGTAAGGAACCCTGGGTTTGGCCCTAGGAGCTGGCCTTGCACCTCTATCCAGGGAAGATAGGGATTAGTGACAAGAATGAACATAACTATAAGGATCATGGAAAGACTCGTCCTCCTCTCCAACCTTCAGCACAGTCATGTGGAACTACCCTGCCAGCACAGCAGGGGTTAAAGGGAGCCTTTGGGCCCAGCTAGCCCAACCCTGCTATACATGCAGCCAATGCCAGGCCTGGGGGGAGAAAAGGAGAGAACCTGGCTCAGTTGAGGGCTGACTGGCGAAGAGGCAGGAGCTATCCGCCTCCCTACCTGAGGGGAAGGTTCACTAGCCTGCCAGCCGCGTCAGCCACCAGGGAGTAAGCGCTGTCTCCCCAGCCAAGGGGGACTGTGAAGGAGACCTAGGAGCCTCCGGCAACTGAGGTAACTGGGTCCCTGTAGCCCAGAGGCATTGTGGGGGTCAGTCTCACCAAACTTATGGCTGCCCCACCTGAAGGAGCCTGGGACGAGAGGGCACTATGGGGTACAAGCCACCCAGCAAACAGTACTAGAGGGGCCTTGCCCCAAACAAAAGGGACAGTGGTAGGAAGTAGCTCAGGGAAGTGGATTTAGATCCCTGCTGGGAGACCCTTTTCCGGGGTTGATGCAGGCAGGACCCTGGGCTGGGACCTGGTGGAGAGGGAGGGTCTGGGTTTCCCTACCCCATTGCCTAAAAGACTGAGGCAAATTGACCTTGAAAAAGGGACTGGAGGTCAGGGGCACCAACCAGTAGGCAGCCCGGCCCTTCAAGCGCCCTGTTACAAACGCAAACGTTATTCCCACTGCAAACGTGCAGCTCCAGCTGAGATGCAGGCGCAGTTTTACAGAAAGGTGCACAGAAGGGACTTTTGCTCTGATACCCCTTTGTTTGTGTGCAGCTCCCTCCTCCTGCTGAGGTTCAGAGGAGAGGGACTCCCTGCTGTGCACTTGCTAGGTGTGCAGCACAAGGCATTGCAGTTGTTATTACCAGGTTAAGGAATTTACAGTGCTGAAGGTCAATCTGTTTTCTGCAGAGTTTCAAAGTCCTGACAATGAAGCTCATTTTTGTAAAGTTCCTGCCGAACCCGCCTTTTTATTTTGTAAAAATACTAGGAAATTGCAGGTGTAAGCACTGTCTGAATGAGTTCTCCCCTGACAGCTAGCTCGGAATGGGAAACACTTCAGGAGCAAACTGTATTTACATTAATTAGAACTGGTGTCCCAATGTCATTAGCTGGTGTCTCAAATAGCCAGCTGGCCTGAGAGTCTCAAAGCTCTGGGGTCCCCGGTCTGGAGCAGTCTGCAATGCAGGGCTGCCTCAGAGCCGCAGACTCTGGGAATCGGGATCCCATCCCAAGATTTCTAATTTCCCTGCTGTGGAGCTGGGAGATGAGCCCTAGTTAAAGCGGGGGACAGAAGCAACTTTGTCTGTACAAAGGGCAAGCTGGTCTCCATATTGGAAGAGAAGTTTCAAGGAGTAGAGAAACAAGTATCAACCCTGTGTTACATAAGAGAAAATGAAGATTTTCTGGACAGACATCAGGATATGCTTCTGCGGGCACAACATTCTGAAGAATCAGAGCAGACTGCGCAGCAGGGACACAAGGACGGTGATGAAAATTGGCAGGATGTGACCTCCAGAAGAAGAAAGAGGATCATCCATGTACCAGCAATGCAGATACAGGTGAGCAACCGTTTTCATGTTCTCTCCACAGGTACTAATGCGGAGAGTGGACTAGAGGGTACATCTCAGGGAGGAGAGCAGAAGGAGATTCCACTGATTGGAAGGCATGAAGGATCACTGCAGACTATGTGGCTCTGGGAAGAAGGATAAAGGAGTTTGAGGCGCAAGTGGTGTTCTTGTCCATCCTCCCTGTGGAAGGAAAAGGCCCAGGTAGAGACCATCAAATCGTGGAAGTCAAAGAATGGCTACGGAGGTGGTGTCGGAGAGAAGGCTTTGGATTTTTTGATCATGGGATGGTGTTCCAAGAAGAAGGATTGCTAGGCAGAGACGGGCTCCACCTAACAAAGAGAAGGAAGAGAATCGTCATAAGCAGGCTGGCTAACCTAGTGAGGAGGGCTTTAAACTAGGTTCACCGGGGGAAGGAGACCAAAGCCCTGTGGTAAGTGGGGAAGTGGGATACCAGGAGGAAGCACGAGCAGGAGAGCACAAGAGGGGAGGACTCCTGTCTCATACTGAGAAAGCAGGACGATCAGCGAGTTATCTTAAGTGCCTATACACAAATGCAAGAAGCCTGGGAAACAAGCAAGGAGAACTGGAAGTCCTGGCACAGTCACAGAATTATGATGTGATTGGAATAACAGAGACTTGCTGGGATAACTCACATGACTGGAGTACAGTCATGGATGGACATAAACTGTTCAGGAGGAACAGGCAGGGCAGAAAAGATGGGGGAAGTTGCATTGTATGTAAGAAAGCAGTATGACTGCTCAGAGCTCCAGTGTGAAACTGCAGAAAAACCTGAGAGTCTAGAAGTGTGAGCAACAAGGGTGATGTCATGGTGGGAGTTTGATATAGACCACCAGACCAAGTGTTACCAGATTTGCCCATTATTTTGGGGTATGCTCATTTATTCAGGTTACTCTTCTGGGGGAGGAGGGGTTCTGAAATAAAGAAAGTGTAGAAAGAATAGTAAATATGGCTTGGATTAACAGTGAAATCCTTGCTGATCTTAAACACAAAAAAGAAGCTTACAAGAAGTGGAAGATTGGACAAATGACCAGGGAGGAGTATAAAAATATTGCTCAGGCGTGCAGGAGTGAAATAAGGAAGGCCAAATCACAATTGGAGTTGCAGCTAGCAAGGGATGTTAAGAGTAACAAGAAAGGTTTCTACGGGTATGTTAGCAACAATAAGAAGGTCAGGGAAATAATGGGCTCCTTACTGAATGAGCAGGCAACTTAGTGAAAGAGGATGTGGAAAAAGCTAATGTACTCAATGCTTTTTTTGCCTCTGTCTTCACGAACAAGGTCAGCTCCCAGACTACTGCAGTGGGCAGCACAGCATGGGGAGGAGGTGACCAGCCCTCTGTGGAGAAAGAAGTGGTTCAGGACTATTTAGAAAAGCTGGATGAGCACAACTCCATGGGGACGGATGCGCTGCATCCGAGGGTGCTAAGGGAGTTGGCAGATGTGATTGCAGAACCATTGGCAATTATCTTTGAAAACTCATGGTGATCGGGGGAGGTCCTGGATGACTGGAAAAAGACTAATGTAGTGCCCATCTTTAAAAAAGGGAAGAAGGAGGATCTGGGGAACTACAGGCCAGTCAGCCTCACCTCAATCCCTGGAAAAATCATGGAGCAGGTCCTCAAGGAATCCATTTTGAAGCACTTCGAGGAGAGGAAAGTGATCAGGAACAGTCAGCATGGATTCACCAAAAGCAAGTCATGCCTGACTAAGCTAATTGCCTTCTATGATGAGATAACTGGCTCTGTGGATGAGGGGAAAGCAGTGGACGTGCTATTCCTTGACTTTTGATACGATCTCCCACAGTATTCTTGCCAGCAAGTTAAAGAAGTATGGGCTGGATGACTAGACTATAAGGTGGATAGAAAGCTGGGTAGATCATTGGGCTCAATGGGTAATGATCAATGGCTCCGTGTCTAGTTGGCAGCTGGTATCATGCGGAGTGCCCTAAGGGTCGGCCCTGGGGCCGGTTTTGTTCAATATCTTCATTAATGATCTGGAGGATGGCATAGATTGCACCCTCAGCAAGTTTGCAGATGACACTAAACTGGGAGGAGTGGTAGATATGCTGGAGGGTAGGGATAGGATACAGAGGGACCTAGACAAATTAGAGGATTGAGCCAAAAGAAATCTGATGAGGGTCAATAAGGACAAGTGCAGAGTCCTGCATATAGGACGGAAGAATCCCATGCACTGCTACAGACTAGGGACCGAGCAGCTAGGCAGCATTTCTGCAGAAAAGACCTAAGGGTTACCGTGGAAGAGAAGCTGGATATGAGTCAACAGTGTGCCCTTGATGCCAAAAAGGCTAACAGAATTTTGGCTGTATAAGTAGGAGCATTGCTAGCAGATTGAGGGACGTGATCATTCCCCTTTATTCGGCATTGGTGAGGCCTCATCTGGAGTACTGTGTCGTTTTGGGCTCCATACTACAAGAAGGATATGGAAAAAGAGTCCAGCGGAGGGCAACAAAAATGATTAGGGGGCTGGAGTACATGACTTATGAAGAGAGGCTGAGGGAACTGGGATTACAGTAACTCCTCACTTAACGTTGTACTTATGTTCCTGAAAAAATGCAACTTTGGATTTGCTTAACATCATTTTGCTTCATTTCCCCATACAAATTAATGTAAATGGGGGGGCGGGGTTAGGTTCCAGGGAATTTTTTTTTGCCAGACAAAAGACATTATATACATTTTAAACAATTTTAAACAAGCAATTTAATACAGGTATTAAACAGGCTGGCAGTCCCCCTATTGGCTCCCCTATGCCCCTCTCCCCCTGCCAGCAGACTCTGCGGACCAGCGCCCTCCCCCTTCCTTCCCCTGCCTCCTGCAATCAGCTGTCTTACAGTGTTTGGTAGGCTGCGGGGAGGGGCAAGGACGCGGTGCACACCCTTCCCCCTCCCTCCCCTGCCTCCTGAGTGCCACGGGCCAGCTGGTTGCCATGGGCATGAGGCAGGCGTGGCTGCACACTGCATCCTCACTCCTCCCCCGGCCTCCTGATTGCCGCTGGCAGGAGGAGCGGGGGGAGGGCGCTGGTCTACGGGGTCCGCTTGCAGGGAATGGGGTAGGGGAGCTGATCTGGGGGGCTGCCTGGACAAAGCAGGCGGACAAACGATGTTATAGTGGAGCATTGCACAACTTTATATGAGCATGTTCTGTAATGGAGCAGGGACGTATCATCAAAGCAACATTAAGCGAGAGGACGTTAAGTGGGGACTTACTGTATTTAGTCTGCAGAAGAGAAGAATGGGGGGGGGAATCTGATAGCTACTTTCGACTACCTGAAAGGGGGTGCCAAAGAGGATGGATCTAGACTTTTCTCCGTGGTAGCAGATGACAGAACAAGGAGTAATGGTCTCAAGTTGCAGTGGGGGAGGTTTATGTTGGATATTAGGAAAAACTTTTTCACTAGAAGGGTGGTGAAGCACTGGAATGGGTTACCTAGGGAGGTGGTGGAATCTCCTTCCTCAGAGGTTTTTATGGTCAGGCTTGACGAAGCCCTGGCTGGGATGATTTAGTTGGTGTTGGTCCTGCTTTGAGTAGGGGGTTGGACTAGATGACCTCCTGAGGTCCCTTCCAACCCTGATATTCTATGAATCTATGACTCCCTTCTCCATGGCAGGGTTGCTCTGGAGCTGCAGACTATAGAACACCCCTGTCTCTGGTCCTGGGGCAGTCTACACGCTGCAGCTATGCAAAAGCAGCTGACATGAGAAGACTGGGGTACCAGGGCCCAAGGCAGTCTGCATGGCAGGGCTGGCTGGAGCTCCCCAAGCGAGCTGGCGCTCAACCATGCAGGTTTCAGCCACAACCCTGCCTGTGGTCTGGAGAAAGTTCATTGCCCCCTAGGTGGTGGTCTCGGGGGGAACAGGGGGTTGAATGGGACAGGGGTCTCACGGGGGGCAGTCAGGAAGGAAGGGGGGTTGGATGGGGTGGCAGGAGGCTGTCAGGGGCAGGGAATCTGGGGGTAGTCAGGGGACAGGGAGAAGGGGTGGTTGGATGGGGCAGGGTACTCAGAAGGGCCGTCAGGAGTGAGAGGAGGGGTTGGACGGGGCGACAGGGTCCAGGGGTGGTCAGGGGACAGGGAGCGGGTGTGTGTGGATGGGGCAGGGGTTGCAGAGTGGCTGTCAGGAAACAGGGAGGTTGGATGGGGCAGGACTCCCGAGGGGGGGCAGATAGGAGGTGGGGGACAGGCCATGACCTCCACCCCTAACCTGCCCTTCATACAATTTACGAAACCCGATGTGGTCCTCAGGCCAAAAAGTTTGCCCGCCCCGATCTAAAAGGATGTGAAATTTGTAAAGTCAAGCACTCAAATATTCAGAATGTCAGACTCGTGCTGTCCTCTGTACCCTTAATTAGTCCCTTTTGTATTTGCATTGTGATACAGTCTTTAATTACATGATCAAATGCTATTTTTGCCTCAGGACACCTGCCTCATTCAGTGCACAGGACACATGATGCTGACTGAATGGGTGAATGATCAGTAGTTCTATACTCATAGTTCAATGTGTGGCTCCAGCCCTTATGTACTGCACGTCATCCAAACTGAACTCCAAAAATAGAATTGTTAATTTCCTCATGGGCTTTTCTATGGCGCTGATTTCTATAGTAGCTGAGTGCTTCACAAACATTAAAGAGTTTCTCTTCACAACACCCCTGGGAGGCAGGGAAGTGTTGTTATCTCCATTTTACACCTGGGGAACTGAAGCCCAGAGACACTATGGACAAAATGATCAAAAGTGTCGACTGATTTTGGTTGCCCAACTTGAGAAACCAGGTCCTGATTTTTCAGAGTCCTTAGCATTGTACAGCACTTAGTATGTTCAGAGCACAGCACCTACTGATTTCAGTTTACAGCAGCGAGTGCTCAGCACTTCTGCAGATCAGACCCCCACGGTTACAAGGGGGGCACCCATAACATGAGGAACACACAAATAATGACCACCTGGGAAACATTTGGTTTCAGTGACTTGCCAGGTGTCACATAGGAACTCTGTGGCAGAGGCAGGGATAGAATCCAGTTCCCTAAGGCAGCATTCAACTGCCTTAACAAGAGACTCTCCATACTCTTTCTTCAATCCCCTCCCTCATACACTGCACACTTTATAGTTTCTGCAACAAATAAGGCAGGGGTCCTACATAGAACAGCCTCCTTCACGCCACAATCCTGATTCAGATCAATGTCTAGCATAGGCCTAGCTTGACTGCTATATTTGGGGGGGGGGGGGGGGAGAATAGAGAGTATGTGCGTACACACACACACACACACGCCGAAGCCAGTTCGCTCACTGACTCTCTCCCCCTGCCTGGAGTGGTCCCTGGGCTGCCGGCGCTGGAGGGGACAGGATGGCTTAATGGGTGAGCCCCAGCTGCTGCTGTCTGCTGCAACGATCTGAGTTTGGGAGCTGCGGCCACTCCGGCACTGGCTGTTGCAGAGATGTTGCTGCTCTGGTGCCTCCCGGGGCTGTTGCAGCCACCTCACTGCTAGGGCTGCTGCTGCCGAGGGGACACCACATGCTGGGCTCCTGCTCCCTGCTCCCATTCCTCTATCTCCTTCTCTTCCCCATCCCATCCCCCTTCACCTGTCCCATCCCCCATCCTCTCCTCACTGTCTCCTGCCCCATCCCCCTCTCCCACTGTCCCCTGCACCCCTGCAGGCACTTACCATTCTACTGGAAACAGTCATGCACTAGGACCCAGGAAGAAGTGTCCAGCTGCAGAGGTAGCAACCCAGAGCAGCTACTCTCAGCCTCAGGAGAAGTGACTCCATCCCGCCCCTCTGCTCCCTGCACTGACCCTGCATGCCCCCCCCATGCCTTGTCTCTGCCAGTGCCGCCCTGCACCCTCCCAAACTATGCCCATCCCATCTATCCTGTGCACTGAATGAGGAGGGTTCTCATGGAGAAAATACCTTGTTGTCATGTAATTAAAGATGGTATCTTAATGCATACGTACAAGTGAGTCAAATAAAGTTGCAAAGACAACTTTAATTCTGCCATTTCCTTGTTTTTTACTGCTCAACTTTGCAAATTTAATGTGACTTACAAGTAAAGCTTTGTGCATAATTTCCTAGGTTTTTAAAAAAGCAGACTGAAAAAACAGAAGTTTCAAGCTGCGGAATCATGTTGCCACCATCTGGATGCCACCCGTCTTGGTTTTAGCTGGACAGTCCGGTTTTTGACTTCTGTGTCTGGGTGCCATTTAGGGTTGCCAGGTGCCTGGTTTTCTACTGGACAGCCCAGTCAAAAAGGGACCTAAATGGCACCTGAACCAAAAATCTGGTTTCCACGGGGCTGGGGGAGGCACCAGGTGATTAATCTGTGCCAGCCCCTGCTTAGCCAGGGCAGTTTCGTACCTGCAGGCAGGCTCCTTGAGACGATCCAACGAGTGATGAGGGGAGAGGAGGAGTGAGCGACAGGGGCAGGGGCTTGAGGGGAAGAGGCAGAGAAGGGGCTGCGCCTTGAGGAAAGAGGTGGAGCAGGAGCAGGGCCTTGGGGAAAGAGGTGGAGAAGGATATGGCCTTGGGAGGAAGAGGCGGGGCAGGGGGTAGGGACTTGAGGATCCAAATACTAGCCATTAGAAAGATGACAACCCTGTGACACCCACATGGGTCATCAGCAGGGTTGTAACCTTTAGATCCACCACAGAATCCACTGCCACTTGAGCTAATGGAGTAACTGACAGTAGTAGTAGGTTGTCATCCTCTTTGTGGACCAGCACTAGAGGGGGATCAGAAAATTTTGCTGGAGGGTTTGACAGATATTTGCTGACAGCAGGGGAATGGCAAAATTCAGGGATACTGGGTTCCATTCCAGGCTCTGGAGAGGTGTGTGTTCTGGTAGTGACAGACCCTACTTCCCCTGTTCCCCCAAACCTAACCCCTTCCGCCTCATCCCCTCCAAGCTGTCCCTGTCCCAGTCCTGTCTCTTCTCCATCCCTTGCTCTGTGTCCCAGTCCCATTCTTCTTGTCTACCCAGTTCCCGCCTCCACTTCTCAAGCTTCTCATCCCCAGTCCCAGTCTCCTTGCCAAGCCAGTCCTGGACTTCACCTCTGGCTTCCCCGGCCAAGTCCCAGTTTCCCCCCTGTTCTCTGAGCTGTCCCTCCCCTCTGGGGTCCTCAGCTGATCTGTTTCTCACACTTACCCTTGCCTTGAGTTGTCCTGTCTGTCCCAAGCCCCAGTTTCCCTCCCTAGATGCCTCATCCAGTCTCAGGGTTTCTCTCTACACACACTTAGTTTGTGGCAAACTGGGGTGTAAATTTACCTCGCACTAGCCTGCTGCACACTGAGTGTCCGTGTGGAGCCTGCTGCTGCGCACTAACATTTCCCTAATGCTTGGAAATGGGATAGATCAAAGCACACAAGGGAACTGTTAGGGCTTCTCTTCGCTACCGCACTAAATCAGTGCCACTGTATCGATGAAGCGGTGCTGATTTAATGCGTCTATGGGAGAGCGCTTTCCTGTCTGCATAATTACTCCACCTCCTCGAGAGGCAGAAGCTATGCTGGCGGGAGAGCGTCTCCCGCTAACATAGTGCGATGCAGACACTGGTTTTTGTCGATGTAAGTTACATTGCTTTGAGTTCACAGCCCTGAGCAACGTAACTTACATCAATTTAAGCAGTAGTGTAGACAAGGCCTAAGTGTGCAGTCACACCGTCCACATAGATACTTGGTGCCTGGCAGGACAGCATAGAGTAGGTTTACACCCCAGCTTGCCACAAACTACATGTTCATGTAGATCTGCTCTCAGTCTCCCACACCCCACCCTGGCTGCTTATACCAGTCTCGTCGCTCAGTTAGTCTTAGTCTTAGACTCCCCCAACACCGTAGTTCATGATCTGATCTGTTTTTCCTCACCCACCTCCAGTTCCTCCCCACTTGTGCCAAGTCCCAGACTCCTGCCCCAGTCAATCCCAGTCTCCCCAGCTCCCAATCTCCTTGCTCAGCAAGTCACAATCTCTCCCCACCCACTCCCTGTCCTAATCACACTGCCTAGCTAATCCTAGTCTCTTCCCCCCTCCTCCCAATCACAGTCTCCTTGACCAGCCAGTCCCCATCTCCTGCTTTCACTCCCAGTCCCTGTTTCTCTCCATCCACCAGCCTCTAAGCTCAGAATATTCCCCCTGCATCCTTATCCTCATCTACTTTCCCCTCTCATCTTGGTCTGCATTCAATTCAGGTAGCTTCCTCCCAACACTGCCTGGGCCCAATAGGTGGAGACAGTCTCCCTCATCTCAGTTCTAGTGCCTGATGCCTCGCCGGCCCATATCACCCAGGAGCACAATTTCAGCATAATTTTTTTGGCTACACACCTTCCCACTGTTGCAACCCCTCTTCAGGGACTGTCACCTTATTGCGGTGAAAGGGCTTGTGTGCTCCAATAATCCTCAGAGCTATGCTGTCATGAGCTTCATTTTTCTTCAAATTTGGTATAATGAGAAGATTCCAGAAAACTTGAGAAATGCCAACATTGTTACCATCTTTAAAAAAGGAGATAAGTCGGAGGGTGGGAATTATCATGGCATTGCCTTGCTATCTACAGCAGGGAAAATTCTTGACCGTATCCTCTTAAACGGATTACTTCCCCTTGCTGAGGAAATATTGCCGGAATCTCAGTGCTGTTTCAGACCATCCCGCAGGAAACACGATATGATCTTTGTTGCCCACTAAATCCAGGAAAAGTCTCAGGAGAAAAATCAGGACCTGTGCATGGCCTTCATCGATTTGACAAAGGCCCTCGACTCTGTCAATCGCAAAGCCCTGTGGAAGGTGCTGGCCAGATTTGGCTGCCCTCCAAAATTTATTAAGGGCCTAAGGCTTCTTCATGATGAGATGACTGCCACTGTTCTCTGTAATGGCCTGGAGATGGATCCTTTCGTCATCAAAACTGGGGTTAAGCAAGGATGTGTTATTGCCGCAAGCCTGTTCTCCATGTATTTAGCTGTCATTCTGGTCCTTGTTAAAGACCTCCTCCCCACTGGAGTTGACATTCAATACAGAATGGATGGGCGGCTTATTAATCTTTGACATTTCCGCTCGAAGTCTAAAGTCCTCAGGGCGTCCATTACTGACCTTCAGTACAGTGATGACTGCGCCATCGCCACACACACTGAGAATGACCTTCAGTCCACACTGGAATTTTTTGCACAATCTTACTGAAGCCTATGACTCTCACTCAATATCAAGAAAACTAATGTGCTCCATCAGCTTCAGGCCTTCCACATGAGCCGCCACAAATCACCACTGAGGGACAGACTTTGGAGAGAGTTGAGCACTTCCGTTACCTCGGTAGCCAACTTTCTCAAAATGCAAAAATTGACATTGAGATCCAGCACAGGATCCAGTATGCAAGTGCTTCCTTTGGGAATCTGCTCCGACACATTTTCACAGACCGTGACCTACAGCAGGACACTAACATCCAGGTCTATGAGATAATTGTTATTCCTACACTCCTTTATAGATGTGAAACCTGGGTGACCTATCAACAGCACCTTAAGAGTCAGCACCAAAGATGTCTCTGGCAGATACTTTCCATCAAGTGGGAAGATCACTGCACCAACACCAGCATCTTCATTGAAGCTAATGTCACCAGCACTGAAGCAATGATCCTCACTCACCAACTATGCTGGGCTGGACATTGTGTGCGGATGCCAGACTCTCACCTCCCAAAACAAGCCCTCTACTCTCAGCTCACCCCTGGTCAGAGATCCCGTGGTAGTCAGAGGAAATCCTACAAAGACACACTGAAAACATATCTCAAGAAAACTCATGTGGACATCACAAGCTGGGAGGAGCAAAGAACCAACTGATCTCAATGACACTTCATTCTCCACCAGGCAGTGGCCTGCATCGAGGAGAAGTGCCTTGCCTTCGAAGTTGAAAAGAGAGAGAGAAGGAAGGAAAGAAAATTAACTTTCTCCCAGCAAGCAGTTGACCCATCAGGAAACTTCTGTACCTACTACGGGCAGAACTATAGTTCCAGGATCAGATTCCTGAGTCGTCTCAGGACCCATATGTAAATCTGTGGTAGAGATCATCCTCGAATGGAAGGGTCACCGATGATGTTGATGCTGCTGCTGCAACCAATGGAGCTGTGGGCCTACAGACAACAGCCTCTTTCACTGTGCATCCCTGATTCACTCTCTGGGCACCGTCCAGCCTGTGCACTAACTGAGGCAGGGCCCTTGGTAGAGGAGAATGTTTTGGCGAAGTTTGGTATTAATCCAACCAGAAATGAAAAGCGAAATCTGGATGAGAAGGGGTTGAGAGAGACAAGGTGGCTGAGGTAATATCTTTTATTGGACCAACTCCTTTTGGTGAGAGAGACGAGCTTCTGAGCTTACACACCGCTCTTCTGTGTACGATCAAACGTTTGTCTTTCTCCAACAGAAATGGGTCCAATAAAAGATATTACCTCACCCACCTTGTCTCTCTAATATCCTGGGACTAACATGGCTACAACAACACTGCATATAAGAAGACGACTGTCAGTTTTTGGAAAGTTTTCTACTATTCTGTTAGGACAGCATCTCTCAAAAATTGCTTGTTGCAGAAACATCACAGCTCCTGTATAATGAACAGGAGTACTTGTGGCACCTTAGAGACTAACAAATTTATTTGAGCATAAGCTTTCATGGGCTACAGCCCACTTCATTGGATGCAGAGAATGGAACACACAGAGAACATGAAAAGGTGGAAATAGCCATACCAACTTTGGCTGGTGTTAGGTTACAAATCACTTTAGTGGTGAATGCAGGGGTAGTGAAATGCTGTTACACTGGTCTACAATTTTTGAGAAATTGTCTGCTTCAGAGATAAAATGTGCTATTTATTATGTATTTTGATGTGCTGAATTCAAATATGACAATTAAAACAACTGATTGGCTACTGTTTCTAAGATATTTAAGTTTTTACATTTTATGTCTATGTATATTGTGTAGATAGTAGAGTTTTAATCATAAATTGTAAACCTAGGTCTTTTCATGTGTTTATGGTTGCTTTACATGATAATATTTCACCTGTCCTGTTTATGTAACACTTTAAAAATCAGCAAGAGGGCTATATAAATAAAATGTATTATGAACCAAAAGGCAAAAAACTATTATTTACATAGTTTAGTCCTATTCAGTGTCTACTCAGCGCTTCTTGGCTCATCTCTTGTATTCATTAAATGGAGCATCTCTTATCACTGTCCAGCAATAGTCTGCAAGCATTGATGGGCTCCATTTGCCCTGATAACGTTTCTCCATTGTTGCAATGTCCTGGTGAAATCGCTCGCCGTGCTCGTTGCTCACTGCTCCGCAGTTTGGTGGAAAAAAATCTAGATGAGAGTGCAAAAAATGTATCTTTAGTGACATGTTGCAACCAAGGCTTTTGTATGCCTTGAGGAGGTTTTCCACCAACAACCTGTTGTTGTCTGCCTTGTTGTTTCCGAGAAAATTTATTGCCACTAACTGGAAGGCTTTCCATGCCGTCTTTTCCTTGCCACGCAGTGCATGGTCAAATGCATCATCTCGAAGAAGTTCACGAATCTGAGGACCAACAAAGACACCTTCCTTTATCTTAGCTTCACTTAACCTTGGAAATTTTCCACAGAGGTACTTGAAAGCTGCTTGTGTTTTGTCAATGGCCTTGACAAAGTTCTTCATCAGACCCAGCTTGATGTGTAAGGGTGGTAACAAAATCTTCCTTGATTCAACAAGTGGTGGATGCTGAACACTTTTCCTCCCAGGCTCCAATGACTGTTGGAGTGACCAATCTTTCTTGATGTAGTGGGAATCTCTTGCACGACTATCCCATTCACAGAGAAAACAGCAATACTTTGTGTATCCAGTCTGCAGACCAAGCAAGAGAGCAACAACCTTCAAATCGCCACAAAGCTGCCACTGATGTTGGTCATAGTTTATGCACCTCAAAGGTTGTTTCATGTTGTCATAGGTTTCCTTCATATGGACTGCATGACCAACTGGAATTGATGGCAAAACATTGCCATTATGCAGTAAAACAGCTTTAAGACTCGTCTTCGATGAATCAATGAACAGTCTCCACTCATCTGGATCGTGAATGATGTTGAGGGCTGCCATCACACCATCGATGTTGTTGCAGGCTACAAGATCACCTTCCGTGAAGAAAAATGGGACAAGATCCTTTTGACGATCACAGAACATGGAAACCCTAACATCACCTGCCAGGAGATTCCACTGCTGTAGTCTGGAGCCCAACAGCTCTGTCTTACTCTTGTGTAGTTCCAAATCCCTGACAAGGTCATTCAGTTCACCTTGCGTTATGAGGTGTGGTTCAGAGGAGGAGGATGGGAGAAAATGTGGATCCTGTGACATTGATGGTTCAGGACCAGAAGTTTCATCCTCTTCCTCTTCCTCATCTGACTCAAGTGAGAATGATTCTGGTGCATCAGGAACCGGCAGTCCTTCTCCGTGTGGTACTGGGCGTATAGCTGATGGAATGTTTGGATAATGCACAGTCCACTTTTTCTTCTTTGACAAACCTTTCCCAACTGGAGGCACCATGCAGAAGTAACAATTGCTGGTATGATCTGTTGGCTCTCTCCACATCATTGGCACTGCAAAAGGCATAGATTTCCTTTTCCTGTTCAACCTCTGGCGAAGATTTGTTGCACAAGTGTTGCAGCATATGTGTGGGGCCCACCTCTTGTCCTGGTCTCCAATTTTGCAGCCAAAAGAAAGGTGATAGGCTTTCTTAACCATAGTGGTTATATTGCGCTTTTGTGATGCAAAAGTCACTTCACCACAAACATAGCAGAAATTATCTGAACTGTTCACACAAGTACGAGGCATCTCTGCTCACTTTGGCTAAACAGAAATGTGTCCCTTTGCAAAATCAAACACTGACAAATAAGAGAGCACGACATTGTATGATTTCTGGAGCTGATATAGGGCAATTTGTTCAGCAGAGTGATGTAAGCTTCGTTATGATTGCATCATCCATGACTTCTAGGAATAACATGATGCAATTCATATCATGTATGACGCAATACCAGCTTCAGATTGCATCATCCATTGTTTTGCCTAAAAAGCAAGTACTGTCCAAACCCAGTCATAGATTTATTCATAGATCCAGTCAAAGATGTATTTTAGTCATTTCTGGTTTAAATTGAGATCCCTTCCCTTTATAACTCACTTATTCTCTGCCATTCCCAAGTCAAGGGTTGTATATACTGACCCAATAGCATATCTTGAAAACTAGAGCCAATCAACAATTTTAAGCATAATTTTCTTTCTCAGTGACCCAGAATTAGTAAAGTTTGACTACATTTATTTCAGAAGCATTTTGGCTGTAGAGCAGTGTTATCAGTGTTGTTGTCTTTATGAGTAAAGAGGAGCAGAACTGTACTTAACCTGTCCCAAATGAGGGGGTCACACTCAGCTGAAAGAAACTTGTTAAGCCAGGGGCTTGAATGCCAGACCCCTGTGGAGGGGTGGGGGTGGTAGTGGTGTAGCCAGAAGGGGTGTACAGGTCTTAAGGGTCCCTGGTGTGGTTTAACCTCTTTCTCCCCATTGTTGAAAGATAGAGCTAACTAGGTTCTATTAGGAGTCCTTTGTTATGTTAAATGATCCCTAGAGCTAAAACACTTGTAATGGGGCAGCATTTCTGCCTAGCCTGTTTCACTGAGAACTGACAATTGCTAAGAGTTGGGTGGACTCTCAAGAGACTAACATGCACAGGTCACAGCACAGAGGCAGGTGGCAGAAGGTGGCCAATGAGCAGACCAGTGGCTGGCAGGGCAGCCAGGTGGTAAGGCACAGCAACTACCAGGGTGAGCAAGGTGACCAGCAGAGAGGAACAGTGGGTGGCGAGGCAGCCAGCCAGAGCAAGTGCTCAGATGGCGGAACAAATAAGTTGCCTTCTTTCCTGGGCAGGAGGTGAACCCTCACAGATGCACCTCTGAACTCTAGGTCCTCTTTGACCAAGGACAACCACCGTGAGTGGGGTGAGGGAGCAGAAAGGGGCATGGTAAAGGAACTTCTGGTTGTAGAACTCAAGAACATGAGGCAGAAGCCACTGCTCCACACACTCTGGGGTGGGTGTACTGCTCCCAGTTTTATGTTTATGAATCCTGCTTGCAACATTTTCCCTAATTAATGTCAGGTGATATCCATCCTTTCATTAAAAGTTTCTTTTCTTTTCTGCTTGTGAGAGGGGAAGTATTGCCTCTCAGAGGCACTCAGGGGTGGTGTGTAATTTTCCCAGATTCCTGGGTGGGCCCCTGAGCTGGTTCTGTGTTGTACTTTTGAAAAGGAATCCCTAGGTATTGAACCTGGCCCTGATTGCTGCCAGCTCCACCTGGCAGAAGGGTGACACGTACAACCCCTCCCCCTCTCCGCTGCTACCTATGTGAAGAGAATGTTGAGGTTTGCCACTGAAACACTCAAAATCCAGGAAAGGGTTAAGATTAAACACTGCCCTGATCTCCCATCGCCGGAGAAGCTGCTAAAACTTTTGGAACTATACGAAAATATTCTCTCTTCCTTGTGCTATTTCAGAGGAAGATATTATTCCTACCAAATGTTAAGAACAGAAAAGTTAAAAATAAAATGTATAATGGGTCTGTAGCTGTAATGTTAACTATTCAGTTACAACAAATGTCTCCATAATATGATATTCCAGTGCTGTGTAGGGCTGAGGTATATTTTTGGTTGAGCTCTCTATGCTACACTAGATCTACAGAAAGCAACTGAGAGTCCTGTGGCACCTTTAAGACTAACAGATGTATTGGAGCATAAGCTTTCGTGGGTGAATGCCCACTTCGTCCGATGCATGTCAGAGATTTTGAAATTTTCTATTACTGGTTGGTCCAAAATGTGAGAAGTAACAGAACAGATGGGGGAGTGCTCTTGGCTAAATCTAATTCTGGCCAAGCTGTCTCCTCAGCCAAGGGGGACAGTGGAGGAGATGTAGGAGCCTCTGGCAACTGAGGTAACTGGGTCCCTGAATCTCAGAGACATTGTGGGGTTCAGCCTCACCAAACTTGCGGCTGCCCCACCTGAAGGAGCCGGGGATCGCAGCACGGTGCCACCCACGATCCACAAGAGGGCGCTATGGGATACAAGCCACCAGCGAATGGGACTAGAGGGGCCATGCCCCAAACAAAACGGACAGTGGTGGGAAGTAGCCCAGGGCAGGGGATTTAGATCCCTGCTGGGAGGCCTCTCCTATTCAGGGGTAGATGTATGCAGGACCCTGGCCTGGGACCCGGTGGAGAGGGAGGGCCTGGCTTTCCCTACCCCACTGCCTAAAATACTGAGGAAACCTAACCTGGAAAACAAGGGACTGGAGGTCAGGGCCACCAACCAGTAGGTCGCCCGCCCCTTCAAGCGCCCTGTTACAAACCCAAACTTTATTCCCATTGCAAACGTGCAGCTCCAGCTGAGATGCAGGTGCAGTTTTACAGAAAGGTGCACAGAAGGGACTTTTGCTCGGATACCCCTTTGTTTGTGTGCAGCTCCCTCCTCCTGGTGAGGTTCAGAGGAGAGGGACTCCCTGCTGTGCACTTGCTAGGTGTGCAGCACAAGGCATTGCGGTTGTTATTACCAGGTTAGGGAATTTACATTGGTGAAGGTCAATCTGTTTTCTGCAGAGTTTCAAACACCTGGCAATGAATTTCTGTAAAGTTCCCGCCCACAGCAGCTTTTTTATTTTTAAAAAATACTAAGAAATTGCATACAACCCCTCCCCCCATGTGAAGAGCATATCCATGTTTGTCATTGAAACACTCAAAATCCAGGAAAGGGTTGAGATTAAACACTGCCCTGAGCTTCCATTGCCAGGGGGAGCTGCTAAAACTTTTGGAACTGTGGGGAAATACTCTCTCTTCCTTGTGCTATGTCAGAGGAAGATATTACTCCCACTAAATGTTAAGAAGAGGGTAGTTAAAAATAAAATTTATAATGAGTCTGTAGCTGTAATGTTAGCTACTGAGTCACAATAATACGATATTCCTGGGCTGTGTAGGGTTGAGGTATATTTTGGCTGAGCTCTCTATGCTATGCCAGATCCACTGGGTATCAGAGGTTTTGAAATTTTCTATTACTGGTTGGTCCAAAACGTGAGAAGTAACAGAGCAGACGGGGGAGTGCTCTTGGTTAAATCTAATTCTGGCCAAGCTGGGAGAATCTGCCCATTCCTCGGTCACCCTATGAGGGTGGCAAAGGGGCTACATAAATGCCCCACCCTCTGTACCCCTGCGGTTGGGTGTCTGGGTCTGGATTTTGGCATGAGTGTAACATTTTCAAAAGTGCCTCAGCAACTTAGGAGCCTAAGTGACATTTTCCATTTTAATTTTTTCTCCTATCTGCATTTTAGACCCATTCAGAGGGAAGGGGAAAGGAAATACATGACATTGAAACAACTGGAGATGAAATAATGAAAACACTTCAGTCACACAGGGAGATCCTCAGTGACCAGTGACAGGATTAGTAATAATTACAGTTCAGTAATAACAATAATTACAGAACTTGCTCTGATTTTTGTTCATTTCTCGTTAGGGTCACAGGCACACAACACCCTCTGGGTTCAAGTCCTTTTGTCTCAGGGGATTCGCCTTTCAGGACAGAGGTGGCTGAGTCTTACCTGAACAGGTCACTCCAGCATCCCAGTCATGACTGCAGTCACTCTGACCCCATCCCTCGTTCCCGCAGTGCCAGAGAGCAGACTCGGTACCATCACAGGCAACTTCATCCAGCCAAATTGGTCCAGATCCTGCTCCAAAATGACCCCAGCCAGGGGCACTGACAGCAGCTCCACATCCCAACTGCTTACAGACAATCCCAGCATCTGCCATGTCCCAGCGATCACTACACACCGTCCCCCACTGATCCTGGTGTTTAACCTCCACTCTCCCGGCACAGGGGCTGCCTCCATTCACCAGCCTCAACTCGTCGGCACCTTCAAAGAGAAACACAGAGCAGGGTCAGAGCAGCAGGGAGCCCCCTCCCCAGCATTATCACAGCAGAGTCCATGCCCGGCAGCAGGGAATCCACGCCCATAGCTAGGAGAACGGGACATGCCCAGAGCTGCCTCATGGCTCCACCTGATCCCATCTCAGGGCCTCACACTCGGGGCTGTCAGTGCTGCAGCTCTCGCCATTTTTTCCCCACTTTAGCGATTTGGGGTGTTTTGATAAAAGGCACCAACTCACGGAGTTTCTCTTATTCCAAATGGTGCCATTTCCTGTCACTGTGGCTGAAGCCAGCGAGATGCCCCCATCTCCTTACAGTCTGTTGGTGTGTGAGAGATGGCAGGGAGCGGGTTTGCAGTGGGGTAACAGGGAAGCAGGAGAGAGGGTCACAAGGGAGGGGAGGGGACAGGGATCTGAAATTGGGGCAGGAGAGAGGAGTGGAGCTGGAGCACAGGGTGGTCTGGAGGGAGGGGAGGGAGCATGGGGCTGGAGGGGGTTATTGAGCAGGGGGCAGGAAGGAGGGGAGGAGAAGGGGGTTTAGAGAAGAGCGTCTGCATGGAGAGGTGGAGAGAGGAGGGGGTCTGGAGTGGGGGACAGGAGTGAGAAGTGAGGAGGTGGTGTGGAATTGGGCAGGAGGGAGATAGGGGAAGGGAGAGAGCAGACGGGGCAGGAGGAGGTGGGGTGGGGAAAGGTGATCATGTGTAGGGGGCAGAAGGGAGGGGATCAGAAGCAGGGCAGCAAGAGGGTGAGGAGGGGAGGGGTGTGGAGCAGAGGATGGGAGGGTAGGGAGGTAGCCTGGAGCAGGGGGAGATGAGGGAGGATTGGGGAAGATGGAGGAATCGGGATGGAGTAGGGGCAGGGGGTCTGGTGCCAGTGGACAGGAGGTAGGGCAGGGGGTTCTGGAGCAGGGGGACATGAGGAAGTATTGGGGAAGAGGAGGGGGCAGGAGGGAAGGAGAGATGGGGAGGAAGGTGAAGGGGATTCTAGAATGGGGGCAGTGCTTCACAGTCTCAGGTAGAGAAGTTGCAGGGGTGGGGTGGGGTGGAGGAAGTCAGGTAAGTGTTGCTGTTTGCAAAAGGCTAAACCAACCCCGTCGTGTTATGGTGACATAATTTCTGTGAATGGTTAATGTCAGATCAGTGTGAAGGTCTCCAGTGTCTCTGGCTGTAACTCACCCCTGAACAGTAACAGAAGTTCTGTGTGCGAGTGTGAACTACGCTGCATTGATTAACTCAAAGGCTGTCAACCATTTCTCAGTCAGTCTGTCGTCTGTCAGAGGAACTGAACCAGGAGGGGAGAGCGAAGGCAGCGCTGGGCAGTGGGCGGCAGTTCCCATCTCAGGGGTGAGGGGAGGGTAAGCACAGTCTCCAGCTGAGCAGCCGGAGGAGTCGTGCAGTTTGGGTGCACCAAAGGGTGACTTTTCAGCCAGCGATTCTCACCCCCACTCTGGCAGAGGAGTAGAGGGGGGGGTTCTACAGTCCAAAGACGGATGGAAAAATGAGACTGGATGTTTTTTTTAACCTCACAATTTTTGTTCTACATAGCTTGGCATTACAGCCTTGTGCTCCCTACCGGAGCTTCCTCTCCCCACCTGCCCCACACATTTCCCTCTTCCACTGGTCTCTTCCCGCCCTCCTTCCTTGGGCTCTTCCCCCTCCTCTTCTCCCCTTTCTACCTGGCCTCTCTGCCCTGCGTGTACAGGCTGCTTCTTCCCCTTCTGCCCCCACTCCCTGCAATCTGCTTTTCTCCCAGTAGCTCTGAGTTTCACCCTCTGCCCCCAGTTGTCTCTAGAGCTGTTTGCATTTCTGGGGGTTGTGGAGAGGCAAAGCTGACTGCTGGGAAAGAGGCAGTAAACGGGAACTGTGAGGAGGGGCAATCACAATCACATTTACATACTGCACCTATCATATCCTGGCTCCACTTCTGTGGCCCAAATTGGAATAATGACCCCACCCAGCACTCGGAACATTGGGGAAGTTCAGATCTGGGTCTGGGAGTGAATCCTGCCGCTTTGGTCCATCCCTGACATTTTCTCATTTGTTTGCCTGGACCCCACATCATTTTACAAATGTGTTTTCCTGCACAATGTAAAGAGGTCAATAACTGTGAAACACGATCTTCTGGCAAAGACTGACCTGGTCTCTACTCAGAGCTCAGGGAGGAGAATTGGGGCACTGAGGGAAGGGGAAAAGTAGCTACATGGGGTGATACTCCCTATATTGTAAACTCCCCTGTGTCACTGTGTCATGTGAAGCAAACTCAAATTTCCAGTAGAAAATAAAATATATCAAAGGGATGATGCTCATTTCCTCATCAATCCTACAAAAATACATTGAGCTGAGCATGGGCTTGGCATCACTATCTGACGCCACCCCACAAATAACTGGAGAGTATTTTATGCTCCCCCATGTCACTGTGTCTACATCATGTGAAGCAGTCACATTTCCCATAGAAAATAAGAAATATTCAGGGGATGATAAACATTTGCTCATAAATCCAACAAAAATACACTGAGCTGAACATGTGCTTGGCATCGCTATATGACGCCATCCCACAATCGTGCAGTAATTTATCCCTCATCTGGTAATAATTGTCCGTCCCCTGCAATGTCAATCTGATCACCAGGAGTCACCATAGAATTCTCTGTTTTTCGGTCTTGTACAGCTGTGTTATGGGCTCTAACCCCAGCACATTATATTTGAACTTATTGGGAATCTGAAATATAAACTCCAAGTAACCTGCTAGACGGTTTGGTTTGCTCAGGATTTTCTCGGTACCAGCCCCCTAATCACCACACTGAGCTGTCTGTGAAATATACATTACGGCAGGTTTTTCTCTAAGACAATAATTTAGACGGACATTTCTGTTTATCAACTTCAGTGTCAGTTTCTCAGGCTGGCGCAGCAGCACAGCGGGTTCCCATGAACCAGCTACTGCTGAGCAGTTCATTGCCCTGCCAGTCACATGGATCATTGTCGTGCTGTTAACACCAGCCCAACAGGTTCCAATCACTGTATTATTTGAATCATATCTGGGTCCCACATTCAATTTTAATACTATTGCTAATCAGTTTGGAGTCTTTGGGCCAGATTCACATCCTAAAATGCACCAGCACATACTGATGTACCCCATGATCTGCCTCTCCCCCCCGCCCCCACCTTTGCTGTTGAGTTTGCCTTGAACTGGGACACAGTATGGCAAGGAGCCTGCAGCTCCTTCTGTGCTGGAGGAACGAGAGCAGCCCTGATGCTGGGCAGGGGCAGCCTTGAGGGAATGAAACCAATGTGACTCTAGGGGTTATAGTGGACCACAAGCTAAATATGAGTCAACAGTGTGATGCTGTTGCAAAAAAAGCAAACATGATTCTGGGATGTATTAACAGGTGTGTTGTGAGCAAGACACGAGAAGTCATTCTTCTGCTCTACTCTGCTCTGGTTAGGCCTCAGCTGGAGTATTCTGCCCAGTTCTGTGCACCGCATTTCAAGAAAGATGTGGAGAAATTGGAAAGGGTCCAGAGAAGAGCAACAAGAATGATTAAAGGTCTTGAGAACATGACCTATGAAGGAAGGCTGAAAGAATTGGGTTTGTTTAGTTTGGAAAAGAGAAGACTGAGAGGGGACATGATAGCAGCTTTCAGGTATCTAAAAGGGTGTCATAAGGAGGAGGGAGAAAACTTGTTCACCTTAGCCTCTAAGGATAGAACAAGAAGCAATGGGCTTAAACTGCAGCAAGGGAAGTCTAGGTTGGACATTAGGAAAAAGTTCCTAACTGTCAGGGTGGTTAAACACTGGAATAAATTGTCTAGGGAGGTTGTGGAATCTCCATCTCTGGAGATATTTAAGAGTAGGTTAGATAAATGTCTATCAGGGATGGTCTAGACAGTATTTGGTCCTGCCATGCGGGCAGGGGACTGGACTCTATGACCTCTCGAGGTCCCTTCCAGTCCTAGAATCTATGAATCTATGGCTGTGAGAGGCACTGATACAGCACCTCTGCCATGCAGCTTGTGCTGGTCGGGCTTCTCTAGGCTCCAACTAGGATTCAAAGCTTCTCTGCTCCAGCAGAAACCCTGGGGGAGGGAGGCAGGGCTCCTGCAGGATAAATCTTCCTGCTGGCAGAGCTTCCAGTACCCTCATAGGCACAGGGCATTGCACACTGCACCCCAACACATGCACACACCCCTTCCCTGGGAGGAATCGGCTCTGGGTTTATTTGAATAAATCCTGCTCACTTCAAAATTGCAAAACTTCTACTGGCTTCAGTGCGTGAATGGGGGAGTGAGGAGGCAAGATTTGGCCCTTGGAGCTGTTGGATTCAGAACCAGACATTTCTGTTAAATCCCAAATTATTGATGTATTTATTGGGATTTAAAACACTAAAGTGATGCCCAGCCAAGACTGTTGGCACCCGGACAACATTGATAACACACTCAAATCCCAGCAGCATGAAGTGGCCATTTCAACAGAAACTCAGCCAGCCAGACACCTACAGAAACTCCTTCCCACCCATTTCCCATTATGTGATGCACGGTCTGGGTCCTTCCCACCCCCAATCCAAGCACCAAACAAGTGTCATTTGCAGTGTGCCCAGAAGGTCACCAAATTTGGGCTATTTTGGCCCAAATGGAACAACAAGTTTCAGAGTACCGGAGGCCTCACTGGGAACACACTCTCAGCCCACCCCTCTCCTTTATAAAAAGGGGGAACCAGCTTAGGTGCCCCTGCTAACCAGAGCTCTGGCCGTACGGCACGGGGTGAGAGGTGATCCCTCAGGGACGCTGGTCTCAGGCCATTAAGGACTTTATAAATCCTAACTGACACCTTAACCTCCATCCACAGATGGGCAGCAAGAGCAGACCCTGCAGCACAGTTGTAACATGCTCCCAGCGAGATGCCCTGCTCAGCGAGTCACTGCTATTTCCACCAGCTTCATTCTCTGAAAGGTTCTAAGGTGCAGCCCCACATTAGAGTCATTTGAATAGTCCAATCTCAAGGTAACAAAAGCCTCGATAACAGTGGCAAGGCACAATCCCGAAAGGAAAAGTCACAACCTCCTAGCCAGGCACCGATGGTAAAAAGCTGACTGTAAAAGTTACCACCCTAGTTCCAGTTAACCCAGCTCCCCCGGTGAAACACAGAGGAGACTTACCTGCTATGTCCTGAATTGTGAGGAGAAGATGCCAAAGCACCAGAGTGGAGAGATGTCCCTTCATTGCCAGCCTGACTTGCTGTCCCCTCCTCACACTGCACTGGCTGCACCTAAGCACCTGCCAGGGCTCCTCTGTGTCTGACAAGTGACAACAAAGCAGTGGAAGGGAAATATATAGATTCAGAGGCTGGCATCAGCTGCGCAAAGGAACCAATAGCAAACCCACCTGCCTTTTTAGTTATTATCAGTGGTTTTATCTGTGACTTTATGCAGCTAAAACATCCAATAAAACTTGAAAGCAACAAACATCACCATATATGAGTGATGAGCCCCCTCCTGACGTCAGGTTTACCACAGCCTCAGATCATCGGGTAACCCCCAATCTCCGGAGCCGGAAAGAAAAGTTCTGTACAAACTGTATCCGTGCTGTTTCTCACCCTGATAGATTCTATATCATATTAAACATGAATTGGGAGACATTAGAGGCTGGTTATTTTATAAACTAGGAAAGAAATCCCTTGTGCCAAAGGTGATCATTACAAGAAGAATTCCCCGTATAGGACATGCCCAGTTGTAGACAAGGACAACTCACTAGAACCAGGTTGTGTCACTCAGATCAGCTTTATAGAAGAATTATTCTGCAGCATCAGAAATATTGACAGTTCTACTAATTGACCTTGAGGCAGGGGTGAAAGGGGGCCGGTACAACGTACTGGTAAAAAGTGGCTGCTGGTACCAGCCCGTATGCAGCCGACATTAAAGCACTGCCACGGTTGCCCCTTTCCCCCCACCTGCACAGGTCGCCAACATTGGGGGGGCAAAAGGGGCCCTGGGCAGTGCGGGCCAAGCAGTGCGGATGGGCAGGCTGGGGGAGGCTGACCTCCACCCCGCCCCTTCTGCCCAAGGCCCCACCCCTTCCGGGGCCCCGGCTCCAGGCCCCCATACCGGTAAGTGCTTAATATTAATTTCATCCTGGCCTTGGGGTTTCCTGCCTAGACCATAATTCTTAGTGGTAGAGGCAGAGCTTAGGGCTTCCTGAGTAGGCCATGACCCTCTCTTGCAGTAGCAGGATGTCCTGCACACACCATGCCCATCAGTGCTGTCAATAGGGGGAGGGCTCCTTGGAAAAAAGTTTACTTGATTCATGGGACACAGACAATTAAAGGAACAGGCACAAGGCAAGGGGCATATAGCACAGAACAATGACTGGCTGACCCCACACCTACCTCCTCCTCAAGAGAACTGTTAAAATACTTGGATTAAGGGGAACGTCTTTAACTCTTTACCTTTGCATTTTCTCCCATGCTGCCCTTTCTGTATGGAGAAAAATCCCTGAGAAAATCTGTGCAACCAACACCTGATCCTCCTTCGAATCCCTCCTTGAGACTCTGCTCTGTTGTGATTCTGGAAAAACACTTGACAGTGAGGGACTACCTTGGCAGGGGAGGAGGTGTGGCCTCTTCCCCTTCCTTCCCTCTCCTTATTTTTACCAAACTCCCCACCCCAATCCTGCCATTCCCCTCACTTGGTCCCCCCCCTACTTAAACAAACAGTAATGACAAAACAGGAAATTGCACCAAAGTATTGTAAGGGCCCTACTGTCAATCAAACATTAGTCCCTCCCCTTGTCCCCTGCCCGCCTGTCACAGGAAGTCCCACCCCTGGGGGTATTACTTCTGGAGTCAGGCCGGACACATGACTGGAAGCAAGGTGTGTCATGTGACCACTCTAAGAACTTCTCCCACCTCCCTCTACCAATCAGGTCCCTTAGGACCGCCCTGAGATGTGATTTGACTAATCAGGGGGAGTTCCGGGACAGGGTGACCTGTCCGGAAGTGGGTCGTGTGACCCCTCTTAGAACTCCTCCCACCATCCTCTACCAATCAGGAGGGGTTTCAGCTGCTCGGGACCACTCCCGAGAGGACATTTGAACAATAGGGGGAGTTCTGGAATGGGGTGACCTGTCCGGAAGTGGTTCGTGTGACCCCTCTAAGAATTCCCCCCAATGCCCTCTACCAATTGGGATGGATTTTGGCCACAGAGGACTGCCCCGAGAACAGATTTGACCAAAATAGGGCAGGTTCTGGGGTTGGATGAACCGCCCAGAAGACGGTCATGTGACCCCTCTAAGAACTCTTCCCACCACCCTCTGCCAATCAGAGCACAGCACTACTACCCCATAAGTCCCAGCTCCTGGTAGAAGAGGCCATCTCTTACCAAGAATGCATGTTTTAGAACTCGTGGAGACGCTGAGAGGAAACATGGACTCCTTCACCACCCCTGTGAAAACTTCAGACTTTGTTTTAGCCCCGAGGGCCTTCGACCATCCCCAGAGCAAGTGCTACATCAGCAACAGTTCTGAGGAGGAGGACATAGCGGCCGAGGGGAGCCCTTTGGCCCAGCCGTTGCTGGATACGTCAGAACCCAACCCTGAAACCCAGCTACTTGTGAGACAACCCAATGAGCGTGCTGGCCTCTCGTCGTCCACCCTCATGGTGGAGGAAGGCAAACGCAACTCAGGGTGGGGTTAGGAACTGGGGTTGTGTAAATCTAAAAACAAGCAGTTGGAACTTACACTTGTTTCTTTTCTGGAAATCTCTCGACAGCTCAACTATGCCTTTCTAGAAGACCTGGAGGCCCTGGACAGCGTTGCATCAAGCAGCGAAAATGAACTGGGCCTGCCTTAGTTTTGCTCAACGCTGATCCAAATTGTTGAAGAAGACTCGGAGGATGACGGCTATGAGGAGTTTAGGAGGAGGCTTGGCATGGAACTAACTGAGCCAGTGCTACATCGTGAGTGTAAAAAAGTAATGTGGACTATTGCTTATTGCTGTTTATGGTGTCTTTAATCATTGTCTTAAGGAAAGCTTTTTGAAGATTGTGAGGGCTGTGTCATAGATACGCCAGGCCAGCGGCACCATGACTGTGTAACTTGGACTTCAATGGATATAAACTGCAAGCTCCGGGACTTGTGTGCTGAGCTGTGTTTGGAAAGCTTATTAAACACTGTTATTGCCATAGGTGATGCTATGCAATGTCTGTGCTTAACTCAAGAACATTTAGCACAAGGGGTGACCTTGATAATGCTGTGCAATTCAGTGGAAACCCTGACCGTGTTTTAAAGAAAATGACCAAACCAGAAGATGCCTGCTTACAGCCTCATATTGACCGTCTGTTCCATACAAAATGTTATAGAACCCTGCTTAAGAAAAAGACTATTTGTAAGAAATCTAAAAGAATTAAGTTAGAGAATGGTGAGGGGACAAACATGCAATATAAAACTTGGTAGCTGTAAATAAAAAAAAATCTATTGAAAAGGGCTTTGTGACTATCTGTGTTTCTGTTAGAAGGTCTCTGTGTCTCTTAAGTGAGATAAAAGTTTTAATGAAGCATCTTGGTTTGTTTTCAAGGAGCTGTATGTCTTTTAAATAAAAAAAAAATAGTTTGTGAGAACCTAGCTCTTGTGTCTTTGTGTAAAAGAGACCCATTTACAGCAAAAAGCTAAAATGTATGGTGTGGAATTTTGTGAGGGGGAAAAAACCCTAAAAATGTGTTTACAATTAAAAAAAAAACAGGGATTGTTCAGACACATGTTTGAGTACAATGGAGCTGACCCACCATGTTGAATGAATGGTTCTAATCACACCCCCACTGAATAGCCAGGGTGACTGAGATTACCCACCCTTGTTGCCATCAGGATTAATCGTATTACTGATCAGTAATTAAATTTGACGGGTGTATACCCACAGTAAGGGAGGTGGGTGGGTGAGGATAGTGAGCTCTGGTTAATATGAAATGAAATAAAACCTCAGGAGTTTGCAGACGCTATTGGACAGTTCAAATATAACCCCAGAAGTTGCTAGAACTCTATTGGACAGATTAAATATGACCCCAGGAATTTGTAGAACGCTATTGGACAGTTTAAATATAATCCAGGAGTTGGTTGTACCTATGGGTCACTCTTTCTAGAAACTCTAGCAATAATAATTAAATTAATTTATTTACAAAAATAAAGAAGGGTCTAACCCAATACTGAAATGTTTCAAGGATTCACAAACCTCCGCCATACTTTAGAACAAGCATGTGCTCTAAAGATAATCAAACATTTAAAAGCTGTGGGTATTTCTAGGGTGCTTATTATGGTTGTGATACACCCAGTTTATTTCAAAAACAACCCCCAAACTTTAAGCATGAAAGAAACATGTTTAAAAAACAAACAAACAAGCCCCAAGACATTCATTGATATCTGCAAGGGGCCCCCACTTGGGAATGGGGTACAGGAACATTAAGGATTGTTGTGTATGGTGATTTACTGTTTTTTCATTGAAATAGAAAAATGTATTTTAACTAAAAGAACAAAAAATTAGCCCAAAGCGGCCCAGTTGTGTAGACAACTTAATTCCTCCACCCCAGATCACAAAAGGGAATGTTAGGGGATAGGTGCCTAAAGTCCTTAAAAGCAGCAAAGAGTCCTGTGTGCTCCAGTACGTCTGTTAGTCTATAACAAGGGTCGGCAACCTACGGCACGCGTGCCAAACACGGCACGCGAGCTGATTTTGAGTGGCACGCTGCCTGCCCGGTGAGAGGAGGAGGAGGAGGGGCGGAGGGGCCGGAAAGCGCTACGCTGGGGGAAGAAGGGGGAGGAGGGAAGCTTGGCTGCCCCAGGACCAAGCTTCTACCTCCTGCCCCTGCAGGGGAGAGCAGTGGGGGGGGGTCCCGGGGGCAGGAGGCATAAGCTTGGTCCTGCGGCAGCCAAGCTCCCCCCCTCCCCCGTTTCTTCCCACAACGTGGTGCATTCTGGCCCCTCCTACTCCCCCCTTTCCCTGCTGGCGACGGCCCTTGCGAGGGGGAGCGGAGCAAAGCCTAGCTGAGTGGCAGCGTGCTCGCTGCTCCGTAGAGGAGGCAGAGAGAGGTAGGGACGGGCCTTGGGGAAGGGGGTGGAAGAGGGCATATCCCTCCCAGCCCCCTGCCATGAGCCGCTCAGGGCAGGGGGCTGGGAGTACCCCCACGAGCCGAGCACCCCAGCCTTCTGCCCTGCACCCCCCACGCCCCCAAGCCCTCTGCCCTGCACCCCCCACACACCCCCAGCCCTCTGCCCTGACCTCCCCCCAACATCCAGCATTCTGCCCTGCACCCCCACACCCCCCAGCCCTCTGCCCTGACCTCCCCCCAACACCCAGCCTTCTGCCCTGCACCCCCACACCTCACAGCCCTCTGCCCTGCACCCCCACACCTCGCAGCCCTCTGCCCTGACCTCCCCCCAAAACCCAGCCTTCTGCCCTGCACCTCCACACACACCCCAGCCCTCTGCCCTGACTTCCCCCCAACACCCAGCCTTCTGCCCTGCACCCCCCACACACCCTCCAGCCTTCTGCCCTGCACCTCCACACACACCCCAGCCCTCTGCCCTGATCTCAAGTTGCCCCCAACACCCAGCCATCTGCCCTGCACCCCCACACACCCTCCAGCCCTCTGCCCTGCACCGCCACACACCCCCTAGCCCTCTGCCCTGAACCCCCACACAGCCAGCCTTGTGCCCTGCACCTCCACACACCCCCAGCCCTCTGCCCTGATCTCAAGTTGCCCCCAACACCCAGCCTTCTGCCCTGCACCTCCACACCCCCCAACCCTCTGCCCTGACCTCCCCCCAACACCCAGCCTTCTGCCCTGCACCTCCACACACACCCCAGCCCTCTGCTCTGACCTCGATTCGCCCTGCTCAGCCCACTGCAGGCCTAGGTGAACAGAACCCGAGGCTGGAAGCGGGCTGAGCAGGCTGGCGGCATAAGTTCAGCATTTTAATTTAATTTTAAAGGAAGCTTCTTAAACTTTTGAAAACCTTGTTTACTTTACATACAACAATAGTTTAGTTATATAATATAGACATTAACGTGTATTACCGGCATGCGAAACCTTAAATTAAAGTGAATAAATGAAGACTCGGCACACCACTTCTGAAAGGTTGCCTACCCCTGGTCTATAAGGTGCCACAGGACTCTTAGCTGCTTTTACAGATCCAGACTAACACGGCTACCCCTCTGATAATAAAGTATCATTTAATTCAGAGTTGTGGTGATCGAATCAACCTGCTAACCACAGACTTCTGAAGTCTGTTTGAAACAAAGAATTAGGATGGTATAAAAACCTCAGATTTTTGGAGACTGTCCTCTTTCAACAGAAACTATCTTGAATTGAATTGCTGCTGGACTGCAAGAGGAGGTAGGCTCCCTGTTTTTAATTCTGAAAATATATATTATATAATATCACTCTTTGGCCATGCTGTCCTTACTAAATAATGGTACCTATCTTTATTGCAGTGTGATCTGTTTAGTGTGGAGCCAGTAACTTTAAGCTGCATTTCACCACCAGGTCAATGTGGTAAAAACCAAAACCCATTTTTAACTATAATTGTGTTTAATACTGTTAAATTAAAAAAAAAAACTTCAGGTATTACACAGATTGTATAGGGGTTTGATGCATTTAGGGAATAATACTAACTAAAATTTTTGCTTGTTCTTTAACCAAAAGGCCCAAACACACATGGGGGGGGGGGGGGGGGGAACAGAACAGCCATGTGCTAGCAACCCTTTATCCTGTGGTGGAAGGTAACTTTCTGCAATTGGCTTTTAAATGCATGTGGGTTTATTGAAAAGTATTTTGTTGCAAACTGTTAGTTTTAAACTGCTGGGGTTTTATGGCTGCAAACTGATGGTATGGTGTGTTTCAAACAGAGTGTTTTTCTGTGCAAAATGGTTTTTAAAAGCAGTTTGGTTTTTATTCAGCAAAAAAAAAAAAAAAAAAAAAAAAAGATTTTTTTTTTTAAATATGGGGTTGTTTGTCCTCTTAAAAGAGTTGGCTTTAATGTTTAAATTGTTAGTGATTCAAGGGCTTAAGCTAGACATAAGTGTGGGTGTTTAAAAAAGTATTTTGTTGCAAACTGTTGGTTTGGTGTTTTAAACTGCTGGTGTGTGTGTGTGCATGTAAAACATAGGTGGCTTTTTAAAAAATAAATATATGACTGCAAACTATTGGTTTGGTGTGTTTCAAACTAACGGGTTTCTGTGCAAAATGTGTTTTAAAATAGATTTTAAAAGTTGGTTTTTAAAACAGTTTTTTTTATTCTGCAAAATGAGATGTATTTTTAAAAAATGTTTGTGGGTTGTTTTTTTTAAGTGGTAGAAATAATCTTAAAACCTGTGTTTGTTGTACAGCCAAAATGGATTATTTTGTTTTAAAGCTATGACTTTTTAAATAGAATAGTTTTAAGTTTACAAGACAGTTTCATATGTTTTATAATAATAACATTGTCTGTTCCACAATACAGTCAAAACATGAGAGATCCTTAGACCAGAGGGTAAACAAGCTCAAAAGAAAAAGGAAAGAGACAGCTGAAAAGAAAAATTCACCAGCATCAGTGACTTATGGATGAAGCCCAGTAAATATATTTTGCTTATTGGTTTGGTTGTTTTATGAGGTTGTGTATTTTAAATAAATACATAGGTGTGGGTGAGAAAAATGGTAACGTTAAGTTTTGTAAAATGTTTTTTCCCCCTCATCAGTCATGTGCAGCTCTCCTGACAATGCTATAGTCAGAGCTACAGGGGCTCCTCCACCAGAACTGCCAAAGAACCAGGAATCTGCTTTGAGACCTTTAAAAACGCCAACGCAAACGAGCACAAGAGTGCAGATGAAGCATCAGGGCAGACTCATAGACTTTAAGGTCAGAAGGGACCGTTATGATCATCTAGTCTGACCTCCTGAACAATGCAGGCCACAGAATCTCACCCACACACTCTTCTAACAAACCCCTAAGCTATGTTTGAGTTATCAAAGTCCTCAAATCATGGTTTAAAGACCTCAAGGTGCAGGGAATCCTCCAGCAAGTGACTCGTGCCCCACACTGCAGAGGAAGGCGAAAAACCTCCAGGGCCTCTGCCAATCTGCCCTAGAGGAAAATTCCTTCCTGACCCCAAATATGGCGATCAGCTAAACCCCGAGCATGTGGGCAAGACTCACCAGCCAGACACCCAGGAAAGATTTCTCTGTAGTAACTCAGATCCCACCCCATCTAACATCCCATCACAAACCATTGGGCATATTTACCAATAATAATCAAAGATCAATTAATTGCCAAAAGTAGGTTCTCTCATCATACCATCCCCTCCATAAACTTATCCAGCTTAGTCTTGAAGACAGATATGTCTTTTGACCCCACTACTCCCTTGGAAGGCTGTTCCAGAACTTCACTCCTCTAATGGTTAGAAACCTTCATCTAATTTCAAGTCTAAATTTCCTAATGTCCAGTTTATATCCATTTGTTCTTGTGTCCACACTGGTACTGAGCTTAAATAATTCCTCTCCCTCTCTGATATTTATCCCTCTGATATATTTATAAAGAGCAATCATATCTCCCCTCAGCCTTCTCTTGGTTAGGCTAAACAAGCCAAGCTCTTTGAGTCTCCTTTCATAAGACAGGTTTTCCATTCCTTGGATCAGCCTAGTAGCCCTTCTCTGTACCTGTTCCACTTTCCTCACCCAGCAGTCTCCCCTCAGAGTTCTTTGGTCCTGCTTCCATCTGCAAGTCTGAGCTTTTCCCTTCAGCCTCCTCATGTCTTTGCTCCATCATCTGCTCGAACCCCCTTCTAAACTCAACCAGAGTTTTCACCTGCATCTCCAATCCTCAGATCTTTTCTTCCATCAGCTCTATCAGGCAGCACTTCATGCAGACAAAACTCTTTTCAGGTACCCCCTCCAGGATCATGTACATGCCACAGCTTCCACATCCAGTCATCTTCATTGTGTCTTCCACTGCTGCCTCTGTATCTGTCATAGCCTTCCCACCTAAAACCTGTTAGTCCAGGAAACACAAACCAAACCACAATACCACCACCCACAGCAAAACAAACCCCCAATGAGCGCCAGAACACTGCCAGAACACCACATATTCCCTTCACTAGCCTGTCTATTCCTCTGCCTAGCTATCTTAGTCTTCCCCGCAAACTCCCTTGCAAACTCCCCTGTTTACAGCTCTTGTTTGCTGACTCCTGTGCTGCTGCAGCTGTCTGTGTCGCTGCCTGACTGGCTGGCCACCTTTATAGGACCCCTAAGCAGAGAAGCCCCGCCCACTAATCAGGGCTCAGCTTCTCTCCCAGCACACTGCCCCTACCAGCCTCTACCAAACCTCATATACGTCAAACTCAAGGACAAAAAAAAGACTCCAGTAAAAACCAAGCACGCAAACACAACTCCAGTTTCTCAGCGGCCACCACCACACCAAGCCCTAAGAAAACTGTGAGCGAGAATGCCTACATTCACAAACCCGGAGCACACGCTCTAGGGGTGTGAATAAAAAAACAAGGCCTGAGAAACCATTCTCTCAACACCATTAGCTCATCACAGCTCCCCCATATTCTAGTATTTGGGAAAAGTATGATGCTTCATTCAGAAAACTGATGGATGCTGTATCCTCGGGGGTTCTAAAAGAATGGTGTTCTAAAAAGATTTGGGGAAAATATGATGCTTCATTCAGAATACTGGTGGACGCTTTATCCTCAGGGGTTCTAAAAGAAAGGAGAGCTGGAAACATAAGCTCTTGTGGGTGACTTTTTGAAAAAATACTTCAATTTTTCCAAAGGGTGGCTCTGAGCAGGCCTGACTATTCATCGAAAGGGCTTGGGTAAAAGGGGCACCCTCAAGGGTATACATCAGCTAAGATGTAAACAAAAGAGGGAACAGTGCTTGGGGGATAAACAGATGGCTGCCCAAAAGTTCCAGGCCAGGGTCACCGTAAAAATTTTTTAAAAGGCTAAAGAGGTAATGAGGGGAAAAAAAGAGATGCCCCCTACTTGAGGCTCTCAGACTGGCTTGTCTGAAAATGGGGAGGTGGAAAACTGGCCTGTCCCTAAAATGTACGACGTGGTCAAGGCCCTAATACAAGCCACCAAAATGTACTAGTCATCCTTGACTACGCCACATGGTATCCAGAAGTCATTCCTTTAAGAAACTCCACATCCAAGGCAATAGCAAAAGAACTACTCCGGTTTTTGCCAGAGTGGGCATCCCTAAGGAGATCCTGACTGACCAAGGAATCCCCTTCATGTCAAAATTAATGAAGGACTTATGTACCCTGCTCTGCATCCAGGCCCTATGGACCTCAGTCTATCATCCACAAACAGATGGCCTGGTCGAGTGGTTTAACCGTACCCTTAAAAGTATGATCCGGAAGGTGGTAGCACAGGATGGAAAAGACTGGGATACCCTTCTACTGTACCTGATGTTTGCAATACAGGAAGTCCCCCAGGCATCCACTGGTTTCTCTCCCTTTGAGTTACTATCCGGACGCCACCCACACGGAATATTAGATATCTCAAAGGAGGATTGGGAAGAACAACACAACCCAGGGAAGAATGTCATTGAGCATGTGACACAGATGAGAGAGCGAATAGCTCGAGTAACCCCCATAGTACGAGAACATTTGGAAAAAGCACAAGAGGCCCAATGGACATATTGCAACCGTCGGGTGAAAGTACGGAGTTTTCAGCCAGGAGAACGGGTGATGGTGCTAGTGCCGACAGCAGAAAGCAAACTCCTGGTCAGCTGGCATGGGCTGTATGAGATAGTGGAAGCCATTGGGGAGGTAGACTATAAGGTCAGACAACCAGACCACCGGAGGCCAGAGCAGATCTACCATGTCAACTTACTGAAGCCCGGGCGTGACCGAGAGAGGTGCCTGGTCATTCAGGGAGCTGCACCCCAGACAGATGACCCACAGGGGCAGGTGAGGATATCCCCCAAATTAACCCCAGAACAACGAACAGAGGTCATTGATATGATCCAATGGAACCAAGATGTGTTCAGTACACAGCCGGGCCGTACAACACTGGTCCAACATCATATCGTCACCAGTCCAGGAGTAAGGGTGATGATAAGACCATACTGAATACCAGAAGCTAAAAGGGAAGAAATTAGGATGGAAGTGAAGAATATGCTGGGACTCGGGGTTATTGAAGAATCCCACAGCCAGTGGTCCAGCCCTATCATCCTAGTCCCCAAGACTGATGGCAACCTGAGGATTTAAAATGACTTCCGGAAGTTGAATGAAGTATCCAAATTCGATGCCTATCCAATACCATGCATCGACGAGCTAGTTGATCAGTTAGGCAAGGCCCAATATCTAACCACACTGGACCTGACCAAAGGATATTGGCAAATTCCTCTGGCCAAGGATGCCAAGGAAAAGACTGCCTTCTCTACACCCGATGGTCTGTTCTAATACACTGTCCTCCCTTTCGGACTCCATGGGGCCCCTGTAACATTCCAACGACTTATGGACAAATTGCTGTGACCCCATACCAAGTATGCAGCCGCCTATTTAGACAACATAGTCATCCATAGCCCTGACTGGGAAACACACCTAGGAAAAGTAGAAGTGGTCCTACACACCCTTCGGAAGGCCGGTCTCACTGCCAACCCTCCCAAGTGCGTAATAGGGATAGCTGAGGCCAGATACCTCCAGTATGTGGTAGGGAGAGGCTTGGTGAAACCCTGATGGAACAATGTGGAGGCAATACAGGCGAAAAGCAGGTCAGAGCATTTCTAGGGATAGTAGGGTAGTATCGGAGATTCATCCCTCATTTTGCCACAAGAGTAGAGCCATTGATGGATCTGATAAAAGCTTGGGGCCCTGAGATAGTAAAGTGGATTGATGCGGCGGAAGAGGCATTCACAGACTTAAGGACAGCCCTTTGCTGTCGTCCAGTACTCATAGAACCAGACTTCAAGAAGGAATTGGTCCTACAAACAGATGCCTTGGAGGTAGGGCTAGGAGCTGTCCTTTCGCAGATGATAGGGGAGGAGGAACACCCAATCCTGTACCTCAGCCGGAAACTCCTCCCCAGGGAACAAAAATATGCTGTCATTGAAAAGGAATGTTTGGTGGTAAAATGGGCCATGGAGACTCTCCACTATTACCTACAGGGGCGGCGGTTTACCCTCGTGACAGACCATGCCCCACTCCAATGGATGCACAGAAACAAGGAGAAGAATGCGAGAGTGACTAGATGGTTCCTCTCCCTACAACCCTTCCATTTCCGGGTACAGCATAGGGCCAGAAGCCAACACGGCAACGCTGATGGCCTATCACAACAGCACGGCCTCTCGTCCAAAGTAGCCCAACCCCTTGGTGTTGAGCGTGGGGAGAAGGAAGGGATATGTGATACAGCATGGCTGGAGGGCAGCAGGAGAGTGATAGAGGGGAGATATGTAAGCCCCAGGATGATGAGAAACTTATTCCCTGTAGAGGGAAGAGAGGTTGCTATAGATTAATTAGAGCACCTGAAGCCAGTTAGAGCACCTGAAGCCAATTAGAGCACTTGAAGCCAGTCACCTGATAAAAAAACCCTGCTTCAATCAGACAGATGGGAGATATAGTAGAGAGAGGTCCTGGTAAATTCACTGAGATAAAACTGTGTATAGATCCATTTTGGTACATAACGCTGGCATCTGTCTGCATGGCTATGTACACGTCTATGTTTTTGGAGTCTAACATGATAGCTCTTCTCCCTCCAAACAACTACCACAGGGAGAAAAAGAGATATTCGACCCCATCTATTCAGTGGCTGTCGTATACCTCTCCCAAAGAAAATATACAGATACATCATGATTTACAAGGTGGGGAACTACAGGTAGGCCCCTACTGTGACGTTGCACTCTATATGATTTTATGAAAATATGCTAATGAGTTTGAATATAATGTAACTGAAATATGCTTTATGCAAAAGGTCTCTTGTAAGGTATCATTACAAATCTTATAGTCTACTGAGTGTGGTCATCCTATTTGTATAAATGTACCACTCTTGTATCTGAAACTAGAAATATGAAATATAACTCTGAGGGCCTATTGTAATTATGTGAAGTGTGGGCCATTAATGGTGGTTTGGAATCTTGATGACTCCCATTAACCAGGACAACTGACTGCAGATGGCTCTGTTTTACCTGTAAGTCTTCCTTTATATGTGTGTGCTTGCAAGTGGGTAATGAAGTCTTAAAATAACATGTGATCATTTCACCTTAATGGGAATCCATCTTTAACCTGGTGCTTTTCCATTTAGAAGGAGGGGTGGGAACCCAGAGGGACAAAGGATTCCCGCCTTATGCAAAAGATATATAAATGGGTGGAGGAGAACAGAGTGGGGAGCCATCTGAGAAATCCCCTAGCTACCACCTGAGCTGGAACAAGGACTGTACCAGGGGAAAGGACTGTGCCCAGACTAGGAAGGCGTCCAGTCTGTGAAAGAAACTTATTGAAACATCTCTCAGGGTGAGATTTTATCTGTACTCAGTTGTATTACTGTATTAGGCTTAGATTTGTGTGTTTTATTTTATTTCACTTGGTAATTCACTTTGTTCTGTCTGTTAATACTTGGAACCACTTAATTCCTATTTCCTGTTTTAATAAAATCATTTTTTACTTATTAAGTAACCCAGAGTAGGTATTAATAGCTCGGGGGGCAAACAGCTGTGCATATCTCTCTATCAGTGTTATAAAGGGCAACCAATTTATGAGTTTACCCTGTGTAAGCTTTATACAGGGTAAAACGGATTTATTTGGGGTTTAGACCCCATTGGGAGTTGAGCATCTGAGTGTTAAATACAGGAACACTTCTGTAAGTTGCTTTCAGTTAAGTCTGCAGCTTTGGGGCACGTGGTTGAGACCCTGGGTCTGTGTTGGAGCAGACTGGCATGTGCTGGGTGCTGGATTCCCAGGCTGGCAGGGAAAGCAGAGGCAGAAGTAGTCTTGGCACATCAGTTGGCAGTTCCCCAGGGAGTTTCTGTGATCCAACCCGTCACACCTACGTTTTAGACGGTTACGCTAATGTTGACGGGGTACACACAGCCTTTGAGTTTAACAGGTGTTTTTTCCACGGCTGTTATTGAAAAAAAGTACAGAACCCTATGACAGGGACAACTTTTGGGTTTCTTTATTACAAGACGCAGCTCAAGACCGACTATCTGAAAAGACTTGGTTTTGTAGTGAGGACTCTCTGGGAGCACTAGTGGGCGATGATGAAAGAAACAGACAGGGAGCTTGCAGGTTTTTTAAACCGAGCCAGGTTGCCCCAGCCTCTCATGCCTAGGGATGCTCTTTTTGAGGGGAGGACAAACACTATCCGCCTATATTACAAACCTAACCCCGGAAAGAAATCCACTATTATGAGTTTACAAACCTGTACTCTTTCGTAAACAAACCAAAGAATACCCTATTGGACACCCCAATATAGTTTATGGCAAATTTGGACCCGTCACAAATTATTTTGGAATTGAAAAAGTTAGTGTACCCACCGTAAGGCCTCTTTTCCCCACTGTTACCTGTCAGAGTGGGTGGCAAGCTTATGTTCTCGCTATGCCGAACCTGTGCAGAAACCAAGCAGTGGGAGACATGCACCCATACTGATGAGGAGCGGGCCATCCAGGGGACTTGGTGCACGGTGGAACTGAACGCGGCCATAGCGAAGGGGTACGCAGTGGCTCAAATCTATGAAATCTGGCATTTTAATGAAAAATCTGACAAACTCTTTTCAGAGTACATAAAATTACACCTCCACCAGAAACAAGAGGCTTCAGGGTATCGCAGCTGGTGCACAGTGGAAGAAAAACAAAATAAGTATGTTAACGATTTCTACCAGAAAGAAGGCATGCATTTACGCCAACACGAGAGCAGGTTGAATCCCGCTAAACTCCAAATCGCTAAACTGTTTTTAAATTCTCTGTGCGGCAAATTCGGCCAAAGAACAAACCTTCCCAATACCAGCATCATGAGAGACCCTGACAAACTCTTTCAGTACCTGTTTTTCCCCAATTACAAGGTTTCATCCTGTGAGTTTATCAATGATGAAACAGCATACATGTCTGAGAAGCAAGCAAAAGACCGATACTCTGTCCTGGCAATAACTGTGTCTTCATAACCTATTTCACCACCGCTTACGCCTGCTTAGAACTATACAACCTTCTAATCAGGCTGCAAGAGCCGTGCTTGTACCACGACACTGACTCAGTGATATTTGTGAAAGGGACAGTGACTGGAATCCCCCTCTGGGGGATTATTTAGGGGACCTCAGGAGCGAGATCCCGCCAGATCAACACAAGTTTGTGTCGGCAGGCCTGAAAACATATAGGTATAAACTGTCGGGAGGAAAGGCTTGTATGAAAGTCAAATGGATTACCCTGAACATAGCAAACTGTGAAAAGATCAACTTTGACAGTTTGAAAGATCTAATCCTGGACTTTTGCACGGGCCTGCGAGAAAACACCTCAAAAAAGATAGAAGTGCAGCAACCCTCTATTGTAACGGACAAAAATCTGTGGCAAATAAAGACAAAACCCTTTAGAAAACACAGAAAGTTGTTTACAACAAGAGTGTCCTAGGAGAACGGTTTAAAACCCTGCCCTATGGCTTTTGAAAAGGGATACAAGTTGGAACCACCTCTTTTCTGCAATTCTCACGGTGCCTACCAACTGCAGGAAAAGTTACTTTATAAAAAATGTGTTGGATAATGTCGAACAAACATTGTCTGTTATGCCTGAGAATGTTGTGTGGTGTTACAGTTGTTGGCAACCTCTGTATAAAGAACTGCTCTGTAAATATCCCTCTATCAATTTTGTGGAGGGCCTGCCCGATGCTTTTGACGATGATCGTTTGTTTCCTACCAATAAAGTAAATATGATTATAGTAGACGATCTGATGAACTCTGCTTGTGAAAGCGATGAAATTGAGAAAGACTTTACCAAGTACAGAAGTACTTGTGGCACCTTAGAGACTAATGATTTTATTTGAGCATAAGCTTTCGTGGGCTACAGCCCACTTCATCGGATGCATAGAATGGAACGTATAGTGAGGAGATATATATACATGAAAGAGAACATGAAAAGGTGAGAGTTGCCCTACCAACTCTAAGAGGCTAATTAATTAAGATAAGCTATTATCAGCAGGACAAAAAAAACCCATTTGTAGATAATCAAGATAGCCCATTCCAGACAGTTTGACAAGAAGGTGTGAGGATACTTAACATGGGTAAATCGATTCAATGTGTGTAATTGCTCAGCCATTCCCAGTCTCTATTTAAGCCTAAATTGATGGTATCTAGTTTGCATATTAATTCAAGTTCAGGTGTTTCTTGTTGGGAAATTTCTGTTGCAAAATTGCCACCTTTAAGTCTGTTACTGAGTGACCAGAGAGGTTGAAGTGTTCTCCTACTGGTTTTTGAATGTTATGATTCCTGATGTCAGATTTGTGTCCATTTATTCTTTTGCGTAGACACTGTCCAGTTTGTCTTCACCCACAACTATTTCACATTTGGGGACAATATATACCTTCAAGTCAGCGGCACTGCTATGGGTACCCGCATGGCCCCACAGTATGCCAACATTTTTATGGCTGACTTAGAACAACGCTTCCTTAGCTCTCGTCCCCTAACGCCCCTACTCTCGTCCCCTAACGCCTACTACATTGATGACAACTTCATCATCTGGACCCATGGAAAAGAAGCCATTGAGGAATTCCACCATGATTTCAACAATTTCCATCCCACCATCAACCTCAGCCTAGACCAATCCACACAAGCAGTCCATTTCCTTGACACTACTGTGCTAATCAGCGATGGTCACATAAACACCATCCTATACTGGAAACCTACTGACCATTATACTTACCTACATGCCTCCAGGTTCCATTCAGGACACATCACACGATCCATTGTCTACAACCAAGCTCTAAGATACAACCGCATTTGCTCCAATCCCTCAGACAGAGACAAACACCTACAAGATCTCTATCAAGCATTCTTAAAACTACAATACCCAGCTGCTGAAGTGAAAAAAATTGATTGACAGAGCCAGAAGAGTACCCAGAAGTCGCCTACTACAGGACAGGCCCAACAAAGAAAATAACAGAACGCCACTAGCCGTCACCTTCAGCCCCTGACTAAAACCTCTCCAGCGCATCATCAAAGATCTACAACCTATCCTGAAAGATGATCCCTCACCCTCACAGATCTTGGGAGACAGACCTGACCTCGCTTACAGACACCACAGAACAAAAACACTAACCCAGGAACCTATCCTTGCAACAAAGCCCGATGCCAACTCTGTCCATATATCTATTCAAGTGACACCATCATAGGACCTAATCTCATCAGGGGGTCGTTCACCTGCACATCTACCAATGTGATATATGCCATCATGTAACAGCAATGCCCCTCTGCCATGTACATTGGCCAAACCAATGTTTAAAAATGTTTAATGTTTAAAAAAAGAACAAAAACCCACCAAACATCAATTGTCTTTAAACTCCTCACCTGGTGTGCTTTATTGGGTAACATAGCTATGAAAATAGTTGCAAGATACACACATCTGGGTTTGTTGAAACATGTTTTGAGTGAGGCTAGGCATGCCAGAGAACTTAGATTTTATAATTTTTACAAAATTCATCACCATCTGGTTGTTTTGCCCTAAGTCGTTAGAATACCATTTTAAAACTGGTCAAAAGATAAACCCTTGCTACAATGATGTAAGAAAAACATGCAGTGATAGCCGCAGGTGACAGAGAGGGGGTCTTGTAATTGTCTAGTGTGAAACACAATGTCAATGGCATTTTTGTTTAAAAAATTCATAATGCTTCTAGGAAACAACACTGTTCGGGGGATGCCCATATGAATCAAAAAAACTCTCCACAGTTGTGCTCCGCCAGATACAAAGCGAGCCAGTGTTCACCCGGTTGGTTGTGTGGATGCGTGTTGACCACCAAACCTAGGGGTCTCTGTGACAGCTTGCCACCAGGGAGCCAACTGCGAGAGAACACATCTAAGAAATTCTTTTTTGTGTAAGGTTCCGTTGCTAAGACAGGTAAGAGCTGCACAGTGTCCATATTCACATGTCGTCAAACAGAACGTATCTCCTCTGATTTATCTCTATGATGTTGTCAAAAACCCCATACACGATCATATTGACGGTTACCGTCAAAGCATTCCTAAAACGTATTTCTGCTCTCAGTTTCCTGGTTTTAATCAGGGAACAGTGATCGGCGCATTCCTGGTCAGGAGACAGGTCAAAGGCAAACAAGGTGTAACCCTGTGCAAACTTCTCACAGTCGATTAACAGAGAACACTCTTTCATGTGTTTACCACCCATGTGTACCAGATTCATGTGTTCTCTCACGCAGCATCCGGCCTCGAAGTCTGGTTGCAGAGGCTTGGTTGGTATCTGTTCACCATCCACATACAAGGACACAAAATTAATATCATAATTTTTAAAATGAAAGGGGTTTTTAACATAACTTCCGCTAACGGCATCATTATCCACAAACCCTAGGACAAGCATTTTGGGTAACTGTCCCAAGAACAGATTCTCCTGGTTACTGACCCTGCTGCCCGCAGGGATGCTAAATACTTACATTCCCACATGGTCCATGGGGTATTTAGCATTAGCAGTAAGCAGGGCCTTTGCATGTCCCAGACGGAACACCCGGTGCCACCCGTACTTTCTTCACAAAAAGGGACGCCGATACAATGCGCAGTTTAAAGCCTTCAGCCGCATCACCCATTAAACAGAAGGAGTCTTTACTGCACATCAGTTTAATTTTCACATACACTCAGTTCAACAAAACTTTTTCTTAAAAAAACAGGTCGCTGTGTAGCTGACCCAACAGCTCTACCATCCTGCTCTGGGCCATCAGCTTTGAACACCTCACAAACCTTAGATTCCCACCATCCAACTCAATTTCTTTGTGTTGTCCGGGAGTGTTTTTGTAAAACAGGCCGTTGGAAAATTGCGTGGCGAGGGTGTCGTCGCTGTAATTGAGCATCGATTCTATAAAGGCCCTGTAAGGGTATGTGACGTTATCGACACAAACTGGGACCGTATAGATCACTGTTGCAACCAAGGTCCTGTACTGGCACTAAATCTTGTATAAAGGGGGTCAAATAAGGTGTCTAAGACAAGGTTATGGTTTGCTGGTTATGATTATGCTATCTGTATGCATGTATCATTTTTGTAATTAAAATTATAAGTATTGACTCTATATTGTCTGTATTTCACACTTGTGCTATGCTTCTGGGTGACACCTCAGATAATTTGGCATCAGCACTGCCTAGCCTGCTTGATGGCCCATTAAGGACCATCAGCTATACAACTGACCCATTGAGAGAAGGCAGATACACCTTGTGACTCAGCAAGGCATGCAGGGACATGCCTACCGACAGCTCTAAGGTTTTTCCATGCCATGTGCTGGATAGCTTTTTTTTTGGAACAAAGGAAGCAGAGGCCACATGGCAAGAGACTATAAAAGGCTGCTGCATCTCCTCCATCTTGTCTTCAATCCTGCTTCCAACCTCTGGAGGAATTTTGCTACACTGAAGCTTTGAACAAAGGACTGAATGACCCATCCAAGCTGTGGATGTACTCCAGCGACTTGATTTGAGCCTGCAGTTAATTCCATCACTGCTACAAGCCTGAACCAAGAACTTTGCCATTACTATATGTAATTGATTCCATATAACCAGTTTTAGCTCTCACCTATTTTACTTTCTTTTTATGAATAAACCTTTAGATTTTAGATTCTAAAGATTGGCAACAGTGTGATTTGTTGGTAAGATCTGACTCGTATACCTGGGTCTGGGGCTTGGTCCGTTGGGATCGGGAGAACATTTTTCTTTTACTGTGGTATTAGATTTCATAACCGTTCATCCCCATAATGAGTGGCACTGGTGGTGATACTGGGAAACTGGAGTGTCTAAGGGAATTGCTTGTATGACTTATTGTTAGCCAGTGGGGTGAGACTGAAGTCCTCTCTGCTTGGCTGGTTTGGTGTGCCTTAATAATAAAGGAAATCCAGCACTGGGCTGTAACTGCCCTACTCTAAGCAATTTCTCCTGAGTTGATACTCTCAGTTGTGTCCCACCAGAGGTCGCATCATTACAGGGAAACAGTTGTTGCTTTGGCTTAATAGGTGGTCTCCCAGCGGAACATCCAACTGGCTAAAAATAGACGCCACTGGGTAATTCACCAGGCCCACCTTGGTGTCCGTAGCTAGTTCAGTTCCATCTCCTATTACAATCTTGCAGCACAGGTACAGCAACGTGTTGTTTAAATCCATGTAATCTATGCCATTCCCTGCTATAAAAGGTCAATGGGGGCAGACTCTGTAACGGCCAATATAGGCGGCACCTCAATGTAGATGCTTTTCTTGATGCTGGTCTGTGTGGGGGCTATTTGGAACAAGTCTAGTTTGGATTTGGTGCACTCTTCAGACCCGCAGCGAACAAAAGCCATGTTGGTTAAAATATCTGTCTTTAACCAGGTGGAGAGTGTCTCCTCTTTACCAGGCTTCCTCTTGGACTTTTGCTTATGGCCAGCCCTGCACGTCAAAGCCCTTCTTTTAAAGGGTTTCAGGGAACCTGTGCATCGCAGATATGAAGCATTTCTCTTTCTCTTCCTCCTTTTAATGTACATCAGCCCTGATTTCGCCTGTTAAGCTGGATTCCCCACCTTTTCCAGAACATTGCGGGAGATGTGGCCTACCACATCTCTAGCTATGTTTTGAGCAGTGGTTTTTATGTGGGGTTTAATAATCTCTAGCCCCCTCCTCAAAATCGGTATGGCTTTTTGAAAGAGGCTACGGAATATTCCACCCATGGCAGCCCCGTACATCACGGGGGCCCCATGATATCCAGGAAGGGCATATCCAGCCTGGGCTTTGTAATAGTTCCTGTAGATGGTAGGGTTGCCGAAATTTTTTAATATTGCCATAATAGTGTTTTGCTTCTTAGAAACCTCGCTCTCTCTGGGGATGCAGGTGCAGCTTGATGATCACCTTGCCGAAATGAAATGAAACATGTTTGTTCTGATCTGTCTTTACTTCAGTGGCAATGGTGTTGATGTGGTGTTTACTGACAGGAACGTAATGAGGTTTATCGTAGGTGATGGTGACAAACTAATTGTTCTTTCCTCGGATGGGGACGCAGCGTAACAGGGGAATGGAAAGGTCCCCCACAAACTGGTGTTCTATGATATCTGTGTTCAGATACAAGGAGTTGAAACCCCCTGTGATGTCTGCTTAAAAGGGGATTTTTTTGGACACTGTGCTTGGGGCCCAAACACAGAACATTAGCTAGCTCCCTGCCAGTAGAAAAAAATATATAAGTAAAATCAGCAGATTTAAGTGTAACTTTTCTACCCACAGGGTTGTAGTTCATGTCCACCTCAGGTGGTCCTGGGTGACTAGTCACAGTATTGTTCATATGATTCAGTTATTCGGGTATGGACGAGTAATAACCTTGTCGTAGGATGAAACTCCATGTCATATCTCCAAAGGTGATTTAGAAAGGGGTGTCTTGGTTGATAGTGTTCCAGTTGTGTGGGTGTTGTATTTCCACTAACTCCACCTCCCAGGCACCCGGGAGATCCAAGGGCTTAATTAGCCATATTGTAAAGTTTGAGCTGGTGTTTTGGGGAAAAATTGCAGAGCTGGTGTTGCTGGGCAAACTAATGTAAAACCTGCCGTCGCTCATTTCTCTCTCTCTCTCTCTCTCTCTGTCTTTGCAGCAGGAATCTTTTTTGTTTGTGTCTAAATGTCACAGAGTTGACAAGCTTCCACCCAGCTGTTAAACTTATTGGGCCACCCCAACCATTTCATCAGTAGCTGCTTTTTTCTCCCGTTTCCTTTCTCTGCTAGAACTTTTTCAATCCTGTAAATCCTGTCTCATTTGGGGTTGACTTTTTTGTAATTCTTTAGGGTAAAAAGATCCAGTAACTGTCTCACCCTCGTAATCTGCCCCCCGGTTAAGGCTTCATCCACTATGAATATCTCATTGGTAAACGTTTGTTCATAACCTTTTTCAAAAGCTCCTTTGGTTTTAGATAGTCTCACGTGGTTGCCTTTTCTAAAAGGGGCAACAACCAGTTTTATTTTAAAACCATCTCCATAAACCGTTTTCCATACCTCCAGGGAATTTGAAGGGTTAACATCAGAGGGTCTGGTATGTATAGTCCTGTGAAACGTCTGGTTGTAACTCTTTATAAAGTCAGGTAACACATCGATGTAGCAAAAGGTGTTATGGGCTGCAAAATATCTCCACATCCTAGTTTTTAAATTTCTATTAAACCGCTCCACAACCCCTGCTTTGACTTCATTATTAGTAACAAAATGGTGAATGCCATGCCACTTTAACAATCCTCTTAAAGGTTTGTTTAAAAATTCTTTCCCCCGATCAGTTTGTAATTTTTGAGGCATGCGACCTTCACTGAAACTAGCTTTAAAGGCCTTGGATCCCTCATCACTTGTCTTGTCTTTTAGGCCTAAGGTCCGGGCATATTTGGATAGAATGTCTGTCACTGTTAAGATGTACTTAAAACCCGCTGTTGTATTTGGGGAACCGGTGCATATCCACCAAATCTGTCTGTCATTGCACATCCACATCTGAAACAATGGTCTTGTTTCTTTTAAAACGTATTCAATCTGGTTTGTGTAGAGTGTAAGCATCCTGGTCTGAAAGCCAAGCTGTTACCTATCTTCTATTGAAACTTTTAATATGCTTTTTGGCCACTTGAAAAGGAGGGTTTACCCCGCTGAAGCTCCCAACTTCCCTAGGGGTGTAATATATTTTCTTTAACAGAGCCACATACGTAGACATGACTGTTACTTGTATTGTCTTTTACTAACACGTGTATGGAGGGGGGACATATTCACATTGACACATTGAAATAAGTTTTATTAATCGCCTGGTTTAACATGACCTTTTACAGTCGCCTAGGAAAATGGATACCATGACCCCTACCATTAGGGAGTCTGAGCTGGTTCATTCCTCCATTTTGTTCTTTTCTGGATTGTCCTCTCAAGATCCCTGTCTCAGGCAGGAGCAAAAACAGCTGACACAGGATAAATTTACCCCCACAGGGCTACCAATGTGTAAGTTCTCAAAGACCTCCAGAAAGGCATCATTGAGCTGTCAAGAGATTTTCAGAAAAGAAATGTAAGTTCCTGCTCTTTGTTTTAGATTTATGCAACCCTGGTTCCTAACCCCATTACACACACACACACACACACACACACACACACACACACACACACAATTCCTCTAAAATTACTTCTTAATTGTTCATTTACCTGAGCGACATCTTTTCCATCCATCTTGTCCACCAGTGACTCTCCCAAGCTGTGGTCGCCTTCCTCCATAGGGGTGGACAACAACAGGCCGTCATGCTTGTCGGTCTTCCTCTCAAGTGGTTGAGTTTAGGGGTCAGGTTTCAGGGTTAGATTCCAGCATATCCATCAACGGTTCAGTCAAAGGGCCCTCATAAGAGCTGTCGCTGATTTAGCGCTTTCTCCGCACAAGTCCAAAGGTGCTTGGGGCTAAAACAAAGTCCAAAGTTCTCACGGGGGCAATGAAGTAGTCCATGTTTCCTCTCAGCATTTCCACAATTTCTAAAACACACGTTCTTGATAAGGGATGGCCTCTTCTGTCCAGCGCTGGGACTTATGAGGTGGTAGTGATGCGCTCTGATTGGCAGTGGAAGGTGGGCTTAGAGGGGTCACACGACCCTCTTCTGGACAGTTCATCTTGCCCCAGAACCTGCCGTATTTTGGTAAAATCTGATCTGTGGCCGAAACCCCTCATGATTGGTAGAGGGCGGTGGGAGGAATTCTTAGAGGAGTCACATGAACCACTTCCGGACGGTGTCAAGTATCAGAGGGGTAGCCGTGTTAGTCTGAATCTGTAAAAAGCAACAGAGGGTCCAGAGGTGCCACAGGACCCTCTGTTGCTTTTTACTTCCGGATGGGTCATCCTGTCCTGGAACTCCCCCCGATCGGTCAAATATCCTCTCGGGGCTGGTTCTCAGTAGCTGAAACCTCTCCTGATTGGTAGAAGGAAGTGGGAGGAGTTCTAAGAGGGGTCACATGACACACCTTGTTTCCCGTCATGTGTCTGGATTGACCCAAGAAATCCCCGCAGGGGCGGGACTTCTTGTGACAGGTGGCTGGGGTTTAAGGGATCAGAGGGAGGGGACAACATTTCATTGACAGTAGGGCCCTTATACTACTCACCAATCATCACCATGTGAATTCTGCATCTGTTCTTGAGTGTTTTAAACTGTCAGCTTTCTGGATCTTGGAGTGTGTCTGTATCTGTGACCTGAATGGGCCTTTGGATGCTACAATAATATACATGAAATAATGATTTGATTATTAATAACTAATAATTAATACACCTTCTGCTTTATTGCAAGAGGTTGAAATAAGAAGGGTGCAATAGTGAAAAATAAACCAACCTGGCTTGGGGTATGGCTACACTACTAACTTAGGTCGAATTTATAGAAGTCGATTTTTTAGGAAGTGATTTTATACAGTCAATTCTGTGTGTCCCCAATAAGCGCATTAAGTCAGCGGTGTGCATCCACAGTACTGTGGCTAGCGTTGAGTTTCAGAGTGTTGCACTGTGGATAGCTCTCTCACAGTACCTGCAGTCTCCACCGCCCATTGGAATTCTGGGTTAAGCTCCCAATGCCTGATGGGGCAAAAACATTGTTGCGTGTGGTTTTGGGTACATGTCATCAGTCGCCCCTCCCTCCATGAAAGCAATGGCAGACAATCATTTCGCGCCTTTTTTCCTTGCGGACGCCATACTGTTTTCAACAGACGGTGCAGTAGGACTGCTAACTGTCAGCATCAAACCACCGCTTCCGCTGCAACTCTGCTCTCCTGCTCTCCTGGTGCCATGAATCCACCTCGCAGGTCCTCTCTATGACCGTTGTTATCCACCGCTTCCACTGCAACTCTGCTCTCCTGCTCTTGTCTCACCATACCACAGCAAGCGTGCAGCCCACTCAGCTCAGTTCACCAACACCGCTGTTGTTGTGTCCTGGTGCTGCTGGCAGCAGACGGTGCAGTAGGTCTGCAAACTGGTCATCCAACCACCGATTCTGCTGCAACTCTGCTCTCCTGCTCTTGTCTCGATAGCGAATTTCTCCATGTTGGCTGTCATGGGCTACCGCTTCCTCTGCAACTCTGTTCTCCTGCTCTCATGAATCCACCTCACAGGTCCTCTCGTCCTTCTCTATAAATATCTATTCTCGTGACATCTGTTGGATACAAACTGGCCGTGGGGAAGTTCAGACTTGAAATTAGACGAAGGTTTCTGACCGTCAGAGGGGTGAAATATTGGAACGGCCTACCGAGGGAAACGGTGGGGGCGACGGACCTGTCTGGTTTTAAGATAAAGTTAGATAAGTTTATGGAGGGAATGGTTTAATGGTAAAACATAGTAGTCAAGGAAAGCCAAGCAATGGTGGGTAAATAGTATAATGGCTAACGGGGTCGGGCTGGAGACTCTTGCCTATATGCTCGGGGTCTTACTGATCGCCACATTTGGGGTCGGGAAGGAATTTTCCTCCAGGGCAGATTGGCTGAGCCTCTGGAGGTTTTTCGCCTTCCTCTGCAGCATGGGGCAGGGATCTCTAGCAGGAGGGTCTCTGCCGATTGCAGTCACTAAAAACAGGATTGGGGACTTCAACAGCAGAGTCCAGGGAAGGGGTAGGGACGGTTTTATGGCCTGCAGCATGCAGGGGGTCAGACCAGATGATCATAATGGTCCCTTCTGACCTTAAAGTCTATGAGTCTATGAGTCTATGAGTTGTCAGCCAGCACTTCTGCTGCAAATCTGCTCTCCTGTAGACGCCATACCACGGCAAGCACGGATCCCGCTCAGCAAACTGCGGCAGTTATGAGCATTATAAACACTTTGCACATTATCCTGCAGTATATAAAGAACCAGAACCTGCACAAGCAGGCGAGGAGGCGATGGCAGTGCGGTGATGAGAGTGATGAGGACGTGGACACGGACTTCTCTCAAAGTATGGGCCCCGGCAATTTGGACATCCTGGTGGTAATGGGGCAGGCTCATGCGGTGGAATGCTGATTCTGGGCCCAGGAAACAAGCACAGACTGGTGGGACTGCATAGTGTTGCAGGTCTGGGATGATTCCCAGTGGCTGCAAAACTTTCACATGCTTAAGGGCACTTTCATGGAACTTTGTACTTGTTTTCCCCTGCCCTGAAGCACAAGAATACCAAGATGAGAGCAGCCCTCACAGTTCACAAGCAAGTGGCGATAGCCCTCTGGAAGCTTGCAATGCCAGACAGCTACCGATCAGTCGGGAATCAATTTGGAGTGGGCACATCTACTGTGAGGGCTGCAGTGATCCAAGTAGCCAGTGCAATCACTGAGCTGCTGCTATCAAGGGTAGTGACTCTGGGATATGTGCAGTTCATAGTGGATGGCTTTGTTGCAATGGGATTCCCTAACTGTGGTGGGGCAATAGACGGAACCCATATCCCTATCTTGGGACTGGACCACCTTGGCAGCCAGTACATAAACCAAAAAGGGTATTTTTCAATAGTGCTGCAAGCACTGGTGGATCACAAGGGAAGTTTCACCAACATCAACATGGGATGGCCAGGAAAGGTACATGACGCTCGCATCTTCAGGCACTCTGGTCTGTCTGAACAGCAGTAGCAAGGGACTTACTTTCCAGACCAGAAAATAACCGTTGGGGATGTTGAAATACCTTTAGTTATCCTTGGGGACCCAGCCTACCCCTTAATGCCATGGCTCATGAAGCCGTACACAGGCAGCCTGGACAGTAGTCAGGAGCTGTTCAATTATAGGCTGAGCAAGTGCAGAATGGTGGTAGAATGTGCATTTGGATGTTTAAAAGCACACTTGTGCAGTTTACTGACTTGGTTAGACCTCAGCAAAACCAATATTCCCATAGTTATGACCGCTTCCTGTGTGCTTCACAATATCTGTGAGAGCAAGGGGGAGACGTTTATGGCAGGGTGGGAGGTTGAGGCAAATCGCCTGGCCACTGATTATGCACAGCCAGACACTAGAGCAGTTAGAAGAGCACAAAAGTGCGTGCTGCGCATCAAAGAAGCTTTGAAAACCAGTTTCATGACTGGCCAGGCTACGGTGTGACAGTTCTGTTCATTTCTCCATGATGAAAACCTCCTTGGTTGACTCTAATTCCCTGTAAGCCAACCACCCTCCCCTCCCCGCTTCAATCACCACTTGCAGAGGCAATAAAGTCATTCTTGTTTCAAATTCATGCATTCTTTATTAATTCATCACACAAATGGGGGGATAACTGCCAAGATAGCCTGGGAGGGGTAGTGGAGGAAGGGAGGAGGGAAGGACAAGGCCACACTGCACTTCAAAACTTATTGAAAGCCAGCCTTCTGTTGCTTGGGCAGTCCTCTGGGGTGGAGTGGTTGGGTGCCTAGAGGGCCCCCTCACACACATTCTTGGGCGTCTGGGTGAGGAGGATATGGAACTTGGGGAGGAGGGTGATTGGTTACACACGGGCTGCAGCGGCGGTCTGTGCTCCTGCTGCCTTTCCTGCACCTCAACCATACGCCAGAGCATATTAGTTTGATCCTCCAGTAGCCTCAACATTGCTTCCTGCCTCCTCTCATCACACTGACGCCACTTATCATCATAGAATCATAGAATCATAGAATATCAGAGTTGGAAGGGACCTCAAGAGGTCATCTAGTCCAACCCCCTGCTCAAAGCAGGACCAATTCCCAGCTAAATCATCCCAGCCAGGGCTTTGTCAAGCCAGGCCTTAAAAACCTCCGAGGAAGGAGACTCCACCACCTCCCTAGGTAACGCATTCCAGTGTTTCACCACCCTCCTAGTGAAATAGTTTTTCCTGATATCCAACCTGGACCTCCCCCACTGCAACTTGAGACAATTGCTCCTTGTTCTGTCATCTGCCACCACTGAGAACAGCCAAGCTCCATCCCCTTTGGAACCCCCCTTCAGGTAGTTGAAGGCTGCTATCAAATCCCCCCTCATTCTTCTCTTCTGGAGATTAAACAATCCCAGTTCCCTCAGCCTCTCCTCATAAGTCATGTGCTCCAGACCCCTAATCATTTTTGTTGCCCTCCGCTGGACTCTTTCCAATTTTTCCACATCCTTCTTGTAGTGTGGGGCCCAAAACTGGACGCAGTATTCCAGATGAGGCCTCACCAATGTCGAATAAAGGGGAACGATCACATTCCTCGATCTGCTGGCAATGCCCCTACTTATACAGCCCAAAATGCCGTTAGCCTTCTTGGCAACAAAAGCACACTGTTGACTCATATCCAGCTTCTCGTCCACTGTGACCCCCTAGGTCCTTTTCTGCAGAACTGCTACCTAGCCATTCGGTCCCTAGTCTGTAGCAGTGCATGGGATTCTTCCATCCTAAGTGCAGGACTCTGCACTTGTCCTTGTTGAACCTCATCAGGTTTTTTTCGGCCCAATCCTCTAATTTGCCTAGGTCCCTCTGTATCTGATCCCTACCCTCTAGTGTATCTACCATGCCTCCTAGTTTAGTGTCATCTGCAAACTTGCTGAGAGTGCAGTCCACACCATCCTCCAGATCATTAATAAAGATATTAAACAAAACCGGCCCCAGGACCGACCCTTGGGGCACTCCACTTGAAACCGGCTGCCAACTAGACATGGAGCCATTGATCACTACCCGTTGAGCCTGACGATCTAACCAGCTTTCTATCCACCTTACAGTCCATTCATCCAGCCCATACTTCTTTAACTTGGCGGCAAGAATACTGTGGGAGACAGTAACAAAAGCTTTGCTAAAGTCAAGGAATAACACATCCACTGCTTTCCCCTCATCCACAGAGCCAGTTATCTCATCATAGAAGGCAATTAGGTTAGTCAGGCACAACTTCCCCTTCATGAATCCATGCTGACTGTTCCTGATCACTTTCCTCTCCTCTAAATGTTTCATAATTGATTCCTTGAGGACCTGCTCCATGATTTTTCCAGGTACTGAGGTGAGGCTGACTGGCCTGTAGTTCCCTGGATCCTCCTTCTTCCCTTTTTTAAAGATGGGCACTACATTAGCCTTTTTCCAGTCATCTGGGACCTCCCCCGATCACCATGAGTTTTCAAAAATAATGGCTAATGGCTCTGCAATCTCACCCGCCAACTCCTTTAGCACCCTCGGATGCAGCACATCCGGCCCCATGGACTTGTGCACGTCCAGTTTTTCTAAATAGTCCCGAACCACTTCTTTCTCCACAGAGGGTTGGTCATGCTGTACTGCCCAGTGCAGCAATCTGGGAGCTGATCTTGTGCGTGAAGACAGAGGCAAAAAAATCATTGAGTACATTAGCTTTTTCCACATCCTCGGTCACTAGGTTGCCTCCCTCATTCAGTAAGGGACCCACACTTTCCTTGATTTTCTTCTTGTTGCTAACATACCTGAAGAAACCCTTCTTGTTACTCTTAACATCTCTTGCTAACTGCAACTCCAAGTGTGATTTGGCCTTCCTGATTTCACTCCTGCATGCCTGAGCAATATTTTTATACTCCTCCCTGGTCATTTGTCCAATCTTCCACTTCTTATAAGCTTCTTTTTTACGTTTAAGATCAGCAAGGATTTCACTGTTTAGCCAAGCTGGTCGCCTGCCATATTTACTATTCTTTCTACACATCGGGATGGTTTGTTCCTGCAACCTCAATAAGGATTCTTTAAAATACAGCCAGCTCTCCTGGACCCCTTTGCCCTTCATGTTATTCTCCCAGGGGATCCTGCCCATCTGTTCCCTGAGGGAGTCAAAGTCTGCTTTTCTGAAGTCCAGGGTCCGTATTCTGCTGCTCTCCTTTCTTCCTTGTGTCAGGATCCTGAACTCGACCATCTCATGGTCACTGCCTCCCAGGTTCCCATCCACTTTTGCTTCCCCTACTAGTTCTTCCCTGTTTGTGAGCAGCAGGTCAAGAAAAGCTTTGCCCCTAGTTGGTTCTTCCAGCACTTGCACCAGGAAATTGTCCCCTACACTTTCCAAAAATTTCCTGGATTGCCTGTGCACCGCTGTATTGCTCTCCCAGCAGATATCAGGGTGATTAAAGTCTCCCATGAGAACCAGGACCTGCGATCTAGCAACTTCTGCTAGTTGCCAGAAGAAAGCCTCGTCCACCTCATCCCCCTGGTCTGGTGGTCTATAGCAGACTCCAACCACGACATCACCCTTGTTGCTCACACTTCTCAACTTTATCCAGAGACTCTCAGGTTTTTCTGCAGTTTCATACCAGAGTTCTGAGCAGTCATACTCCTCTCTTACATACAACGCAACTCCCCCACCTTTTCTGCCCTGCCTGTCCTTCCTGAACAGTTTATATCCATCCATGACAGGACTCCAGTCATGTGAGTTATCCCACCAAGTCTCTGTTATTCCAATCACATCATAGTTCCCTGACTGTGCCAGGACTTCCAGTTCTCCCTGCTTGTTTCCCAGGCTTCTTGCATTTGTGTATAGGCACTTAAGATAACTCAACGATCGTCCCTCTTTCTCAGCATGAGACAGGAGTCCTCCCCTCTTGCGCTCTCCTGCTCGTGCTTCCCCCCAGGATCCCCTTTCCTCACTTACCTCAGGGCTTTGGTCTCCTTCCCCCGGTGAACCTAGTTTAAAGCCCTCCTCACTAGGTTAGCCAGCCTGCTGGCGAAGATGCTCTTCCCTCTCTTCGTTAGGTGGAGCCCGTCTCTGCCTAGCACTCCTTCTTCTTGGAACACCATCCCATGGTCGAAGAATCCAAAGCCTTCTCTCCAACACCACCTGCGTAGCCATTCGTTGACTTCCACGATTCGACGGTCTCTACCCCGGCCTTTTCCTTGCACAGGGAGGATGGACGAGAACACCACTTGCGCCTCAAACTCCTTTATCCTTTTTCCCAGAGCCACGTAGTCTGCAGTGATCCACTCAAGGTCATTCTTGGCAGTATCATTGGTGCCCACGTGGAGAAACAGGAAGGGGTAGCGATCTGAGGGCTTGATGAGTCTCGGCAGTCTCTCTGTCACATCGTGTATCCTAGCTCCTGGCAAGCAGCAGACCTCTCGGTTTTCCCGGTCGGGGCAGCAGATAGATGACTCAGTCCCCCTGAGGAGGGAGTCCCCGACCACCACCACCCTCCTCCTCCTCTTGGGAGTGGTGATCGTGGAACCCCCATCCCTAGGACAGTGCATCTTTTGCCTTCCAATCGGTGGAGTCTCCTTCTGCTCCCTTCCCTCAGATGGGTCATCCAGTCCACTCTCCGCATTAGTACCTGTAGAGAGAACATGGAAACGATTGCTCACCTGTATCTCCATTGCTGGTGCATGGACGCTCCTCTTTCTCCTTCTGGAGGTCACATGCTGCCAAACCTCTTCACAATCCTTCTGTCCCTGCTGCGCCTGCTCTGAATCTTCAGAACATTGTGGCCGTAGAAGCATCTCCTGACGTCTGTTCAGGAAATCTTCATTTTCCCTTATGCAACGCAGAGTCGACACACGTTTCTCCAGCCCTCGAACCTTCTTTTCCAATATGGAGACCCGCTTGCACTTTGTACAGACAAAGTCGCTTCTGTCCTGTGGAAGAAAAACAAACATGGCACAACCTGTGCAGGTTACAACAGCTGATCGCTCACCTTCCATATCACCATCCTCTTAAGAGCTTCCTCAACTGTTGCAGGAACTACTCAGAGAAACCTGCAGATGAAAGCCTCGGTGCGCTCTCCCCACGCGAACTCCCAGGCAAACTCCCGCTGTTAGCCTCTGCTGTTCGCTGCTCAGCTGGTTCACTGCTGACTGCCCTTATATACCACTCAGGCCCACTCAAGGCCCACCTGGAACAAAGCACTCCCAATTCACACTTTTCAAACAAACAAGCAAGCAATCAAGCACACGGTCAAACTGACCAACTGTCCCAGCAGCAGACACTCAGATACTTACCAACACAGCCCCCCTAATACAGCACTTAGCGTACCTCCTCTCGGACAGCTCTCAGGCAAACTCCCGCTGTTAGCCTCTGCTGTTCGCTGCTCCATCATCTTGCTCCCACCACCTCTCCTCTTGCTCCTGTCATCTGTCCTCTTGCACATCCTTCCTGTCCTCGCATTCATTTTGTGCTTTCCTGCACTCTGACATTTTCTGCCTCCACGCATTCTGCTGAGCTTTTTCGGTGCGGGAGGACTGCATAAGCTCAGAGAACATTTCATCGCGAGTGTGTTTTTTTCACCTTCTTATCTGTGCTAGCCTCTGGGATGGAGATGATAGGGGGAGTGTTGAAACATTTGCAGCTGTGGGAGGAAAAAAAGGGAGAGTAGTATTTAAAAAGACACATTTTAGAGAACAATGGGTAGACTCTTTCATGGTGAACCAAGCTGTTAACATTACATAGCATGTGTGCTTTCGGTAGAAGGTCGCATTTTGCCTCTTATATTGAGTGTCTGTCTGTTTGGTGTGAGAGATCACACAAGCAGGGCCAGGCAACAGAATTCAGCTTGCAGGCAGCCATGGTAAGCCACAGTCTTTTGGCTTCTTTAACCTTCATAACATGTGGGAATGGTTTCAAACAGCAGCGCCCTCATGTCCCATACCAAGCACCCGTTGGGTTGGCCATTTAAAATGGGTTGGCCATTTAAAAGGAGGGGCTGCAGTTCTTGGGCTAACATGCAGCAAAAACCAACTAAATCCCCCTCCCACACTGTCATAATTATAAAGGGAAGGGTAACAGCCCTCCTGGGTACAATACTATAAAATGCCTCCTGGCCCGAGACTCCAAAATCCTTTTACCTGTAAAGGGTTAAGAAGCTCAGGTAACCTGGCGGATACCTGACCCAAAGGACCAATAAGGGGACAAGATACTTTCAAATCTTGGTGGGGGGGAAGGCTTTTGTTTGTGCTCTTTGTTTTGGTGGAGTTCGCTCTTGGGACTAAGAGGGACCAGACATCAATCCAGGCTCTCCAAATCTTTCTGAACAAGTCTCTCCTATTTCAAACTTGTAAGTACAGCCAGGCAAGGTGTGTTAGTTTTATCTTTGTTTTCTCAACTTGTAAATGTACCTTTTACTAGGGTGTTTACCTCTGTTTGCTGTAACTTTGAACCTAAGGCTAGAGGGAGGTCCTCTGGGCTCTTTAATTTTGATTACCCTGTAAAGTTATTTTCCATCCGGATTTTACAGAGATGATTTTTACCTTTTTCTTTAATTAAAAGCCTTCTTTTTAAGAACCTGATTGATTTTCCCTGTTTTTTAGATCCAAGGGGGTTGGATCTTGATCCACCAGGAGTTGGTGGGAGAGAGGAGGGGGAATGGTTAATTTCTCCTTGTTTTAAGATCCAAGGGGTTTGGATCTGTATTCACCAGGGAATTGATGAAGAGTCTCTCAAGGCTACCCAGGGAAGGGAATTAGCACGTTGGGAGTGGTGGCAGCGGACCAGATCTAAGCTGGTAGTTAAGCTTAGAAGTTTTCATGCAGGCACCCACATCTGTACCCTAAAGTTCAGAGTGGGGAAGGAGCCTTGACACACACACACACACACACACAAACCCAATTCTCTGGGACAATCGCTTCACCCCTCCCCATACCACGTGGCTAACAGCGGGGATGATTTATTTTCAGCCACAAGCAAACGGCCACCTCTGAATGTCCCCTTAATAAAATTCCCCTATTTCAACCAGGTGACCATGAATGATATCACTCTCCTGAGGATAACACAAAGAGATAAAGAACAGATGTTGCTTGAATGCCAGCAAACACCAGGACCATACGCTGCCATGCTTTGTTGTGCAATGATTCCAGACTACGTGCTACTGGCCTGGCGTGGTAAAGTGTCGTACCATGGAGGACAGAATAAGGCTGCCCTCCCCAGAAACCTTTTGCAAAGTCTTCGGGAGTACCTCCAGGAGAGCTTCATTGAGATGTCCCCAGAGGATTTCCACTCCATCCCCAGACATGTTAACAGACTTTTCCAGTAGCTGTACTGGCTGCGAATGCATCCCAAGTCTTCAGGGCAAATTAATCATTAAACATGCTTGCTTTTAAACCATGTATTATATTTACAAAGTACATTCACCAGAGATCCTTCTTTGCCTTCAATGTCTGCGAGCCTGCCTTGGGTGGGTTGGGAGGGTACTGTCTCCAGGGTGATAAACAGTTCCTGGCTCTTGGGGAGAATGGTTTCTTCTTTTCCTTGCTGTGTGCTCTCTTCAACCTCCTCCTCATTATCTTCCTCGTCCACAAAATCTTCATCCCTGTTGCGTGAGACTCCCCCCTTGCAGGAGTCCACAAACAGGGGTGGGGTAGTGGTTGGGGCACCCCCTAGAATTGCATGCAGCTCATCATAGAAGCGGCATGTCTGGGGCTCTGACCTGGAGCGGCCATTTGCCTCTTTGGTTTTTTGGTAGGCTTGCCTGAGCTTCTTACATTTCACGCAGCACTGCCGCGGGTCCCTGTTATAGCTTCTTTCCTTCATGCCTTTGGAGATTTTTTCAAATATTTTGGCATTTCGTCTTTTGGAACAGCGTTCTGATAGTACGGATTTGTCTCCCCATATAGTGATCAGATCCAGTACCTTCCGTTCGGTCTAGGCTGGAGCTCCTTTGCGTTTTTGGGACTCCATGGACACCTCTACTGATGAGATCTGTATAGTCACCTGCGCTGATCAGATTGCCACGCTGGCCAAACAGGAAATGAAATTCAAAAGTTCCTGGGGCTTTTCCTGTCTACCTGGCCAGTGCACAATGGGATAGCTCCCGGAGGCCAATAACATCGAATTGAGTTCACACTACCCCAAATTTGACCCAGCGATGTTGATTTCAGTGCTAATCGCCTGTTGGGAAGGAGTACAGAAATTGATTTTAAGAGCCCTTTAAGTCAACAAAAATGGCTTTGTTGTGTGGATGGGTGCAGGGTTAAATCGATCTAATCCTGCTAAATTTGACCTAAACTTGTAGTGTAGACCAGGGCTTAGAGGGGAATTGAAGGCTGTTATAAAAATTATATATATGTGATAAGAATGAGTATATATGAGCAGTCAGGAATTGTATAAAATTGATAAGGTAAGCAAAGGCATACAAGGAGAAATCCATAGCTATCAGAATTAAGGATAATTGAAAGCAATTTTTAAAGTATACTAGCAACAAAAAGAATCCTAAAAATGGTATCCGTCTATTTACTGGACAGAAATGGTAGAATTATCAGTAGCAACGCAGAAAAAAAAATTCAGGAGTGTTCACTTTATATTTTTATTCCATATTTGGGACAAACTCAGATGAAGTAGTCATATCCCATGAGGATAAGGATAATGATGAAGAAGAAACTCAGGAGAATGTTAAACAGCAGCTACCGTTAGACATTTTAGAATCAGCGGGTCTGGATAACTTGCAACCAAGAGTTTTAGAAGAAGTGGCCAAGAAGCTGTCTGAATCATAACTATTGATTTTCAGTAACTCTTGGAACACTGGGGAAGCTTGAAATGACTAGAAGAAAACTAATATTGTGCCAGTATTTAAAAAGGCTGAACAGCATGACCTAGGTAATTGTAGACCTGTGAGACTGACATTGATTCCAGGCAAAATAATAGAACTTCTAATATGGAACTCATTTAATACAGTATTAAAGAGTGTAATATAATTAATGTGAATCAATGTGGGTTTATGGGAAATGGATCCTGTCAAATTACCTTGATATCTCTTTTTGGTGAAATTACAAGTTTTGTTGATAAATAGCATCATCGTGGTTATGGACTAAAAAGTGGTTACCTGACAAGTGGAGCCACTGATAAGTTTAAGGTGCAAATTGCACAGGTCACTAATAACAGGTTCCTTACTCAGGGAGGTACCTAAGATTTTTATCTAGTGAGATTGGTGAATCAGACAAATAGAAATAGGAAGAATTTATTTAATTTTATTTTAAATCCAAATAAATGCAAGCATAATTATATGAAAACAGATACATATAACACAACACGCCCCCCAGGTCACATTCTTGCTATCTTACGGTGTCCTTGTGTATCCCAAGCTACTATTGTAAACTATTGTTAAATCTTATAACATTAGGTTAAGCTGTCATGCTAACTCCTTTCCTACATAGGCTATCATAACTACTAACAGACCCACTAGGCCTCATCTTATTGTCAAGCCTTCATTAGTTCATGCACCGATTCTTATGTAAACCTATTAGCAAGTCTTGCATTAAGCTCTAATATCTTCTATTTTACTATCTTCAAACATTTTAATATGCCTTAACACACGATATATAATCTAATCTTGCAACACAGATTAGGTAGGCATTACAGGTCAACACAGGTCTCAAAATGTAACTGTAAACTGGGATTTATCATTGAGTGGGTGTGTTTCTAGTGGGGCCCCAGAGGGATCAGTTCTTGGCCTTATGTTATTTAACATTTTTTATCAAAGATGTGGAAGAAAACAAAGTAATCTCTTATAAGGTCTGAAGATTACAACAGACTGGGGGAGTCGTAGATAATGAAAAGGACGAAATTGATACAGAATGATCTGGATCACTTGGTAAACTGGACACAAGCATATAATATGTGTTTTAATATGGCTACATGTGAAGTTATATATTTAGGAACAAAGAATGTAGACTGTGCTTATAGGATGGGGGACCTTATCCTGGGAAGCAGTGACCCTGTGAAAGACTTAGGTTTGCCAACCCTCCTGGATTGGCCAGGAGTCTCCTGGAATCGGGGTCAATTTCCTGGAGGCTACTGAAGCCAATTCAGGAGAGTTTAGGTGGCTAAAAGTCTGGCAGTGCAGCGGGGCAGACAGGCTCCTAAACAGAGGTGCAGCCAGGGGGCTCAGCACGCTGCCCCCACCCGGGGCAGAAACTCCACAGCTCCCATTGGTCAAGAACTGCAGCCAATGGGAGCTGTGGGGGCAGAACCTACAGGCTGAGCCACCTGACCATCCCTGAGCCTAGGAGCCAGACATGCTGACCACTTCCAGGAGCCACCTGACATAAGCGCCGTGCAGCTGGAGCCTGCACCTCTCACCACGTCCCACATCCCAACCCCTTGCCCCCACCCTGAGCCCCATCTCGCACCCAAACTCCCTACCAGAGCCTGCATCCCTCTCCCCTCACACACCGCAAACCCCTGCCCCAACCCTGAGCTCCTTCCCTCACCCAAATTCGCTCCTGGAGCCCACATGCCTCACTCTCTCCTACACCCCAACCTCCAGCTCCAGGCTCAGCCTGAAGCTCCCTCCCACACTCCCAACTCCTTGGCCCCACCTCCCAGCCTAGAGCCTGCATCTCCTCTCATACCCCAACTGCCTGCCCAAGCCCGGTGAAAGTGAGCGAGGGTGAGGGAAAGCAAGTGACAGAGGGAGGGGGGATGGATTGAGTGGGGGCAGGGCCTCAGAGAAGGGGCGAGGCAGGGACATGGCCTTGGGGAAGTGGCATGGGTGTTTGGGATTGTGCAATAAGACATTTGGCAACCCTAGAAAGACTTGGGGCTCATGGTGTATAATCAGCTGAACGTGACCTCCCAGTGCGAAGCTAGGGCCAAAAGAATTAATGCTTGGATGCATAAAGAGAGAAATAATGAGTAGGAGCAGGGAGGTTAAATTACTTCTGTAGTTTGCACTGATTCTACCCCTACAGGAGAAACTGTGTCTAATTCTGTTGCCCTATACTTAAGAAGGATTATCAAAGAACCTACACTGATGTAAGCAGAGTCAAAATGAGCTCTACCCTCACATCTGGTGGTGAGCTGTGGAAAAAGACTTCAGGGGCTGATCTTGACTGCATGGGCACAGACACCCCACCTAGCATGACGGACTGCTTGCCCAAATGGTCACTTTGGCTGCTGTGGGAATCACAGTCTCTTTGTTATTGGGGCAGGTGTAATAAAGTGTTGCTATCCTGGTTATGTGATTCAAGGACAGTAGAACTGTACTCTGCACTTTATGACGGATGGATTCGCCCTCAACTGAGTAGCATTTGCTAGGCAAGGGACATGGGTTCCAAAACCCAGTGAGTTGACAAATGGATGGATGGATGGAGTGAGCTATTTTTGATTTCTTTAGGAGTCTTGTTACATGCTGCAGAGCTGAAATCACTGATTCCTAGGTTTACATTAATACCACTGCTTTGGGCTAGTGGTTCAGAGTGTGCCAGCACTGGGGTCCTCTACTAACAGCTGAAATCACTAAAGACCTGATGTTACTAAGAGCCCCCTGACTTTTGGGAATGCTCCGATGCCCTTGTTCAGGGCAGATAATTTGCCAAGTGGTACTTGATTGAAACAAAAGCCTCCAAAATGTTCAGGGTATGTTGAAGAACATCAATATGCAGATTCTCTCCTCAATGTTCTAGACCAGTCCAGCTGGTCCTTCCATGGTAACAGAACACACAGAAGTTTGATGGGTTGTACCCTCTCATACAACGGTCTAACCATCATCTCTCAGTCTTTAGTTGTTCTGTCTGCTTCAGGTAGAGAATGTCATGCTCCTGTACCAGATATGAACCAGCTACAGTGCTTGCTTCTGAGCGAGATACACACCAAATGTGTTCCTCATAGGATCCTTTAATGCTCAAACAGATGTGACAGAAATTAACTTAAATAAGGTATGTTACATACATCACCACCTAGAGGCTGAATAGTAGAATACAGTTGAATATGCCATTACATCTCCCCCTTCAAGTTCTACATTCCTACCATTTACAGTACTTACACTGTCAAGTATCAGAGGGGTAGCCGTGTTAGTCTGGATCTGTAAACAGCAACAGAGAGTCCTGTGGAACCTTTAAGACTAACAGATGTATTGGAGCATAAGCTTTCGTCGGTGAATATCCACTTCGTCAGATGCTGTTCTTTGAAGCTCAGTATATATCAGTCTGTTAAGTGTCTGAATCATACTGTTTTTCTAATTATACAACCCAAATGCATAAGAGCTTGGTCATCTGGCTGTGCATTAGTTGCAGCGACAGGCTGTAGCTGGTCTAGAATCCTTGGGTCTTCTTCTAGATCTGCATCTGCCATCTGTACAGTTTGCTCTGTTGATTGTTCTTTCTCAGGAATAAACAGTAAATGTCAACTGTTTCTGTTAAACTCTCCACTCTCAGATTCAATCACATATGATCTGGGCATTAAATTCTTTTTTTTCCCCAACGACAGCTGGAGTGTGGCCCTCTGTAGCTCAAAGCAGCACGCTGGAACCCGCATACTCACCCGTCACATAAGTATAAATTTCATAGAATGATGCCATGTAAGATATCATATGAAAGGTTATGATCTCCTGAAACCCATTGTTCTGTCAAAATACATATATCGTTAATGTGTGTGATGTTATGAAATTTTGCTGTATGGTTGTTACTGTAAATTTGAGATTCTTCACTGCTAGTTACCCAGTGACAACAAAGGAAGTAAGCCACTCCCAGAAGGGTGTTAAATGACCATTAATCAGCAGGGGAGTGGTAAGAAAGGGATGTACAATGCTGTAAGAGGGGTGTACAAGCATCACACAATGAGGGATTGCTCAAATCTGTGACTCAGAAAAGACCACCCGGATATGTCTGGGCTTGTGTTTTCCAGGCACATGGACTGAGGATATAAAATAGAGGACAATGGCATCATGTTTTTACCTTTCTCCTCCTGCACCTACACTGCAAGTAGCAATAATGCTGGGAAGACAAAGACTTGAACTGAGGAGACAAGTCCCAGGCTTAAGGAGGAAACCTGTGTATTAAAAATGGTAACCTCCCTGCAACATCCAGCGGAGTGAGAAAAACTACTTTATCCAAATACTGCCTAGTCTAATAAGATTTAAGAGTAAGGGTACGTCTACAGTACAAAATTAATTCAAAGTTATTTTATTCAAATTTCCAGAATCGAGTTCATACATTCGATGTTATGTGTCCTCACTAAAGCGCGTGAATTCAGTGGAGTGCGTCCACAGTACCGAGGCTAGCATCGAATGGCGGAGCGTTGCACTGTGGTAGCTATCCCACAGTTCCTGCAGTCTCTGCCGCCCATTGGAATTGTGGGTTAAGCTCCCAGTGCATGATGGGGCAAAAACATTGTCGCGGGTTTTTCTGGGTGTGTGCCGTCACTTGCTCCTCCCTCCGTGAAAGCTACGGCAGATGCCATGCTGCCAGCAGACGGTGCAAAGGGCCAGCTCCAGGCACCAGCTTAGCAAGCAGGTGCTTGGGGCGGCCATCGTGAACAGAGCCGCACAGCTTCCGCCGCTTTCTCCATGTTGTCTGTCCTGGGCTCCCCTGGAAGATACAGAAGGCAACAATTCCCTGCTGTTTCTCGGCCATCGTGAACAGAGCTGCACAGCTTCCGCCACAAACTCTGCTGATGCTTCCGCCGCAAACTCTGCTCTCCTGCTCTTGCAGCTCTAGCGAGCTTCCCGACTCTGTGAAAGCTACAGAAGACAACCATTTACTGCCTTTTATCGGCCATCTTGAACCGAACAGCTTATTTCGTGCTGTTTTTCAAGGATTACCCATGCAGGTGCCATTGCACGGCAAACATGGAGCATGCTCAGAACTCTGCTGCAGTTTTGACAATTGTAAATACCTCATGCATTATCCAGCAGTATGTTCAGTACCTGCAAAACTGGGCTAGAAACGATGACAGTGCGATTACTATACTGATGAGGACATGGACACAGACATTCCTAGATGCATGGCATGTGATGATTGGGAGATCATGGTGGCATTGGGCCAGGTTCATGCCATGGAATGCTGATTCTGGGCCCAGGAAACAAGCACAGACTGGTGGGACCGCATAGTGTTGCAGGTCTGGGATGATTCCCAGTGGCTGCGAAACTTTCGTATGCATAGGGCCACTTTCATGGAACTTTGTGACTTGCTGTCCCCTGCCCTGAAGCGCAAAGACACCAAAATGACAGCATCCCTCGCAGTTGAGAAGCGAGTGGCCATAGCACTGTGGAAGCTTGCAACGCCCGACAGCTACCGGTCAGTCAGGAATCAGTTTGGAGTGGGCAAATCTACTGTAGGGGCTGCAGTGCTTCAAGTATTCATCGCAGTCATTGACCAGCTGCTATCAAGGGTAGTGACTTTGGGAAATGTGCAGACCACTGTGAATAGCTTTAATGCGCTGGGGTTCCCTAACTGCGGTGGGGCGATAGACACGAAAGCATATCCCTATCTTGGCCCCAGCACACCGTGGCGGACAGTACATAAACCGCAAGGGGTACTTTTCCATGGTGCTGTAAGCACTGGTGGATCACAAGGGAAGTTTCACCGAAATCAACGTGGGATGGCGGGGAGAGGTGCATGACGCTCGCATCTTCAGGAACTCTGGTCTGTTTGACCAGCTGCAGGAAGGGACTTACTTCCCAAACCAGAAAATTACTGTTGAGGATGTTGAAATACCTATAGTTATCCTTGGGGACCCAGCCTACCCCTTAATGCCATGGCTCATGAAGCCGTACACAGGCACCCTGGACAGTAGTAAGGAGCAGTTCAGCTATAGGCTGAGCAAGTGCAGAATGGTGGTAAAGTGTGCTTTTGGACGTTTGAAAGGGTGCTGGTGCAGTTTACTGACTCAGTTAGATCTCAGCACAACCAATATTCCAATTGTAATTGCTGCTTGTTGTGTGCTCCACAATATCTGTGAGAGTAAGGTGGGGTGGGAGGTTGAGGCAACTCGCCTGGCGGCCAATTTCGCACAGCCAGACAACAGGGCGATTAGAAGAGCACAGCAGGGCACACTGCGCATCAGAGAAGCTTTGAAAGCCCGTTTCATGACTGGCCAGGGTACAGTGTGTGGTGGGGTTGTTGTGTGACAGTTGTGTTTGTTTCTCTTGAAGTTACTCGCCCCCTATACATACGAAAGGAAATAAAGACAAAATTGTTTAAAAACTGTTCTTTATTATTTGTTGCAGAATGCATTGAGAGAAATTAGAAGGTAGATTGGGACGGGGGGGGGGGTGGGTTAGGGGGGTGGAGGAGGAGGGAAGGACAAGTCCAGAAACCAAATCAAAAGTTTGCATATGCCAGCTTTCTGGTGCTTGGGCGATCCTCTGGGGTTGAGTGTGTGGGTCCCCGTAGCCTCCCCCCTCGTGTTCTTGGGCATCTGGGTGAAGAGGCTATGGAACTTGGGGAGGAGGGAGTTTGGTTATACAGGGGCTGTAGCAGCAGTCTGTGGTCTTGCTGCCTTTTCTGCGTTGGATCCACCATACAGCGGAGCATGTCAGTTTGCTTCCCCATGAGCTTGACCATAGCGTCCTGCCTGCTCTCATCGCACGCCTTCCTCCTCTCTTCGTGTTCCTGTAATGCTTTATGGGACTCCGCAATTGTTTGCCTCCACGCATTCAGCTGGGCCCTATTAGTGCGGGAGGACTGCATGAGCTCGGAGAACATGTTGTCCCGAGTTCGTTTTTTCCACCTTCTAATCTGGACCAGCCTCTGGGACGGAGTATAGATAGGGGCTGCGTTGAAACATTTGTACCTGCGGGAGGAGAAAAAGGGAGGATAGTATTTTAAAAAATACATTGCAGAGAACAAAGGGGGCACTTTGGTATGAGTAAGCCATCACACACGGCTAGGCAACAGAATTCAGCTTGCAGGCAGCCTAGGGGCACACGGGGTTCTGCTTCTTCTACATTCATTTCAATGCTTTTAAACTGCTGGGCCCCCTTTCCCACAGCAAACAATGCCTGGTGGGTTTGCCATATAAAAGAAGGGCCTGTGGACTCTCTGGGATGATCACTGCACACAACAACCCCACCCCCCCCACACACACACACCGCACTCACCACGTGGCTCCGATGAGGCTCAGAGCAGGGATGAGCCCTTTACACTAAATGTGAACAACCCAGCGCGGCTGGGTCGTCCGTCCCCCCCGCCCCGCCCCCCACCGCGTGGGTCCGATCAGGCTCTCATTCACCAGAAGTACCTTCTCCAGGGTCATGGTCCAGGAGCCAGCCTTGGGAGTGAGGGGAGGCTATTGGTTTCAGCGTTAAGAATAGTTCCTGGCTGGAGGGAAAACGGATTCCCCACTTGCCGCCTGTGCACTGTCGTCTTCCTCCTCCTCTTCATCCTCCAATGTCTCTTCCTCCTCGCTCTGTGCAACTCTCCCCTTGCAGGTGTGGAGGAAAAAGTTTGCTAGGGCCTAAACTTTAGTTGGCTCGGGCCTGAACTTTGGTTCAGACCTGAACATTAGTTAAGTCTATTGTAGGTGAAAGGTTTTTAGAGGCAGAATAGAGGAAAAGTATAAAAGCAGAACTATCTATAATTATAAGACCTGTGATTCATAGTGCAGCATTGACAGTTTTGGGGAAGTCTGGAAATCGCAGTAGGATAGACTGTGAAAAACAGGAAAGCTTGTTAAGCTATATTCCTTTTATGGAGAGTGTATTCCAAATATGGCAATAATGCTGATAAGACAGTGTGTATCATGTAATTGTGGTTTTATGCTATATAAGCTGTGCAAGATTCTGTAATCAGGGGGATTGCTAGTTTACTGGTACCCCCCATGCATGCATGAAAATAAAAAGGCCTCAGGCGATTCTGATTCAAACACAACGCGTGGTCATTTTTCCACAACAATCTTGGTGCCAGTGACTCGGATCCACAGACTGTCCACCGGACCAGGAGACCGCGGACCATTCCCCTCCGAACCCAGCCGGCACTTAATAGGTGAGAGACCTTTTAAATCTCTATTTGGGTTATCGGTGGAGGACTGTCCGTAGGCCCTGGGTCGGGTGAGTAGCAAGCTGGATATGGACCTTTGATGCCAGACTCGCCTGACAATTTTTTGGTTTCCCGGGAGGAGCCACGGGTAAGTGGCGGGGAGTCGGGGTTCCCACAAGGATAGGCCTTGGTTGTAGGCCTTACCTCAGCGTTCGTGTGCAAGTGTGAATGAAAACGAGTGAGGGTCATAGGAAGACGCCCAGAGCTTTCTGCGAGGCCTTGAGGCTTACGACCAGGAATGTCTCTAAAGCAAGCCCTATGACCCGTGTGAGTGGCCTGATAGTGTTTAGGGGAGCTGAGGATTGTGGGAAAAAGGGAAAAAGGTACCAAAACCCTATAATCAGGTAGACTCCAGGAAAATGGGGGGCGGTGAGTCTAAAAAACCTGCCGTCCCGCCAAAAGGCACACCAGTGTTTTATATGTATAAGAATTATAGTCCTTTTATTTGTAAGTTTTTAGATAAATGGAATTGGTATACCAGAGATGATCCAAATTTGTAATTTCCATTAGAAGAAAGCTTTGACCTTGACAGGACTGTGCACCTCAGAGGCGCACTTCTTGCCAACAAAGTCGGACAAGATCAGTTTGATGTATATTTTTATTGGTGTAAGGAAACAGTAAAACGGCACCATAAATCTCAAGTAGGGAGTCCCAAGGACTCCCAAGAAAAGCTTTAAAAAGATAAAAAGGAAATTGACTCTTTTCCGTAACCCCGCTGGCCAGCAGATATCGCTCTATTCATCTAGACCCCTTCAGGAGGCAAAGCCCCTTTGGAGTATCCCCTCCACACCTCCTGACGATCTTATAGACCTGTTATTGTCAATTTTCTCTTTAGTCCTTGTTTATCGGTTAACCTTTTGGGAAAAGACTTGCTGTGTAAATTAAATTGTATAATCTGCTGTACCCCAGATGGTGTGTATCTGGACCTGCCTGGTCCTGCTCACAATGAAGTCCTGGCAGTTTATAGGAAAAGACTGACCCCAGCCCTTCCTCGTTGCAACAGGAACTGCTGGTTAAGGTCTTTCCCTCCCTGTGGGCTTTGTGAGCCGATCATGCCAACCAGGTTGGGTGCATTGGGTCTGCCCAAGCCGTTAAGATTGGCCTAAACCCAACAAGAACCCTTCCCAAGGTGCAGCAGTACCCTATATCAAAACAGGCCAAGGAAGAATCCAATCTGTTGTTATCTCCTTGATTTAACAAAAAGTCATTATTCCTGTGGTCAGGAAGTGTAACTCCCCCGTTTTATCATGTTGTTCATGCTGTTGTTCTTTTTTCCTCTCCCGTTGTCCCTAGCCCTGTTATTATTCTTTTTTATAATGCACCAGTGCTGAGGGGTTATTATCGCCTCAAGAAAAGATTGTATTAAGTCCAGACATAAAGAATTAAAGTTATTATTAAATAAGATGCATCTAGATGTAATGTGTGTATGTAAATAGGTGTATATAAATAAAGAAAAGGGGGGTTAGTCATAATGCCCACCCTCCTTGCTAAATTGGTAGTGAAACAATGCCTGTGCCCATGGAAAGAAATAATGCAGCAAAGAAAAAAGGATCGGGCCCAAACAAGCAGGCAACCAGAGTTTGAGGAAGTTGAAAGAAAAAAAAGTGAAAAGTTAACTCTGTAGTTATTGGAGGGAATCAAGCAGTGAAACTTGGTAGGAATGTCTGTAAATAATCCAGGCAAGAGGTTATTTAAGTGGAATTATTCAACTATGAATAATTTAGTCGAATTTGCTGAAAAACACTCCTGCTGTGTAAAATCTGTATTTTATAAGTTTGAGATGAATTGGTATTGTTTAAAGTTGCAAAACTGATAATATTTTTGCCAGACACAGGAAACTAGTGTTGTTAAAGGTATTTAGCATTTAATCCTTAAGGTGACTTAATGCTTTATAAGATTTAAAATGTTTTAAATAAAGACCAAAGGTTGTGGCTGCAGCAGGGTAGTCAAAGCCAGGAGAATAAAAGATTTGAATTTGTTTCTGGGTAACAAAATAGCAGATAAAAGATCTGGTAAAGCGAGAGAAGGACAGTGCCACTGGTTCTGTGTGGTCGAGCTGTCACTTTACTGTGGGTGCATGAAGATTTTGTAAGCACAAAAGAAACAGTTACACCTTGTGTAGAAATTAATGAAGAGGATGTGTATTTTCCCCAGAACATGTGCAGTGTATATTGGAGCAGAGGTAAAAGAAATGCAAACCTACCAAATAGGTTGTGTTGTCTTTTTCAGATCACTGTATGTTTGAAAATAGGAGTTAAAAGTTAATTGTGTCCCTTTTTAAGTAAGAGTCTTTAAGCTGTGGATAGCTTTCGATCCAGAAGCAAGCCAGAAAGCATCTGTACTAATGCAAATTATCTTAACTGATAATGTAGAAGCCACTGAAACCTGGGCTGCCTATGAAACAATTACAAGGAAATATGGGATAATTCATTTGTTTTGCCTGAAATCAACAAGAGTATTTATATATAAAGGAAATATTTTAAGCAATGACTGACTACCCAGAAGGGGTAGGCTTCTATTCATTTGTCTTTCAGATCATCAGAGAAAAACAAATGCCAGCTAAATAGCATTCAGTGTACCATGCATTTACTGGTACAATAGGAATTATTTTTGTGTTCTGTGTCCTGTCTTGTGGTGTTTGTCTTGTGGCCAGAATTGTTGTGTTTAATATTTTCATAGGACAGTCTAGTTCAAAATTAAATAGAAGGGTTAAATAAAAAAAAAAAGCAGATATTTGTTTTATTCAACTTGGAATACAAAGTGTTTGGATAAATCAGGAAAATGTGATATACTAAAGTCTATTACATTTGCTTAAGTAAGAAAAAGAAACTTCATTGGCCAGATTTTTTAATTGAAAAAAAAATGTTGTTAAAATTTGCATACCAACAGTCTTTGGAAGCAAGGACATGAAAGGTTAACCCACTCCCTATATTGCACATGGGATCCTTCTGGCTACCTCAGATTTCTAGCCAAGAGGGCTGGGAAGGGAGGAAAGCTATTGGACATCAGAGGTTGTACCGAGTGGATTCCTCAAAAGTGGGTGTGCTTGTCCCGGTTTGTTGCTCCAAAGCTCTGTAATAAAGTTATTTTATTGGAAGGGTATATGTGGCATACATTGAATAATAAGATTAATGTATTGTATAATGGCAATGTGTATGTTTTTATTGTTGAGAAAAGGTGTATGAGTGAGGAATGGAAGTTTCCTTTGTAGGTTAAAAAGCCAAGAAGGGGAGAAGGAAGAAGAACAGAACGAATTAACTGAAAAAAAAAAAAAGCTAGCAAGCTCAGTCCAAAGATAAGACACTGGCCCCATCCAAGGACACTGCTATAGCTCAGACTTGGCTGACAACCAAGAAAAGGGGGGGCTTGAATGTGCCCAAGCAGCTGTAAAAAAAAATCTGCAAAATACTGCCAAGCATTAATGAAATGTGTTAGGTTTTTTCTCATAGGTAAAGAAGTGCTATCCAAAGACCCTAGCAACCCTGCCATTCATTGAAACCAGAAGACTGAGTCTACGTAAAGTCCATCAAGGAAAGACTGCTTTGGCTCCATGCTGGAAAGGCCCTTTCCAAGTCCTGTTAACCACCAACACCGCTGTGAAGTGCCAAGGACTGCTTGCCTGGATCCATGCTTCTCACTGTAAAAAGACCCCTCCACCTCGGGAGGGCTCTCCGACTGATAAGCCTATTTCTCTTTCTAGCTCTGCTGTGCCTTCTGAACAGCAGGGGAAAAGGACAAGGTGAAGTGCTGGTAACATCTCCCTTGTCCACTGACAGACCTATTGTGCCTTTGGATTTTTCTGGAAGAAGCAAAACCATTACAGGGTGAAGTGCTAATAACCTCTCCCTTGTATGATGCTGAACCACAACTGTTTCAGGAAAGAGAAGAAGGAACACTCAGTCCATTGAAACCACCAAAGTCCAGGGATTCCTGACTACAAAAGATATTAAGAACTGACCCTAGTAAAGAAACAAAGAATTATACACTGGCAGGAAGAAACTTGTGGGACCCATGCTTGGGAATGTGGTATTGATTGGATTTTGGGGTTTATTCTATAGGCTGCGCCCTGTGTTTTGGGTAAGTCCTTCAGCATGTATTGCCCTCCCTAATTGGATTTTAAATGACAAGTACCAAAGGCAACTTGTTGCCACTGCCCCTGCCATCTCCTCCATTACACTATTACCCCTGTAACACATCCAAATATAGACAATGCCATAGATTTGATAAAACCAATGGCCAAGGCCTTCACACTTTAGTGATTTATTTAAATATTGTTTAGAAAAATAAATTATTTTTAAGGTTCAGGATATCCCATATAAGTGAACAATTGAATGGAAAACAAGTGGATCAGTGGAGATAAAAGTATATGATATCTCTACCAGTGAACCCCAAGAATTTGTAATTGCAATTGATGGGTTCTATAGCAAAGTAGACATGATGGCCATCCCCGGGGTTTGTAACACCTCAACAGGGAAAGGTCCCTTTTGTTATTTAGTCACCCAGTTAAAAGGGGGTCAAATATATACCCAAAGGCTCTGTTCAACCTCAAGAAATTTTAATTGTATTCACACAATTCCCGTGACCATTAATGTAACCTGTACCCTATTGCAGTATGCCCCACCCTATGTTTTTAGAGTTAACGATTTTTAAAAAAATGTGAAGGTGTTCAGTCAGCAAATGTGGTATAAGACTAACCCTAAAAGGGATATATATGGAAATCGATGGACCATAATCAATGCCACCCTGGGAACCATAAGATTTATGTTACCCTTGTCTAGTTTCCAAATTACTTCTAAATATTATAACTGTTCAAGGGAGGCTGCTCTCCGAATAGCTCAACTATGGGCATGGGCTTTCCCCAAACGAAAAAGAGATTTGACTGGACATCTGTGGGATGGAGCTAATGGTGTAGCTACAATTTGGAATATCTATAAAAACCAACAGCATGCAGAAAAAAAACTGGACCAATTAGAAAAGGCCTCAGGACTTATTACAGGGGCACAACTAACCCAGGTGCAAGCCGGGGTAGGTGAATTACATGTCATTTCCGCCCTTGGTTCCTTAACCCAGAGACTTCTGGCAGAGATGGTATGGAACATCACTGGTGCTGGGGAGGCATTGCGGTGGGACACAGCATGTTCAGAGATCCAGGATTTTCTGAATGATCAATTAGCAACCATTCGAAGTGACCTCGAACACCAGACCTGGCCCACTGCCCTCACAGACACTTCAGGGGTACCATCTGATCTGTGGCCATGGAGACATACCTGGAGGTTTTCAGGATGGAGATGTATACAGTCCCAATGCTCCTTTCAAGCGTATGGTCCAGTTAAAGGGATGTGGGCACCCACTTATCGAATCCTGCCTGGTCCATGGGGAGGATGCATCTGGGACTGGGTGATTCACTGAGACATTTGGGAAATCAAGCCATCTGGTATGCCTAGCCGATTCATGGTTGGTGCCCCTGAAATAACACCCAATATTTGGATTGGATTAGGAAACCAATGGACACTCTGGCCATTGGAACCCTCACAGATCCAATGTATATGTAAACTCAAGCCAGGGAAAGTTGTCACTGTCCATAACAATGTTTGTTGGGAAGGTAAGGGACTGGGAAACCTCCTGACAGAAGTCATGATCTTCCAGGTTAATAACAGCTGTGTATTTGTTAAGGCCCATATTGTACACAACGCCCATTTTAACCTCACTATGACTGTAGGCAGCCATGTTATTTATTGGCCTTTGGATAAAAATTTGCAATCAACTCTCAGGTATAAAATGCCCTTTAACTGGACAACCCTGGTACCAGACTGTTTCCAAAATCTGCTTTCATTGATACCCGAGGTCCAGAAAATTTCTGATTTATAGGGACAAATTCATGTCCTTGAAAATATGTATCAAATAGAAAAAGGTGTCTTTCAGATCGCCTATCAATTGTCTTCTTTGTGTACTAGTCAAAATATGCTGTGTGCAGTGACCAAAATTATATATGAACCACACCATGTTGCTGTTATAAGCGGATTGATTATTATATTAGGATTGTTTGTTTTAGGATTATGTTTTTGTTATTGCTGTTGCAAAAGATATTGCTGTGCCTGTAATTTTTCTGCTAAGCCTATTGCGAGGGAGCAGGTAGCCTTAATGATTGTTAATGAGTGTTTATGATAAAAGTTGGGATGAGATAAGAGAAAAGGAAAAGACAGAAATTAGAGGGCTCATGAATGTGGAAGTTTAGGCCAAGGGTGGCGCTGGAAGCGCCAAAGGGGGGATTGTGGAGGAAAAAGTTTGCTAGGGCCTAAACTTTAGTTGGCTCGGGCCTGAACTTTGGTTCAGACCTGAACATTAGTTAAGTCTATTGTAGGTGAAAGGTTTTTAGAGGCAGAATAGAGGAAAAGTATAAAAGCAGAACTATCTATAATTATAAGACCTGTGATTCATAGTACTGCATTGACAGTTTTGGGAAAGTCTGGAAATCACAGTAGGACAGACTGTGAAAAACAGGAAAGCTTAGAAACCGCAATAAGGCAGACTGTGAAAAACAGGAAAGCTTGTTAAGCTATATTCCTTTTATGGAGAGTGTATTCCAAATATGGCAATAATGCTGATAAGACAGTGTGTATCATGTAATTGTGGTTTTATGCTATATAAGCTGTGCAAGATTCTGTAATCAGGGGGTTGCTAGTTTACTGGTACCCCCCATGCATGCATGAAAATAAAAAGGCCTCAGGCGATTCTGATTCAAACACAACGCGTGGTCATTTTTCCACAACACAGGTGTCCACAGACAGTGGTTGGGTAGTGGTGGCATCACCCCCCATAATTGCAGGGAGCTCACGGTAAAAGCGGAATGTATGGGGCTGTGACCCAGAGCGCCCATTTGCCTCCCTGGCTTTTTGGTACGCTTGCCTGGGCTCCTTGATTTTTGTACAACACTGCTCTGTGTCTCTGGAGTAGCCTCTTTCCGTCATGGCCCTGGAGACTTTAGCATAGGTATCTGCGTTCCTTTTTTGCCATAACAGACTCATCTCCCCAACATGCATTGAGATCCAGTACCTCCTGTTCGGACCATGCTGGAGCTCGTCTGTGAATCCGGGACTGCGTGGACTCTGCATAGTCGCCTGTGATGGTGGACTGTGCTGATGGTCACCTGTGCTGCTGGTGACCAAACAGGAAATGAAATTCAAAAGTTTCCGGGGCTTTTCCTGCCCACCTGGCTAGTGCATCAGAGTTGAGAGTGTTGTCCAGAGCGGTCACAAGGGAGCATTTTGGGATAGCTCCCAGAGGCCAATAACATCAAATTGCATCCACAATACCTTTAACCCGGGATTGCAATCTCAATTTAAGCACTACTCCACTTGACAAGGTGGAGTACAGAAATCGAATTAAAGAGCCCTTTAAATAGAAAAAAAACGGTTTGGTCATGTGGACGGAATCTTTTTTTTTCGAATTAATTCGGCTAATTCCGAAATAACAGGCTAGTGTAGACCAGGCCTTAGACTTTTGCACTTACCGCTTACTTTCTTGGTTAACTCGCTCTGACCTTTTGTGCCTACCACTTATAATCACTTAAAATCTCTCTTTCTGCAGTTAATAAACCTGTTTTATATTTTTACTTAAAACAGTGTGTTTTTGTTGAAGTGCTTGGGAAATCTCAGCTCAGTTACAAAGACTTGTGTGTATCCTCTCCACATTGAGGGCGTGGCTAACTGGATAATAAACGTACACCGGTCAGGCTTCTGACCAGTTCAAGATGGTATATTCCGGGGATGAAAGGCTGGGGGCTTGGGCAATTTGCTTGTGTCTTTGTGTGATTCTTGAGTGACTCAGGGAGCATTCACACAATTTGGCTGGCGGGAGGGAGCTCCATATGCTGTTGTGCTGAGTGATAACAGTGCCTGACGGGGTTTGCTGCTTGTCACTAGCAGAGCATTGTGAGAGACAGCCCAGGCTAGAGAGTTAAGGAGGCACAGTGGTACCCCGGTTTCATGTTGTACCCCAGGGATCCCTTCACAAGGAGCTGTCTATCCTTTATCTCCATTCGATTTGACATGAACACGGTCACCAGATTCTAGACATGGCTGTACTCAAACTGAATTAAATCTGTTGTATAAGTGTTCATAAGCTCTTTTAGCCTTTTTATCCAATTTGGCTACTTTCTTCATGACTGGCCAGTTTGGAGACAGATTCTTTTCCAAAGTTGGAACAGGAGTTCTGAGTAGCCTTCCCATCAGGAGTTGTGCTGGACTATATCCAGTAACAGCTATTGGTATAGATCTGTAACTCAGAAGAGCAAGGAATGGATCTTTCTCCTGTAGGATTTTCTTGGCTAGCTGTACAATTCTCTCAGCCTCTCTCTTTGCTTGTGGGTAATGTGGGCCACTAATAATATGATCAAACTCATATTTCATTCAGAACAACTTAAATTCTGCTACAGTGAACTGTAGTCTGTTGTCTATTACTAGTTCTTCTGAAATACCAAAGTGAGCAAAAGTGTGGCACGTTATGGCTTTCAAGTACATTCTTTCTATAGAGCTGGGAAAATAGTTCACAATGCCTGTGATGTCCTCTGAATTTGCATAAATCTGCAGCTAGTGTTTTCCAATGTCTCTCAGGTAGAGAGTTGTTATTAAAGGGTCTTTGTGTTGGGTTGATCTGTTAGTTCTGCAGTGTTCACATGCAGATAATTTAGTCTTTATTCTTTCTGTCCACACTGACTGGTTGGCATGTTTGTGGTATTTAGTTAATCCTTAATATTCTTCATGGATGAGGTTTAGGAGTTCTCCTCTCCTTTCATTTGGAATTATGATACAATTGCCTATAACCATGATTTCATTTGACTCGCTATATTGTCCACGCTCTGCAAATTAGTCTCTTGTCATTTCCAGAGTGTCCTTTAGATACTTGGGCCAGCCGCCCCAAAGTAACTTAGAACTTTCTGAAGTTGCGTGTCTGTCCAGATTGCTGTTTGTAGTTGGGGTTGTCTTATCTGACACTGGTCTGTATGTGTCCATAGCATCCATGTGTATGCCTTTATGTCATCTTCGAGCTCACAGGTAACTGAGTGTGATTCCAGGGTCTGTGACAGAGTGTCTGCTACTACTAGATTTTCCCAGGATCATATTTATCAATTGGGTTAAATTGCACTAACCTTATCAAAAGACATTAGCATCTCTGCGGTACTTGAGGATTACAAGCAGTTTATGGTCTGTTATCAGTGTACATGAATCCAATCCACACTGATATCTGTAAAAGTTCTCACATGCCCATACATTTCCCAGGCACTCCTCTTCAATCTGTGCATGTTGTTTTTCTGCGTCTATGAGGGTGCAAGAGCAAAATGCAACTAGCTTCCACTCAGAGCCATTTTGTTGCATCAATACACCACCCAGGCCAGAGCTGCTTGCCTCTGCCTGGACCAGTGTGGGTTTGTTCACATCACAGCACTTGAGAACTGGAGCCATTTAGATCATTTATTTTATCCTTTTCAAGGCAATTTCTTGATTTCGCCCCCAGAACCAAGATGTGTTGGACTTTAACAGTGGTAATTCAGTGGTTTTGTCATTGAAGAAAGGTCTTGTAGGTATCCACTAAGGTAATTTACCATCCCTGGTACATGTCTTAGTTCAGTTACATTTGTGCATTCAATTCTAAAATTGATTTTACTGTCTCAGGGCTAGGACTAATTCCATCTTTGTTTAGTGTCTGTCCCAAAAACTTGATTTGGGATAGGCAGAAAATGCATTTTTCCTTGTTTAGCTTCAGTCAAGACTGAGGGATTAGGGTTTGGACTTCACTGAGGGCTGTGTTGTTCCCTCTGGGGAGGAAATCGTGAAGTGCTCTGACGATATATTTTTCTCTCACAACTGCTTCATTACATTTTTTAAGATCACACAGATTCGTATTTTCCATTTTTCTTTTTGGGAACACCCTGCTGTTGGCTCAGAGATCTTCTTGATTATGTCAATCTGCTCCATTCTCTTTTACTCAGTTTCCACTTTATGAAGTAAGCGGGTAGGAATCCTACAGACTGTATATACACGTACACATGTGCAGTATTGTTTTTTAAGGTATTTGTACTGGATCGCCTTTCAAAAGTCCAATATCACCAAATATTCCATCAAGTTCTTCCACCTTTCCCACTAGGCCCATCATGGCTGCCATGCTGGGGCTGAGAAGGCTGTTAGTCTCTGTTCCTTTGATAACATGCATCTGAATTCACAGCTTTTGGGGTAGTCTACAATACAAAATTAGATCAACTTAAGTTATGTCGACCTACAGCCATCGTAGTAATTAAATCATCTGTTGGTGTCCACGCAACCCTCCTTTTGCCGGTGATGTCTGTCCTCACCAGAAGCATTTACACTGATTGAAGCTGGGCATTGTGGGGCACTGACAGCCACATTGTAGAGCACTGACAGCCCTACAGGGCTCACAAATGGAGCTACCCCCACCCACACCATCCTTCGATTGACAACCCAAACTGTTAGCCAAGCACAGGGTTCAATTTCACAGCAGGGAGCCTACCAGCAGTTAATTTGACATTCTTGTCAGTTTCATGGCTGCTATTAGTTGACGTTTGGTCTCCCGCTCTAGTTGTCAGCCCCTTTGGAGTTCACAGCTGGAGCCCCCTCCTTGACAACAGACTGAGTTCTCAGCCCTGTGCAGTGTTCAGAGATGGAGGTCGGGGAACTCACCTCGCACGCATGAGGCTCAGGTTCTAGCCCCCACTCTGCCTGATGCGGAGAAGGTATTTGAATTCACATCTCCTGCACTACAGAAGAGTGTGCTCGTGTGACCTTTTTCTCATTTTGAAGCTGTTTCTCTTGTAATAAATAACTTTAACAGAAGTGAAGAGAAAAGCTGAGTATGCTCAAGATGGACACACTAGTGTGCCATCTTGGGCCTAGGAGTTAGAGAAGGAACTGAGGGTGGTTTGCCCCACACACACTGTCATAACTATAAAGGGAAGGGTAACAGCCCTCCTGGGTACAATACTATAAAATCCCTCCTGGCCAGAGACTCCAAAATCCTTTTACCTGTAAAGGGTTAAGAAGCTCAGGTAACCTGGCGGACACCTGACCCAGAGGACCAATAAGGGGACAAGATACTTTCAAATCTTGGTGTGGGGAAGGCTTTTGTTTGTGCTCTTTGTTTTGGGGGTTGTTTGCTCTTGGGACTGAGAGGGACCAAACATCAATCCATGCTCTCCAAATCTTTCTGAACAAGTCTCTCATATTTCAAACTTGTAAGTAAACAGCCAGGCAAGGCGTGTTAGTTTTATCTTTGTTTTCTCAACTTGTAAATGTACCTTTTACTAGGGTGTTTACCTCTGTTTGCTGTAACTTTGAACCTAAGGCTAGAGGGGGGTTCCTCTGGGCTCTTTAAGTTTGATTACCCTGTAAAGTTATTTTCCATCCTGATTTTATAGAGATGATTTTTACCTTTTTCTTTAATTAAAAGCCTTCTTTTTAAGAACCTGATTGATTTTTCCTTGTTTTTAGATCCAAGGGGGTTGGATCTTGATCCACCAGGAGTTGGTGGGAGAAAGGAGGGGGGATGGTTAATTTCTCCTTGTTTTAAGATCCAAGGGGTTTGGATCTGTATTCACCAGGGAATTGGTGAAGAGTCTCTCAAGGCTACCCAGGGAAGGGAATTAGCACATTGGGAGTGGTGGCAGCGGACCAGATCTAGGCTGGTAGTTAAGCTTAGAAGTTTTCATGCAGGCCCCCACATCTGTACCCTAAAGTTCAGAGTGGGGAAGGAGCCTTGACACACACCTATATAACCTCAGTGTCTGCCATGGGGAGGCACAGGGAACATGCATGGGCCCAACGGAAATCTCTGATCAAGGCCTCGAGAGGTGTATGTGCACCTGCAGTGGAGCACCCATAGGACATTACCTGAAGGACTGTCAGGTAGTTTCTGGTGTGTAGAGGCATGGGCTTGGTTTCGGGGTGGGGGGGGGCATTGCCCCCCCAAACAGAGGCGAGGCATGTAGGGGCTGTGGGGTTATGTGCCACCTCCTCATTTATGTGAGCATTGAGATGCTCTGCTCGGCCTGCTGATGGGGAGAGGTGCCGCACTGCCCTGCTCTGTCCTTCCCACAGTGTGACCTCCTCTTTCCTCAGCATGATTCCTGCTCACTTGGCCCTTTGCCCCCCGCAGCTGGGCCTGGGAGGGGACAGGGTCGGGGAGGAATGGAGCTGCTTTTCTTGCTGCTGCCTCCCTGTGTCCTAGTGCCCTCCAGGTTACTGTACAAAGGTGAATGCCCATGGGGGGGCAGGGCAAGGGGATGGGGTTGTGGAAGAGACAGTGATGAAAGAGGGTGAGATAGGGCAAGGGGAACAGATAGGGTGGGAAGTGGGGGATGGGATGGGGCAGAGGACAGTGGGTAGGGGAAGGGGTTGGGATGGGGAAGAGAAAGGGAAACAGGAATGGGGGTGGGGGAAGCATATGTTGTCCCCTTGGCAGCAGCACGAGCCCCAGCCGCAGCCAGGAGGCAGTTGCAGCAGCACCAGAAGGCACCAGATCAGCACCATTGCTGCAGCAGCTGGTGTCGGAGTGGCTGCAGCTCCTGTGCTCAGGTGACCACAGCAGACAGCAGCAGCTGGGGCTCCCCTGTTAAGCCGGCCCAGCCCTCTCAACACCAGCAGTCCAGGTACCACTCCAGGAGAGTGCCAATGAGTCAATGGAACTGGCTTTAGCATGCGCATGTGTGTGTATGTGTGTGTGTGTGTGTGTGTGTGTGTGTATGCATACGTGCACTTTGCCCCCTCCCCCCAGCCTTTAGCTGTCAGACTACAGCTATGCATAGAGGGGAAGTGAGTAGGTAGATGTGCCAGAAGATACAGGCACAGGAAATTGTGAGAATGGCACTGGAGGATTATCTAACCACGATGCCAAGTCCATGCTTTTGCTGTCCCCACACTGCAAAGTGGGCAGATAAGGGGGTAGGTCAAGTATTAACATATGCTTCGCCCCATGCCACCAACCAAGCACACCAGCATGGATTCAGGGCCCTACATGTGTGTTTAAGGGCTTTGAGTGTGGATGGTAGAGGCGGTTTGACGACACCATATGGCACAACTCATGGAAAGGCTGCAGTTTAGATACACCCTTAGGCCTTGCAATGCTGGGTGGAGAAACACCTAAATACCTTTATAATTCTGGTCGTAAAGGCCACTCATTGTCCACTATTGTTCACAAGCTGTTCTGAGCCATCCTACTGTAAGGGCATCAAGCTAACAATTTACGCAGCTTAAGTTCCTTCAGTAAGCTGGGTATGCAGCAGATCTTGCTGACCATTAGTTATAAACAAAAAATGTGACGAGTTTTGGCTTTTGAATAATTGGCTCACCTGCACCAAAATGTATTAGGAGGTATGCGTAAGTATTCAACAGATGATTTGGATCAACAATTCTTAGCACAATGTTTCCAAACAGTTCACGTTGACTATTTTCTATTCACTATTTGTGGTGTGTGATTGGTCCCAGGGTAACATGTCTGCTCCTTGACCTAATGAACACAACTTTTAGAGAACAATACAAGAAGAATAGGGATTTGGCCTAGGGATAAGAGTTTTTTTTTAAAAAATGGACTTTACTAATGTCATATTAATGTGCACTCAGAATGAGACATATAGAGATATAGATACAAATAATTAAAAATAATTGTATATATTACTGTAGTGTTCAGAAGCCCCCAGTTAGGATTAGGGTCCTGAACACTGTACATTGAGGACTGTACAAACATATATGTTAAAAGATATTCCCTGCCCTGCAAACTCTTACAGTCTATAAATATATAGGCGTGAGAGCGAGCACACACTCCCCAAGAGCCAAATTACTGGGGTTTCACAGTTCTATTTACAGCTGTATGTTTTTATGAGTGCACAGGTGTGATTTTCAGCTGCTGTTATCTCTTATAAGGATGTTTATATAAGAGATGGAGCTAATAGCAGAGTTTACACAGAGGGGAGGAAGGAGCGACATTGCCTGAGGGGAAATGAGTGGCGGGAAAGAAACCACTTTCTTCCTCACTCAGGCCCTGAGGGAGTATGAGACTTCTATAGATGAGGTTCTGTGGTTTCTGCAGTTCAGTCTGAGTTTTATAAGGGTTAATCTCTGTATCTCACATGGCAAAATTTTGTGACCCTTTTTTTAAGCACACACCTGAGACAAATCTCTCTGGATCAGGATATGTGTGTGTGTGCACGTGCATGTGTGTGCACTTTCCTGTATGCACCAAAGAGTCTGTTTCAGAAGGTTTCTCTGGTAGTCAGAAATGTACTAAGGGCATGTCTACACTGCCAGAGTTACACGCCGGCAGTTACAGCACCACTCAGAGAGTGCAGAAGGGAAACCGTTGTTGTGTGTTCACATTGTCAGCTGCCTGCGCAATAGCGTGTTCACACTTGTGGCACTTGAAGCGGTATTCGGAGTAGTGTACTCTGGGCAGCTATCCCACAGAGCACCTCTTTCTCTTCTGCCGCTAAGACTTGTGGGAAGGCAGAGGGGGTCGCAGGGCATCCTGGGTCCTGTGCCAATGCCCCGTGATGAAATGCTTCACATCCCAGCAATCCCTGTGCTTCCATTCGCATTTGGCGCCATCTTTCAATGGTTTGTGTACTGCACACCCTACCTCTTTGGGCTGCAGGAATGGATCCCAAACTGTTGACCAGTATGCTTTCGTTCTCACTAAAATGTCACAAGTGGCAGTGGAGTTATTCCTTAAACTACAAAGGCAAGAAGAGTGCGACATTGATCTTGTCACGCGTAGTAGCTATGACATGAGATTGCTTGTGTCATTCACGGAGGTGCTGACCACAGTGGAACACCGCTGTGGAAACAAGTACTGAGCGGGGGATCACATTGTGATGCACATCTGGGATGACGAGCAGTTGCTGCAGAACTTTCGGATGAGGAAAGCCATATTCATGGGACTGTGTGATGAGCTCGCCCCAGCCCTACGGTGCAAGGACACGAGAATGAGAGCTGCCCTGCTGTTGGAAAAGCATGTGGCGATTGCACTGTGGAAGCTGGCTATTCCAGACTGCTACTGATCAGTCGCTAACCAGTTCGGAGTGGGAAAGTCTACCATTAGACTCGTATTGACGGAAGCATGCAGGGCCATTAATTGCATCCTGCTCCAAAAGACCGTGTCTCTGGGCAACATTGTAGATGGCTTTGCACAAATGGGCTTCCCTAACTGTGGAGGGGCGATAGATGGCAGCATCTTCCAATTCTGGCACCAGCCCACCTAGCCACCGAGTACATTAATCTCAAGGGGTATTTCTCAATGGTTCTCCAGGAGCTTGTGGATCACTGTGGACGTTTCACAGACATTAATGCAGGCTAGTCCAGAAAGGTGCATGACGCAAGCATCTTTCGGAACACTGGCCTGTTCAGGAAGCTGCAAGCAGGGATTTTCTTCCCAGACCAGAAGATCACCGCAGGGGAAGTCGAAATGCCCATTGTGATCCTGGGAGACCCCGGCTACCCCTTAATGCTGTGGCTTAGGAAGCCATACATGGGGCAACATGCTGAACTGCTCCTTGCTGCTGTCAACAGGCTGAGCAAGTGCAGAATGACTGTTGAGTGGGCTCCAGTGAATGCCTGTATGGCTCAGAACACTGGTTGGCTGGCCAGGGCCTACTTTTATACAGTCCAGGGTATAACAGCCTGTAACCCCCTTTGCCCCTGGGGTGGTTTATTCACTTCACTCCCATCCTTTACCTTCTGCAGGGATGATCTGAGAGGGATGAAGCCTGAGAGCATCTTGCCATCAACAATGGCCATGCTGGAGCGATTGCTCTTCCCGGCATAACTGAAACCAGAGAGACTGGATCAGTCTGGATCACAAATGAGGAGGAAACACAATGATACATTCTGCCCCAGAGCACGAATAGCCTGTGAAGACTTTTCTGGTTTACCTGTTCCATTGTGATTACTTAATTACATCGTATAAAGAGAGAGGGTAGCGAAAGGCCGCCCGGAGCAATAGGCTATGAGAGGAGCCTCTTAATACAGTGCCTGGTTTCTACGGTGCTGGGTGCTCTATAAACACCTAGAGACAGGGTATTTCTATGAAGAACGGTAAGTTTCATGCAGGGTGAGGGAGCTAATGTTCCAGGTGTTTGACTAGGACCATAGTACAGGGACATGATCCCAAATTATTGGACTTGGTTATCTGGGGCCATTGAATACAAATCACATTTGGGGACAGTTCCCTGCATCAAGAACAGGCAACAGGTGTCTCAGCAGGAGGAAGTGCTTCAGGGGACTCAAGCGCCATAGGGTTGTGGCTGGAGTAGGGTGATCATATTTCCCAAATGGAAAACAGGACACCGCATGGGACTGGCTTGAGCTGCTCTCCTGAGCCACCCTCCCTGCTCTGGGCTGGGGCCGCTGCCCGCTCAAGCCCTGCCTAGCCCCTGCACAAAGCTTTCACTGCTTGCTTGAGTCCTTTCTGCCCCCCATGCAAGGCTGTTCCTGTGTGCTGGAACCCTGCCTACCCCCTACCTGAGCCCTGCCTCTCCCCCTGTGCAGGGCTACCATCGCCCCTCCCCTCTGCACCACACTACAAGAACAAATAGGACAAATGCCCACGTTTTCCAAAAAAGTCAGAACAGCTAGGACAGGGCTTAAAAGAGGGACTGTCCTGGCCAAAATGGGACATATGGTCCCCCTAGGCTGGAGAGAACCCAGCGTACTTACAATGGGCTGCTGCAATGTGGCAACTGCCATGTAAATTATTCATTGGTCATATGCATGTTATGGTTTGTATTCATCCCTATAACAACAAGGTGGCTAAAGGGGTGCAGGGAGCAAACATGAATCATCCCCATTATGAAACACCACTATCATGTACTCAACTGTCTAGTGTATGTGTGCACTGCGGGGCATAGTTGGATAGAATAAGAAGTGCTTAGTTGTAGGCCCTATAGTGCTAACAGCTAGTGGAGAATCTCCTTTAGCTCCAGTCATTGAGGCCTGGGGTTTGGGATAGGAGAAGCCAAGTCTTATGGACACAGTCACAGTACAGCCCTGATGGGTCATGCAGTGCAGCAGAGGGACAATGGGGAAGTCCTTGGGTGCCACATATTTGTTCTAATATTTATAATCAGTAATCCTGTTTTAAACCCCTGTCCGCCCCCATTTCCCAGTTGGCTGGTTCTTGTCATTCAGGGAGCTTGGGCAATGGTGGGAAGTGACCTGACTGAAAGGAGAAGATAAAACTTTGCTGCAAGGCAGCTGTGCAGGAAGCATTCACTGTCTGTAGAGAGAGATTAAACCCAGATGTCTTTTGGGGCATGAGGATCTTGTATCTCAGGATTGTCTATATCAAAGGGAAAATAATCCTGACAATAAAACCCCAATCACTCCCATCCTGCCTTTAACACTGTGGCATTTCTCAAACACCTTTCTGCCTCTATTCTCTCTTTTCCACATCATTGATTCAGATCAGATTCATTTCTGACTCAAATACTACAGCACAACGACTCCTCCAGGCAGATGGTTGTGTGACGGGTTGGATCACAGAAACCCCCTTGGGAGCTGCCACCAGATGTGCCAAGACTACCCCTGCTTCTGTTTTCCCTGCCAGCTCAGGACTCCAGCACCCTGTCTTGCTGAACCTGACACTCCCGTCTGGCTCCAGACACAGACCCAGGGTCTGAATCTCCTGTCCCAAAGCTGCAAGTTACCTGAAAACAGCGTACAGAAGTGCGCTTGTCTTTAGCACTCAGATGCCCAACTCCCAGTGGGGTCTAAACCCAGATAAATCCGTTTTACCCTGCATAAAGCTTATGCAGGGCAAACTCATAAATTGTTCACCCTCTATAACACTGATAGAGAGATATGCACAGTTGTTTGCTCCCCCAGGTATTAATACATACTCTGGGTAAATTACTAAATAAAAAGTGATTTTATTAAATACAGACAGTAGGATTTAAATGGTTCAAAGTAGTAACAGACAGAACAAAGTAAGTCACCAAGCAAAATAAAATAAAATGCGCAAATCTATGCCTAATCAAACTAAATACAGATAATCTCACCCTCAGAGATGTTTCAGTAAGTTTTTCTCAGACTGGACACCTTCCAGGCCTGGGCACAATTCTTTCCCCTGGTACAGCTCTTGTTGCAGCTCAGGTGGTAGCTAGGGGATTCTTCATGATGGCTTCTCCCTCTCTCTGTTCTCTTCCCCCCCTTTATATATCTTTTGCATAAGGCGGGAACTCTTTGTCTCTCTGGGTTTCCACCCCCCCTCACTGGAAAAGCACCAGGTTAAAGATGGATTCCAGTTCAGGTGACATGATCACATGTCACTGCAAGACTTCATTACTCACTTGCCAGCACACACATATACAGGAAGACTCACAGGTAAATACAGCCATCTGCAGACAATGGGAGTCATCAAGATTCCAAACCATCATTAATGGTCCACACTTTACACAATTACAATAGGCCCTCAGAGTTACATTTTATATTTCTAGTTTTAGATACAAGAGTGGTACATTTATACAAATCAGATGATCACACTCAGTAGATTATAAGCTTTGTAATGATACCTTACAAGAGACATTTTGCATGAGGCATATCCCAGTTACTTACATTCACTTATTACCGTATTTTCTCTAAAACTATCTCAGTTACATTATATTGACTTATTATCAAGTTTTTATAAAACCATATTGACTGCACAACGTCACAGGTTGTACCTGCAATGGAAACAAAATCCATTGCTGTTAATGTCCCTTAGAAACCTCACTGCCTGGGAAAGAAGAAAACCAAAGAGGATGCAATTGGCACAGATTTCAACTGGAAATGAATCTATTTTTCTAAGCAGGACGATTAAAAAAAATAAATCAAAGGATGTTGCCATCATGGAGAAAACTTACAATGAAGTCAAATATCTTGCTCTGGACAGACAGGAGTGGGAAAAATGGTTTGCCTCATGTACCACTAGGAGATTCTAAAGCTAAACCTAGGAGATGCTGAAGCTGAAAAACAAAGCTACACCTCTGAGCACAGAATTGGACTGAAGAGGCTTAGGACATAGAGTTCCTTCAGAACAGTGAGGGGAAACACAGGAACATCAGACATGAAGGAATGAAGGAGTGAATAAAGAATGAAACAAAAAACCTAAAAGAATGAAACATAGCAAAATAAACAAAGAAAAGAATCAAAGAAAAAGTGACTTTACCAAAGAATGAAAGAACAAAACAGAGGCAGACACAAGAATGGATCATTACTGGGTGGAGCTACCCACAGTGAGTGGGCACTTCATGAAATGCTAAACATGGTGTTCTGGTCTACCCTGGCCTTGGTGTTCCCTATGGCAGATGGGGCGGGAGGGGTAGACACAGTAATATACAGGCTACACACACAGCAAGTGGCATAATGGTGCGGGGAGGGGACTAGGAGAACTGCCTGTGAGGGACATCTGCCCATAGCTTAGCAGGCAGGGGTCAGGGATGCCCATTCTTCTGAGGCCAACTCCCTCCTGCTCTGTGGTTGGAGCCTGCAAGGTCCCCTACAGATCATGTTTGTCACATTTACCAAGCACTGGGTCTCCTGAGGAGAAAGAGTCTTATTTGGGGTCCAACTTTGCTTCGTTGCCAGCTTTCCTCATCCCCAGCTGAGCGGATTTCAGCACAGGTAGGAAAAGTCCTAACTAGCTTCCAGCAATGATTGGAATGATACAGAAAGAATGTTCCCTCTTCTCAGGGGTCAGGGCTTTCTACCATACCTCAACTAGCTGGGACTTGATCAGGGTGCCCTTCCATCCTATCTCCAGCTTCCAGGATGTCCCATTCCCACAGGCTCCAGCATTTGGCTTCGTCTCGGCACTAACCATGAAATTCACGATACCTGAGATAGTTGCCCATGTACCAAACCAGAGTGAGAGACAATTAAATCCCAAGTGACTCAAAGTAGTGCTGGCTTCATGCTAAACTGATCAGGCTCTGCCCCGGCAGAGAGATTTTCATCCATAGGGTGCTGCACAGACATTACCCATCCTTGTCATGTGAGGTAGGGAAGCTGGGCTCTTCAGCCAAGCAGGCAATGTCAAGTCCTTCCAACAATGGAGCCCTGAGTCCAGTAGCCCAGACTGACAGAGTGAGGAGGGAGCTTTTGTGGCATCCAGCACGCTAAGTGTCAGTCACAGGTAAACAAATGGCACCAGGGCCGGCTTTAGGCACCAGCAAAACAAGCATGTGCACGGTACTCCACCCCCCCCCTTTTTTTTTTTTGTGCTCTCAGTACTTGGGGCGGCAAAAAAACTAGAGCTAGCCCTGAATGGCACTCACAGGAGGCTGGGGCACACATAGCAAAGAGAGGGACAAAGCAGGTGACTGTGCGGGGTAAAGACAGAAAGAGAGGGAGAATGAGCACCAGACACTCAGAGCTTACCCAAAACTGTGGGTGAAGTCGTCCAGATGTGGTTTCTCCTCTCATTGGCGTACACACAACTGTTGTCACCCTTTGGGGAGAAGGGCTGGACTTGGTAACCTGAGAACTAGCCAACGAAGTATTGACCTAAGAGCAGGAGAGTCATACTGGTGTGGTGCAGGCTGCATATGACACAGGTGCTGACACAGGGGTGCTGCATGCAGGCTGCATGTGACACAGGGGTGAGCATTGGAGGAGCTCCCGTCAACCCCATCTCTGCGGGGACTCAATACTGACTGTTCAGGACAGTAACGTCAGGGGTAAGGGAGGATTCTTCAGAGAAGACAAACTGAGCTCCCTCTCATCCATGTCCAGGAGGTTCCCACCACTGACATGGCAAGGTGGTACCACACACAGACACACCACTGTGTGCAAGGTCTTGTTCTGGGCCAGAGAGGTGAAGCACAACTCCCTACTGTCCTCTCCCATGGCCTGACCAGGGCAAAATAAACCTTCCATGGCAGTTCTCAGAGGTAGTCTAGTGTCCTGGCCTGGGTTTGTTCACATGTGTGCACGCACACTCCCTGCCAAGGAAGCAGCACCTACACAAAGGGAGCAGAGAGGGAGTGGGACAGAACGCATCTGGATGCATTTGTCCAGGCAGTTGAAGATGTTGGCTGTAAGGAGGAAGTCTTCCCCACGGATGATTGAGTAGGGCAGGGTCAGGTCAATGAAGAAAGGCTGGAAGGCTGTCAGGGAGACAGGCACAGAGATCCCGAATCCAGCCGCCTCCTCCAGGCAGAAGGCACTGGCTTTCCATTCAGTGATGGTGTTGGGGGATGGTGAATGAGACGCTGGCATTCCCAGTGGAACTGAGAGATGATTTTTAAGCTAGAGACTCTGGGTTGGATTTTCAAAGCACCTAAGTCACTGGGAGTTTGGCATCTAACTCCCGTCAGTATTTTTGAAAATTCCACCTTTTAAATCATGCTTGTATACCATTATTTGGGGGTTTAATGCACAGTAATATTGTGTGTGAGAGAGAGTGAAGGTCTTAGCTATGAATATTACCTTTGGAAGGATGATTTTGAACAGAATTGACATTTTTTATAATTAGGTAACTGACTAAATTCCTAAGCTTTAACTTTAGCATTACACTGGTTGAACTGTTGTGGATGTTCCCGTAATATAATTGGCATAGAAACTTAATTGGTAAATCAGCAAAGGTCTGGGAATCTAAGGGAATCCCTAATTCTTGGGTTGGGACAAAAATTGCCAGCCCAGATTTATATAGAACATGATAGCTTCTTTATGTAACAAGACTGTCAGACTTGGAGTAACTGATTTGGTCCACTGCCTATTGACAGATTTTAACTTTCCTTGTCAAATTCATTTTTTTAAATTTTGTAAAAAGACCCTACCAAATAACCTGCTTTATTTTGTTTTCTGTAATTTTCTCAAATTATTTTTGCTAATAAAACTTGTACATTTACAATCCTCCTCCAGTCTGTACTTTACCTAAGGAACAGAGGCACAAGAACACTGAGAAAGGTGGCATAGGTAACTGGTTAATTAAAACTACTTAATTAATGTATTTTTATACCTTTATTGTCTTCTCTGATTTGACACCTGAAAGATCTTCTAAAGACAGATTTTGTTGGTAGAGACACAATACTGATAATAACAGAAAAGTCTCTGGTTTTGCCACAAAAAACTGGGAAAGAAATTAGCTCTGAGAAAATAGTTAGCATGGACATTGACTTATTCACAGACCATAAATTATAATGAAAGATCTGGGAAATGCTACCCAGAATCTAGAATCTGAAACTAATTGAAATGTCAGAATCCCCAGAGGCTGAGCAATATAAAAACTCAAAAGAAGTCCAGGAGGTTGACTCTCTGGTCTCTAGTTGAAGGGAATTGTCTCTTGATGTCAACAAATTGAAGTAGTATGAACACTCCCAAAAGAGGGCACTGGTCCAGGAACATATAATACTGACCCTGGGTAAAAATGTCACTCTCAAACATAGCTGAAGAGATTAATAAGACATAACAGGGATTAATCATACAAACATGGATATAAATGATCTTATAGGCTTTAATTTTTAGGTAGACTTTGAGCGGAGTAAGAACACTGAACTAAAGAATCTGTCTTACCACCATAGAAAGCAGTGGTAATGACGACCATAGTATTCCAGGGCAGTTAGACCTTGAGGAACTGTCTGTCTTTTTAAGGGTTAAAACAGAGCATGATCATTCTGAGAGAATTCCCCTGGATAAAATCATCCTCCTCATGCAGAAAGCAAGCCACATCCTGCAAAGGGGGTAGAAGGGTCCAAGAACTAAATAAAATGGGGCCCTGAATCCTGAGACTGACAAAATATGTTTCAACAGCCTTTACCTTAAGCCTGGAAATTCTAGGGATCCGCCAATAACACCCCATTGGCAGCCGTGGCTAGATAGGAAAGGGGGCTGGAACTGCAACTTTAATGAATGCCTTCCTACAGCTCTCGAGAGGGGCCGACAGAAGGATGTTACATGCAGTGGATGGGTTGGATCTGTCACTGTCTTTGTGACTGACCAGTGGAACTGGTCAAAACATTTCAAAATACATATTTTTTGATGAAAAAAGGAATGCCTTTTCATGATTTTTTTTCTCCAATTTTCAGCTAGCTCTACTCATCAAGCACATAACAAGACCAATAGTGTGGCCAGAACACTGGACTAGGACATCCACAGAAGGCTTATCTGCCCAGAAACCTAGATGTCAACACAGCTGGCTACAGCCTGTGTTAGATCAAATTCTAGATGCCAGGTGAAGCTTTGGGGACGTTACTTTTCCTTACACGAAAGGATTAAGATCTTTACGTATTCATAATAATGAAGTGTGTCCACAGCAAGTATAATGAATCAAATGACACTTGGCACAGGTCACCTTTTCCTCAATTGATCCTTCTCAATGTATTTTCCACTCCTTTTCCAGGGCTGGCCTTACCATGAGGCAAACTGAGATGGCCACCTGAGGTGCCAGACTGTGGGAAGGTGCCACTAGGACCCAGAGTGTAGAAAATTGTGTCTGGTGCTGGTGCATATGTATTCTCTCTGCTCTAGATGCACAGAGATTGTGGAGTGCTGTGCTGGAGGAAGGAGGGCACAAGCGGCATAAAAGGCAGGCAGGAGAAAAAGTGAGAGGGAATAACAGAAAGCTTCAGAAGCTGCAGGAAGAGAGAGGAGGAGGAGCTTCTTATGTACCTCTCTAGCACCCCCAGGAGCCTGGACTGATTAACACCAGCTTCTCAAGGAACTTCCTGTTTCCTGCTGCTTTCCTGAACCCACTTGAGAAGAACAGGCAGTCAACTGAAGTAGTAGGAGCCAGTTAGGCCCTTAAGATGCTGATATCTTCCCTCACTCAGGTCCTGCTACCAGCCTGCTTATTTGTCCCCTTCAATTGAGTGTTAAGAGCCACTATAGCTGGCACATAACAGCAGTCATGAATGAAAGAAGAAAACGCCCCTCTGGGGCAGCATTCAGAAAAAGAAAGAAAGCAAAGGAAGTTTTTCTATCTAAGCAGGAAGGAGCTCTCCTGAGATACATAGACACAAATGTTCACGGTGAGCCTTCCGTTCCCAGTGAGGATGTGAGCGGTGAGGAGATGCCTGATCTTCCAGTTAATCAGAGTGCAGGTGACCTGGCAGCTACTGCAGCATCCATATCTCCATCTCAAATGAATGTAACCATGCACATTCCTGAAGAAAAGTGTAGATCAGAGAAGAGTGTGGTAGAGGTGCAGGAAACAGCTGCTGCGGCATTTAGTTTCTTAAGTCTAATTTTGTTTTAAATATATGGAGATATACCTATCTCCTAGACCTGGAAGGGACCCTGAAAAATCATTGAGTCCAGCCCCCTGCCTTCACTAGCAGGACTAAGTGCTGATTTGTGCCCCAGCTCCCTAAGTGGCCCCTCAAGGATTGAACTCATAACCCTGGGGTTTAGCAGGCCAATGCTCAAACCACTGAGCTATCCCTCTCTCCCTCCCCTGAGGGGGAGTCTAGATGATCTGGGATTGTGGACCCACTTGAGCAGTAGCCCGAGGGACTTCCTTGTACTGCATGGGCCACAGCAAGTGAAAAACTTCATGTTCTCCAAAGACAATGAAAATAGAAGTTTCCATCCAACACATTACTGGCATGAAATCCCCAATGGTGACAAAGTGGAGAGGCCATGGCTTATGTACTCAAAAACCCAGAATGTTGCATACTGTTTTTGTTGCAAACTCTTTCAGTCTAATGTTCCAGCCACATTGGGTTCTACAGGAAGAAAGGACTGGAAAAAACTGGCTAGAAATCTGGCATGCCATGAGAAGGCAGCAAACCACCAGAGAGCCTTCCATAGGTGGAAGGAGCTTGAGATGAGACTAAGGTTAAAGGCCACCATAGATGATCAGCATTAAGAGAAGATTGCATCAGAGTCTCTTTAATGACAAAATGTTCTGAAAAGGCTCATTGCCATTGTGAGAATGCTTGTTACCCAAAACCTAGCACTGTGTGGCACTTCAGATCAGCTGTATGTGCCAAACAATGGAAACTTCCTTCAAATTGTGGAGCTGATGGCTGAGTTTGATGCTGTACTCCAGGAGTATCTAAGAAGAGTCACCACTGAAGGAATGTACACACACCACTACTTTGGAAAAACAATTCAAAATGAGATCATACAGTTACTGGCAACAAAAGTCAAACAGAAGATTGTGGCAGATCTGAAGTCAGCAAGATATTATTCTGTTATTCTGGACTGCACAAATGACATCAGCCATATGGAACAAATGATTTTAATGGTTCGTTTTGTAACAACAACAGAATCTAGTGAAAATGTCCCTGCAATGGTGACTGTCAGAGAGCATTTTCTAGAACTTATTGACATTGATGATACTACAGGAGCTGGTATGACAAATGTGCTTCTTAAAAAGCTGGAAGATACAAGAATTGCGATAGCTGACATGAGAGGTCAGGGCTATGATAATGGTGCCAACATGAGAGGAAAGAACAGAGGAGTGCAGACACGGATCCCGGAGTTAAACCCTTGAGCCTTTTTTGTCCCATGCAGTTCTCATTCATTGAACTTGGTGGTCAGTGATGCAGCATCAGCTTCTAGTGATGCTCCTGAATTTTTTAATGTAATTCAAAGCATCTATGTATTTTTCTCTGCATCGACTCATTGATGGCAAATTTTGAAGCAACATCTGGGAACATCCTCTCTGACACTGAAACCACTGAGTGTCACACAATGGGAAAGTCAAGTGGAGGCAATAAAGCCTATCAAACACCAATTTGGGAAGATAGATGATGCCATAGTTGCCATTATGGAGGATAATGCTATGACAGGAACTGTTCATGGGAGAACAGTGTGTACTGGGGTAGTTACCCCGCTCCTGCCCTGAAGGGCTTAAAACAGCCCTGGAAGAGGGCTGTGGTAGGGGAAAAGCTGGGCTGATTGGGAAAGCAGCCACAGCTGTAGCCAGTGCAATCAGGGCCCAGCTGGCCCTTATAAGAGTGCGGTGGGCCAGAAGGAAAGAGGACACACTCTCTCTAGCTCCCTAGAGAGAGAAGGACTTGGCTGCCTGGGAGCTGAGAAGGGTATTTAGGGTGGAGCAGTGCTAGGCAAGGGCAGAGGGAGCTTAAGCCTAGCAAAGCCCCAGGCTGCAGGCCGAGTTAAGGGCCCACAAAAGGGTACTAGGGCTGCAGAGGGGCAGCCCAGGAATAGGCAGAGGCAGCTGGTCCAACCCCCCTTGCCAGTGATGAGTGGTTTATGGACTGCAGTCTGCCCCAGGGAGCGGGGGCTAAATGGAGACTGGCAGTAGCCACTGAGGCAAGGTGGGTATAGGGGGTTCGGGGTTCCCTTGGGAGGGGAGACCCAGAGTGAGGGGGTACTGCGGTGGGCAGAACCCCTGGGCAAAGGACATCGGGGTCCAGGAGGGATAGGGGGACAGCGGCAGGCGAGACATCAGCCGGCAGAGGGCACTCCGGAGCTGGAAAAGAGCTAATTCCCTGGACAACCAGAAGAAGGCGCTGCGCTGGTGAGTCTCACCCCACCACACAGTGGCGGAGGGAAATGGAAGCACCAGAAACATACATAACTTCAAATTTCTGTGTGGCTTACTGTTGTGGCATGACAGACTGTTTGAAATAAATGTTGTAATCGAGAGACTCCAAGGTGTTGACCTTGGAATATCTGGAGCAATGGAACAACTGGAAAAGCAAAGTCATACCTACAGTCTTACCGTTCAGATGAGGGATTTCAAAATGTTCTGAAGAGTGCACAGAAGTTGGCAGAGGAACTTCACAATGAAGCTATTTTTCCACCCATTCAAGAATACAAGAGTCACCGAAGAAGAAGACATTTTGATTACGAGGCATGGGATAATCCCATAAGAGACTCCAAACAACAATTCAAAGTTGAATTCTTTAACCAGGTGCTAGATTGTGCAATACAGTCAGTTGAAGAATGTTTCATGCAGCTCAAGGAACACAGCAGTATATTTGGGATGTTGCATGATATTCCAAAACTCCTCTCTATACCTGAGGAAGACCTACACCAGCAATGCAGGGCACTAGAGACAGTGTTGACACACGATGACATGCGTGATATTGATGCGAGTGATTTAGGTGATGAACTGAAAGCCCGTTCAAGATACTGTAGCTACCCTGTTCCTAAAATAGAAAAGGGTTAAAGTCAGTCCTGGGAGAAGGTTGTGGCTGAGAGCTGCAAAGCTGAGTCACGCCCCAATTAGGCCACAGCTGGCCTGTATAAAAAGGCTGTGAGCCAGAGGCTGAGAAGTCTCTCTCCAGGCTGTCTCTGCCTTCAGAGGGGGCGGGGGGGGGAGGGGCGGCCTCGTTGCTGAGAAGCTCAGGGTGCCTAGAATGAAGCAGGGGTGGGGAGAGCCAGAGGATCAGGGGAGCTCCAGGCTGGCAACTCCCCAGGCTGCAGTACCTGGTCCAAGGCCTATAGAGGTACTGGGAGGCAGAGGAAGGCAGCAAGTCCAAACCCACTTTCCTATGATGAATGGCTTTTACACTGTAGTCTGCCCCAGGGAGCGGGGGCTTGGTGATGATTGGCAGTAGCCCAGACTGAGGCAAGGTGGGGATTAGAGGGTTGGGGGTTTCCCAGAGAGAGGAGACCCATAGACACTGGTGGGGGTATTGCCAGGGGGCAGCCCCCAGGTAAAGGAGCACCGGGGTCCTGGGAGGGACACGGGGGCCAGCGGCAGTGGGACACCAGCCTGCAGAGGGTGCTCTGAGGCCTGGAGAGCTACTTCCCTGAGACGACCAGCAGGTGGCGCCGCAGGGGTGAGTCCTGCACGTTAACAGATACATTTCAGCAGGATCAACTCCAAAGGCTGTTCTGGAATAGATGTGCACAAATAAGATGATCACCCTCTTTCCAAATGCTTTTGTTGCTCTGCGCATACTTCTAACACTTCCTGTAACAGTTGCCAGTGGAGAACGCAGCTTCTCCAAGCTGAAGTTAATAAAAACACATCTACGCTCCACAATGACACAGGAGAGGCTGGTCAGCCTTGCAACCATCTCAATAGAGCATGAGCTGGCCCAGACTGTGGACCTTCAGGAAGCAGTTCAAATCTTTGCAACCAAGAAGGCACGAAAAGTACCACTTTGATTATTCAAACAGATAAAAATGCCAGTGTTTACTATGCAGACAAGAAAAGTTACATTTGCTGTTCAGGTGTTTGAAAGTTAAGTGTTACTTAAACATTTTGAATAAGGCATTTAAGTTGTTAGTTCTCTTTTATTGGGGTAGGTAGCAGAGCAGTACCATGAGAGGAGTAGAAGAGGAAGAAGGCAGAATTGAGACCCTTTCAAAGTTTTGGCCCAAGCGAGGGGGCATGGGGGCGTCATTTGAGCTCCCCGCCTCAGGTGCCAAAATGTTGTGGGCCATCCCTGCCCCTTTCCTCCTTTTCCCTTTGTCAGACCTCTCCAGGCCTGCTACAGAAAAGCACTTAAGCTTGTACTAATTTTAAGCATGTGTTTAAGTCCCATTTAAGTCACTCTGCTTTTAATTATTTTGTTTCCTTGAGCTCAAACTTGGAGACTTCTTCTCCTGGGCTGTTACTTTTGCACTTGGGGCTGCTTGGTAGTTTGTGGTACTTGTATTTGTGGTTGTCTTACAGTTGCTCTGGTCTTATTTTGGGTAATTACAGTGTGTGTTACAGCCTTCTGGTCTAAGGAAAGCTGGCAACAGAGCTGCTTATTGTAATTTATTTCATTTAAGTGGGGTTATATATACGAGCTGTGGTGTAAATATTAAACAATTAACTTTAGTGTCAGTCTAACCTGCACGCTGGCTTGTCACTAGATTAAAAATGCTTTTGCACCTGTGCTTCGGAGTCATTTTAAAACAATGTCCTGCACCTTCAAATAACAATATGCCTTTTTTGTCAGGGTTTCCCTCCATCTGCTGATAGCAGCAGGGGTGGCGGAACTGGGAGTGAGGGTGGGAGGGAGCGGGTTGGCGTCCCTGCAATGGAAATATTGTGGGGACTCAGGTAAACTTACACATCTGTGTGGGGGGAGAGAGGGACAGAAGGAGGGAGGTGAGAGCAGGATGCAGAGTGGCTGGAGTGGCTGCCATGGGGACAGGAAGCAGGGACCCAGAGTGGTTGGAATGGGCCCAGGAGCAGATGGGAACACTAGAAACCCTCCTTCCCAGCCTGGAGCCGGCTGCCGCTCCCTTCCCCCGATGAGTCTCAGCACCGCTCCTCACTCACCCTCCTATCCCTTCCCAAGGCCTCCTGAAGTCAGTGAGAGTGTTTGGATGAGGGTTTAGATCAGGCCATAAGTCAATATTCACTTTGGTGAGGATTCTCCTAAGTGCTGTTGTGGGGAATGGTTCATAGACAGCATGATTTTCTCACCCTCCCCCCAGCCCTGCTCCCTTATGACTGCCCCTGACAACAACATGGATGCACGTAACTGAGGAGGGGCTACCACGGAGGCTGGGAGAAGGGAAGCTACAAGGCCACAGAGGAAGCACTACACTGTTCTGCTCTTCTCAGCAAGAGATCCAACAAGTTTTCATCCCCTCCACCCACAAAAACAGATGGGATGATATGGCCCATAATTTTCTCAATTAAAACTAGTGCTGCAAGTAAAATCCATTTCTTACTTGTACGGGGGGGCAGGGGGAGACACCAGCTAAGGGGGGGGGTACGTGACCTCCCCATGTGACCTTCCTTTTAATTCTTCCCCCCGCCCTTCCACAAAGCTGCGTCTCCAATCCTCCATCTGTGTACTACAGCAGCAGGGAAAGGAGGGAGCAGAACGCCGGCAGCTCCTCCGGTGGCTGTACCACCCCCAACCCTGCCCCACCAGCTCTGTCCTCCGGGAGGGCTGCTGCTGTACGGATGGAGGAGATGCAATTCTGTGGAAGGGCTGCGGCAGTACAGCTACTCCAGAGGAGCTGCCAGCATGGGGCCACTGGCTCCTCCCGTGTCATACTGGTACGCTGTACTGGCGATAAATATCTTGCTGGTACGGTGTACCGTACCGCCGTAATTGCACTGCTGTTTAAAACAGAATCCCGCATATTAAGCAGAACATTGGGAACATCTTGGGTGGCCTGTTTGTGATTAGAAATGAACCAGACAAGCAAATATTTCAGTTGCCTTGTCCTCCCAATTCCCACACTGCCAGTTTGTTTGTGTTCCAACTGTTATCACTCATTGGATGTTTAGATTGCATAATGTTTTGCGCACTAAGTTAAACCACAGTGTAGCTCTAAATTTGCAATAGAGCAAATCGATACAAAATAACAAATCTGGGTGCTTATTCAAAGTCAACAACAGCAGGTAAACACAGAAATCTGACAGATTTTCAGAACTGTATGTCCCAAGAATTGATGAGAAACAATTTGTGCTGGTTACAAAATATAGCATGTCTTGTGGCTATCTACAAAACACCTCTGCCCTAGTGGAAAGCGCAATCTAATGGTGATTGAAATCAGTGGGAGTCTTTCCATGAACTTCAGTGGGCCTGGGATCATACCTATAAAGAAAAGGGGCTGGAACTTTGGAGTCTTGGATTCTATTCCTGACTTTGTCACATGGCTTCCTCTTTCAGGGTCTACTCTACAGCAGAAAAGGTTTGTTGGTATAGCTATACAAGTATCGTTATACTAAACCCCTCTAGTGTACATTCAGCGTCTACCAGCAAAAATGTGATTTTACTGGTATAGCTTATACCAGTTCCCCAAACAAAATAAGGTCTTTTATACTGGTATAACTGTGCCTATACTAGGACTTTTGCCAGTATAGAAGTGTTGTAAAAAAATCATACCCCAATGAACAATATTATACCCGCAAAAGATTCTAGTGTAGACCTGGTCTAAGTGTTAGTTGTCCCTTCTGTAAAATGGAGATGATAATAATATTAATCCACGGATGAGAAGCTCTTCCTTCTTCAGAAGGAAGATGTGGTACATGTGAAGTGCTATTATTACTCAGAGGAACTGGAATAACCTATAGATCCATAGATAAATGTCTATCAGGGATGGTCTAGACAGTATTTGGTCCTGCCATGCGGGCAGGGGACTGGACTCGATGACCTCTCGAGGTCCCTTCCAGTCCTATAATCTATGAATCTATAGAAACCTCATATTATTTGGAGGGACACAAAGTTTCTAACTTGTTTTGTAAATCAGGAAATAGGTGGGGTAGGACATTATGTTTTGATATGGGGCAGTACTGCTCTATGGGGCCCTGTAGCAAAGAGGCGTGGCCTCCTTCAGAGATTGACAGTGAGGGAGGGCCAGACAGCCCCTGGTGGGTGGAACCAGGAAGCAGAGGGGCAGGACAGGAACAGGAAGTATAAAAGGTGGGTGCTGTAGGGCAGTCAGGAGGCAGCTGCCAATAGAGATGGATGTGTTCTCCCCCTCCTGCTGCAGAAAACTTCAGTTACCCTGAGGACTTGCCCAAGCTGCTAGACTAACTGATGCTGAAGAGCTGCTGGGATTGCTGCTGGCAGTATACCCTCAGGAGATGGAGGATGAGCCTGGGGTTCAGGTACACCCTGAGGGGAGGGGAGGAAGGAGCCCAGCGATAGCCAACTGCAGTCTGGCTTCAGGGGCATCTGAAATGCGGTCAGTGTGTTGCAGTGGGATTCCCTGCTGACCCAGTGGCAGACCTCTCTGCCACTGTTAAGGACCTGGGTTGGGACACAGTGGAGTTGGGCAGACCCGTGTACCACTACCCCTGCCAGCCCACCATTGGGGTGGCTGTACTCCCCCTTGTCAGGCCACACCTAGCCTTCCTGCCAGTTCAGAAATATCTGGATAACCATTTTTATTCTTGCTTGCCTCTATACTGGGCTCCAGCGAGCACTGGAAGTGGTAATGCCTAAATGCCATGAAACCAGCTCATCAGAAGCAAAGAGTACTTTAAATCTGCTGGCAAACCATGCAGATCTTAGTGCTCCCACGCACAAGGCTGTTCCACAGTGTGCTGTTCCCTGATCTCCCCTGCTTCAGAAGCCATGGTACCAAAGCTGTAGGATGGGCATTAATGCTGACTGTCTTAGCATTCTCTTGCAGGTTTGCTGGGGCTGTTCTTCAGCTTGGCCCCCTCTCCCATCCAATGGTTGGTCTTTAGCCCAAACTTGTGGAGCCCCATGTGCACAATGCTCATGTTATAAGGCATGCAGGGGCTTAGAGAAAGGGAGGGCTGCTCATTTGAGATTATATGTGAAATGACCTAGTTGGGCTGTTTTCACCCCATCTGAGTTTAGAAGCAGGGTTACAAAGATGATGTGGCCCAGGTTGTCTGGGCTCCTGAAAGGATTTACAATAAAAATACTGATAAAAGTCCAGCAAAAGAAAGCAGCTATTCTCCCCTCCAGAAAAGAATGCACTTTAATTATTGAAGTCCATCAATTAATTCATCTGCCCATTGTGTATTTATTCCTTTGTGGCTCCCTGAGAACCAGACTAGATACTGGGAATGAGGAAGGGCTTTGTTACGAAAGGAGAGGGTGGCTAATTTTTGACAGCAGCCAATGAGAAAGTTATGTTTGTATAATAGTCAAGTCACTCTCTGTCCCGAGGCTCACTCACCTTCATGTCATCACCTTTGTGAGAAGTGTCAATAAATATTACACAAGTACCTCTTTCTAAGCACCAAATTCCTACTGGAGGAATTCCCAGAGCATCCTCTAAAAGGGATCCCACTGTCCTTTCTCCATCGTGTCTGTTTGCTGAGAAGATGAAGTGTGAAAACTTGGCTGTGCTGCTGGTCTTTCTACAAAATGCCATTGCATTGAATGCAGCCAGCACAATGCTCCAGAATGTGGCAAGATGCATATTATGACTTTCACAGGCTCTAATGTATTCCTTTTCCCTCCTGCTATTCAAGTTGCTGGGAGAATCTCTTAAAATTGAGGCAAGTTTTCAGATCTCCACTTGTTCTGTGGGCTCTCTGCATGTAGCAAGTGTAAAATATCACCTTTAACTGGGACTTAATTATAAATCTGAAAACAAATTACACTGTTTTAGAAACAGCCAAATTCTGCTTTTGGTTAGGCAAATGCAACTCCCATTGAGAATCTGAATAGTTTAAATGAAAAATGCAGGTTGTAATTTAATTAGTTGTGGTTTGTGCCTGAGACTAACTCAATCCAAAGCCACAGATGCAAACACCCCTCAACCTTTGGAGTGCTCTAGATCTGGATTTAGATCTCAGGTTCATTTGCCCCGCACTTTGAGAACACAATGCACTATGAGTTCTAGGTGATACTATTAATGCCGTCTCTTGGTCTAATAGGCCTTGTGGTGCTGTGGACTCAGGTAGTGAACTCAGCATCTCGGGGGAGGGAATGTTTTTTTCACTGCAGCATCATTAAGCAGTGGCAATTCCAGGTGGTAAGAATCAAGGCTGAAGTGTAAATGTATAATAAGCTGAGGATGAGGGAATTTAGTATGTCAGAAATTTCTCATTATGCTCACCCTTGGGTAAACTATAATTTGTGTGGATATTTGTAAGACTTATGATGATCCTTGTAACTCGGCTGTTAATCACGATCAGCCCCCCTGTACAACACGATCAGGGGACCAGACAAATGGCTGCATACATTACCTTTTTGACAAGCTGGCACAAAACCCTGTTTTCGTTGAATCCATTTAAACAAGTGGCCCTTTTCCTGCCATCTTCCAGTTCCTCAGCGGTCCAAATGTCCGTTTTAGGGGCTCCTTAGGAGTGGGACTGGCTGGGGGATGAGGGGAGCAGGCAGGGCTGGCTCTAGGTTTTTTGCCGCCCCAAGCAAAAAAAAAATTGGCTGCCCCCCCGTCCCAGCCCTGGGCTCTCCCCCACCACCCGCAACCCTGCCACCCCAGCTCTGGGCTCCCTCATTCCTCCCCACCATTGCCCCTCCTGCTGCCCCAGCCCTGGGCTCTGTTCCCCCCCACACCTGCACCCTCCTTCCGCTGCAGCCCTGGGTAACTGGTAACTCGCTCCCATGGCAGGTCAGTCAGCAGGAATTTTAGATGTGCACAGAACACAGACAGGATTGGTTCCCATATGGTTACAGAACTGCAGTAAAGTGGAACAATTTTCAGCTTGTGTGATTGGAGGATATCTGGATGCATACTATAAGACTGTCCTACATAAATGAGGAAAAGTTGAGGTGCCTTTATTATTCTTTTGTTCCACTCTTTCTTTCTATGGTGAATTTGCCAATGCAATATCACTGTCTTCCTTTTAAACAAACAAACAAAAAGGCAATGGCTGTTGAAAATAGCAATTCTAGTCTTAACCACTGGGAAGCATTTCTTACTCAATTTTATCCTACTTTTTCTACAGCAATGTACAGTGGATCAGTATATTTGATTTGGGAGAAATGAAGTAACAGCTGCCCAAACTGAGCTTGAGCACTCCTGAATTTTGAGGTGTTCAAATCTGGAAGGCAGGTACTGAGGCAGGGGGGAAGGAGGCTGTGGCTCTGCAGGGGAGCACGGCAGCATGTATGCAGCAGTGTGTCTGGCTCTGCACAGCGCCAGACACGCTGGTCTGAGCAGCACGGTAAGGGGGCTGGGGGGTTGGATGGGGCAGAGGTTTGGGGGGGCAGTCAGGGGCAAGGAGAAGGGGGGTTAGATGGGTCAGGGGTTGGGGGGCAGTCAGGGGACAGGCAGCAGTTGGATAGACATGGGAATCCTGGGGGTTTGTCAGGGGACAGGTAAGGGGTGGTGTCCTAAGGCGGAAGTTGGGGGTGGGGGGGCTTCAGGGGGGCAGTTGGGGACCAGGAGAAGGGAGGCTTAGATGGGGATGGAGTCCCAAGGGGCAGTTAGGGGCAGGGGTCCCAGGAGGGGGCAATCAGGGGACAAGGAGCAGCGGCACTTAGATACGGGGTGGGGTCCTGGGGGGCAGTTAGGGGCAGGGGTCCAGGGAGGGGGTGATCAGGGAGCAGGGGGGGTTGGATGGGTTGGGGTTTGTGTGGAGGGCAGTTGGAGGGAGTGGATGGGGGCAGGGTGGGGCTACCCTCCCTCCCTGTGGAGTGTCCTATTTTTTTTGAATGTTAAAATATGGAATCACTACTCGCAGTGCAGCTCTCCATTCACAGCAGGCTGCAGCATGTGGTCTCAGCTACCTCACTCCCTCCCCCTCTTTCCTATTGGTAGTGGACAAGGGAATGCTGGGAAATGTAGTTCTTTACCTGCTCCAGGGCTGGCTCTATAGGCAGGGAGCTAACCAAGGAACTACAGCTCCCAGGGCCCCCTGTTGGTTCTCCCAGGCTGGATCCCTGCCAGCTGCTGCCCCTGCAAATGGGCTGCCCCAAGCATGTGATTGCTTTGCTGGTGCCTAGAGCCGCCCCTGGGAGCAGGTGATGGGGCTGCAGCAGCATGAGTATCTGAACAGGTTCTTGGATGGAGTATTAGGAGACCCACAGGGGAAGCTGACTAAAATTGGGGTTCCAGAGCGCTGTCAGAATGGAATTCTGCTTCAGTGCAACTTTGAAGATGTGCAGCTGGGGATGACCCCTGCCACACGGAGCTCCTGCAGGAATGGAGCATTGCTCTTGTATGGCTGACTAGCAGCTACCTCCTTGTGCAAGCCCCTTCCTGCTCCCACTCCTTTAGTTTAATCACACTATTTGATGCATAGTTTATCAAATAGTTTTGCAAACACTGGAGATTGCCACGGTTCCCATTCGGTGGAGCTCGGCTGTGTACATTGGTGGGCTGCATCCTTGCAGTGTAGTGTCTTGTGCAGTACATGGGACCTTGATTACTGTAGACTCCCAGGGATGCATGTTGAGATTCAAGAGTGAGATCCAATCTTGCCAGTCCTACGGAGGGATAGGACCTGAAACCTTATTCCATGAGATGGCAGTGAGATGGTATGTATTACTTTAACATGAATAATGCACATTGTTTTGGACAGACTGAGCATCTGCAGCCTTTCATTGATCATTTAGCTTTTTCCAAGGGAAGGACTCCATGAAACAGCATTGTACCAGAAGAAAAATTAACTGTCTCAGCAATCAGCTGGAAATCCCAATCAACGCTGGAGCTGCTGGAAATGGCTCCCTTAACAAAATCAAAGTTTGAGAATACTGAGGAATCTGGACTGCTGTTTGGATGTTGGGAGTGGGAGAGGGGGTCATGGTTTAAATAGGGATGGGACACAGAGTGAGTTGCGTTGTAACAGGCGTTTGTTTGTTTCCTTTCCGGTCTACACCTCTTCCTCCCCTGTTGGAATAGACACTCTTATAATAATTTTAAAAGTAGTTTGGTGGGTTTCTGATATTTAAATCCTCTCTTTAAAATTCTTAATTTAACAAATTAAGATCTAGATAAAGGGCAGTTTGTAATGTGCATCAGGGATTAAAAAAGTACCACAAAGTACCAGGCTAGCACAAATGGGGGCAGGGGGATGGGGGCTTCTCAATGGTAAGTACAATAACCATATTTGTCTGTTCATTGGATATTTTCCTCTGCTCCTTTTTTCACTGTTCCTGCTAAGCAGAATGCAAATCCAGTAATGTGGGCAGTCTGAGGGTGACCATTTCAAAAGCACCTAAGGGACTTTTTTAATAGTGACCTAGGCCCAGATTTTTAAAAGCTATTTCAGCATTGTGGCACTCTGTTGTAATGTCTACCCAAGTTAGGTGTCAATTCCCTTTTCAAAAGGATTTAGGCTTATCGGAGCTCAAATATAGGTTGTGCTTTTCTAATAAAAAGCACGGTGTGGAACAGAAGCCTGTTTCTCTCACTTCATTAGAAGTGAACAAATTTAGTCATGGTACCAAACTACTCATAAAAACAATATTCAACGGCCAATATTTTATTATTTTTTAACTCTAGCTGCCCCAAGTAAACTTTGTTTATACCCCTGTGCGCTGATGGAGAGAGCAGTGATGCATGGCCATGACTCCATTCAGTACCCTGCAGTAGAAGGCATACCAGCTACTGCAGGTTGGGGGAGTTTTAAAGCCTTCAGCTCTCCTGTTTACCAGGGCTGGCTGAAAAATATCAAATGAAACATTCCCAGTGAGGAAAACAGGGTTTAGTCAAAATCAAAATTTTCCATGAAAATTGGTCTAATCACTGATGGAAGAAGCCATAGAAAAGTACAAACCAAACTTTGTAAAGTGCTTTGAAATTAATGGACTAAAATCACTAACTGGCCCTGTTGTAGAGACCATTAAAAGCAATGACTCCCTATAAGATTTAATATTTCCTGCTCTGCCATTTACTGACTCGCTGTCTGATCTTAGAAAATCACTTCACTTTCCTGTACCTCCATTTTTCCAGTGTTAAAATAGTTATAGTATTTAACTACCTCTATAGGGGTGTGGTGAAGTTTAATGAATTGATCAAGGAAAATACCTTGAGTTCACTGGAAGAAATCATTACAACGTAATAAATGCTTTCAGGGTCAATATTATTATCACAGCTTAACTTTTCCCCTACTTGGGGACTGTCAGGCCTTTGCTGTTGATTCCTAGTAGCATGTTGTCAATTTATTTGCTTTCTGAAACTTGTTCTTACAGCCATTTGCCAATGTGACCGGCTCTTTGAATGACAATGGAGTGTGCCAATGCTCAGTGTACCTGCCAGACACCATGTTTCCTGTGCAGAAGGTTGAGATCCTGGAAATCACAGCCCAAGTGCTTTCTGAGAAATTTGAAAGAACTTGCTAAAGTAAGGATTTTTGACTTTTCTTTTTTAAAAGCTGACCAGTCCTATTTTTAGTGAATGTGAAATAGTCCATGTAATTAGCACAAAAAATATAAAAGATTGTAATTTCTATGCAGGATCCTCTCTCAAATCATGTATTACTCATTAAGGAAGTTAAGGTCCAAAACAAGCAATAGGATTGCATTTTTATTTTTTTGGTGTACTGAATCCATGTCAGTGATGTGAAATACATGTCACACATCTGCTTTTTGGGTGTGACATGACATTTCCAATTTGGTATGACCTAGCCTGGATATCACAAAACAGCAGCAAAGAATCTGGAGGTCACTCTTCACTTTACTGACATACATGACACATTGCTCACACCTTGGAAAAACAATTGCTACTGTGTAGTGTTCTTTCCTTTTCATAAAAGAAGCTAATGGAAAACTATCCTCTTCTATGCTTACCACAAAAGTCATCCGGTTTGTAAGATCATGCCAAATGAATACTAATAGTCAGTGCAAAAAAACCACACACAAAAAACACATTAAATCAGTGTTCTGACTCTTATTGCAATATGATGGTCCTAAATCACTTGGGATAAATTCTGCCCTAAGGTATGTGCACACTGAGGGCCAAAGTTGGCTCATATTTTCTGTGTGCATATGGAGGGAAAACAGCAGAATAAAGACAATGGATTTCAAGGCTTCAGCAAAGAAAATTGATAGGTAAGATCTTGTGGGAATTCTAAAGGGGGAAAAAAAAGTTCAAGAGAATTCTCAGTTTTTAAAGGAGACATTATTAAAGGCGCAAGAGCAAATGATCCCAATCCATAGAAAAGATAGGAGTATAGTGAGACACAACCTTGGCTTAACCAGGAGATCTTCAAAGACCTGAAACTCAGTCATACAAAAGTAGAAACTAGGTCAAATTACAGAGGATGAATATTAAAAAAAAAAATACAGAAGCATTAAGGGACAAAATTAGAAAGACCAAGGCAAACAAGATTAATCTAGCTAGGGACACAATGTGCAACAAGAAAACATTTTACAAATATCTGAGAAGCAAGAGGAAGACCAAGGACAGGAGAAGCCCATTATTCTATAAGGAGGGAAAGACAATAGCTGAATACACAGCAATGTCTGAAGTGTTAGTTGCCTTTTTGTTGATATTTTCACTAAAAAGTTAGCATGACTAACATAGTGAACATCTATGTAAATTGGGAAGGACCTTAGGCTACATTTGAAAAGAACAAGTTAAGAATTACTTGGACAATTTTAGATGTCTTCAGAGTGGCAGGGCTTGATGAAATACATCCTAGAATACTGTGACAGTCCTATACAGGTTGGGTGCAGGAATCTGGTTGAAGGAAAACATACTGGACCCTGGATGAATAGTTTTGTTCCCTGAGTGACCAGGGCAGGGGCTGCCCCAGAGCAGTCAGGAAGGTAGTAGGAGCAATTAAGTCAGGCAGACTCCATAAGACACCTGGAACCAATTATGATGGGTTGGATCACAGAAACCCCCTTGGGGCTGCCAACTGATGCACCCAGACTACTACTGCCCCTGCTTTCCCTGCCAGCATGGGACTCCAGAGCCCTGCCTGGCTGTGCCAGACATGTATGCAGGCCACAAACACAGACCCAGGTTTGAACCACATCCCATAAACTGCAAGCTTAATTGAAAGCAGCTTAAGAAGTGTTCCTGTCTTTAACACTCAGATGCTCAACTCTCAATGGGGTCCAAACCCCAAATAAATCCATTTTACCCTGTATAAAGCTTATACAGGGTAAACTCATAAATTGTTCACCCTCTATAACACTGATAGCGAGAGATACCCAGCTGTTTGCCCCCTGGTATTGATATGTACTCTGGATTAATTAATAAGTAAAAAGTGATTTTATTAAATACAGAGAGTAGGATTTAAGTGGTTTCAAGTAATAGCAGACAGAACAAAGTGAATTACCAAGCAAAATAAAATAAAACACGCAAGTCTATGCCTAATACAGAAAGAAAACTGAATACAGATAAAACCTCAGCCTCTGAGGTGTTCAACTAAGCTTCCTTTTACAGACTAGTCTCCTTCTAGTCTGGGTCTAGCAGTCACTCACCCCCTCCCCTGTAGTTACTGTCCTTTGTTCCAGTTTCTTTCAGGTATCCTTTGGGGTGGAGAGGCTATCTCTTGAGCCAGCTGAAGACCAAATGGAGGGGTTTCCTAGGGGTTTAAATAGACTTTCTCTTGTGGGTGACGACCCCCTTCTCTCTCCTATGTAAAGTCCAGCTCCAAGATGGAGTTTTGGAGTCACATGGGCAAGTCACATGTCCCTGCATGACTCAGTTTTCACATGCAGCAGCCATTGCCCACATGCTATCTTGAATGTCTCCAGGAAGATTTATGTGGATTGGAGCCTTCTAAGATCCATTGTTCATTAAGTGTTTCTTGCTTGGGCACTTACTTTGCACACTCCTTTCTCAAGAAGATGACAAAATGCTTTACTAAGGCTACTTAAAAATCAAGCAAGTACACAGCCACTATTCATAACTTTGAGTACAAAAATGATACCTACATACAAATAGGATGAATAGCTACAGTAGATCATAACCTTTACAGAGATGTTACGTGGCATATGTAGCATAAAACATATTCCAGTTATGTCCTATTTCCATAAAGCCTTATGGGGTGCACCATCACACCAATTAAGAACAGATTAGAAGCAATCAAGGAAAACAGGCTAATCAGATCACCTGAAGCCCATTTAGAACTGGCTGTGACTAGTTTAAAAGGAAGTTCCTTCAGTGTGGCCAGCTGGGAGTAAGTAGGTGTGTTGTGGAAAGACTGGGTGAAAGAAGGCATGCAGTAAAAGAGCCAGAGGACAAGCATGGTCCGGTATCTAGGAGAGTCTGTTTGAGGAAGTAGCCCTGGTAGTATAGGAAACCTACCTGTTGCTGGTGCCATTAGGGTCCTTGGGCTGGAACCTGGAGAAGAGGATGGGCCCGGTTTCCCCCCAACCCTCCCCACACCTCTACAAAAATGCTCCCTGAGTATGAAGACAGGCACTAAAGAGGGTTCTTACACCAAACCTGTTGACTGGCTGATGGAGAAGGTGACTCAGTAAGCTGTAACCCTTGCCTCTAGGAGGGGAGAGAGGCTACACTGAGGGTCACAGCAAACCTCTGAGGCAAGCCCTAACCGCCTAGAAACACAGGATCCCCCTCCGCCAAGGCAAAGCTGGAGCTCTGCCACAATACTTAATGAACTGGCTGAAGATATTGCTGAGCCATTAGCATTATCTCTGAGAATTCATGGTAGATGGGAGAAATCCCAGTGGCCTGGAAAAGGGAAAATATTGTATCTATCTATAAAAAGGGAAATAAGGACAACTCTGGCAATTATAGATCAGTCAGCTTAATGTTGGTAGCTGGAAAGCTAATGAAGCAAATAATCAAACAATCAATTTGTAAGCATCTAGAATAAAGTAAGGAGATAAGTAACAGTCAACATGGATTTGTCAAGACAAAGGATGTCAAACCAACCCAATATCCTTGTTTGACAAGGTAATAACCCTTGTGGATAGGGGAGACACAGTAGATGTGATATATCTTGATTTTAGTAAGGCTTTTGTAGCTGTCTCACATGACCTTCTCATAAGCAAACTAGAGAAATATAGCCTAGATGAACTTAGCATACAGTGGGTGCAAACTGGTTGAAAATGTTTATTCATAGACTGGTTATCAATAGTTCCTAATTGAGCTGGAAGGGCATATTGAATGGGGTCCTGCAGGGATCTGTCCTGGTCTGGTTTTATTCAATATCTTCATAAATGATTTGGATAATGGCATACAACATTTGTTGACAATATCAAGCTGGGAGGGGTTGCAAGTGCTTTGGAGGACAGGATTAAAATTCGAAATAATCTTGACAAACTGGAGAAATGGTCTGAAATAAATAGGATGAAATTCAATAAAGACATATGCAAAGTACTACAGTTAGGAAGGAATAATTAATTGCAAAAATGCAAAATGGATGACTGCCTAGGAACCTGTACTGCAGAAAAGGATCTAGGGGTTCTGTGGCATCACAAATGAAATATGAGTGACTAATGTAATATGTTGCAAAAAACCTGAACATCATGCTGGGATGTATTAGTAGGAGTGCTGTAAGCAAGACATGAGAAGTAATTCTTCCATTCTACACAGCACTGATAATGCCTCAGCTGAAGTATGTGTCCAGTTCTAGGCACCACACTTCTGGAAAGATGTGGACAAATTGCAGAAAGACCAGAAGAGAGTAACAAGAATGATTAAAGGTCTAGAAAACATGACTTATGAGGGAATATTGAAAAACTGGGTTTGTTAAGTCAGGAGAAGAGTAGAGTGAAGGGGGAGGTGATAACCTTTTAGGTACCTGAAAACTGTTCTTATAAAGAAGAGGGTGATAAATTGTTCTCTTTAACCACTGAGGACAGGACAAGAAGTAATGGGCTTAAATTGCAGCAAGGGAGATTTAGGCTAGACATTAGAAAAAACTTCCTAACTATAAGGGTAGTTAAGCACTGGAATAAATTGCCTAGGGAGGTTGTGGAATCTCCATCACTGGAGGTTTTTAAGAACCGGTTAGACAAACTCCTGTCAGGGATGGTCTAGATAATACTTAGTCCCGCCTCAGTGCAAGGAACTAGACTGATGACCTACTGAGGCCTCTTCCAGTCCTACATTTCTAGGAGTCTGTTTAATGGCTTCCCTCAGACTCAAAGTAGTTGTCACAGTTGTATAAAAAAACTGTAACTTTGAAAAGAGTCCTCTTATCTTTGTTTTCCTTCCTTAAACTAAGTCACTGAGATTCAGTAGTCACAATCAATTAAGCACATAATGTGCCTATCTGCCCTGCACAAGTATCGATGTACCATTGACTAAACTCCCAAAGACCTGCCCCAGCATGTACTGAGGTTCAGTGGATATCTTGGAAAGAATTATTTGGGGGAAGTTTCTTCTATGGTTGTTACAAAGCCTTAGTCAGGAGTCTGTAGGTGATATTACCAGGACAGTAGAACAGTAAAGCTCTAGTGTTTTCAATACAATGAAAAATTGTATTCAGGTCAGATTTTTAAAAGGCCATTTCGGAGCTGTTCCCTTGATTAATATAGATTAAAAAAAATTGTGACTGGGGCAAAACACTCTTAATTCATGTTAAGATAATGCCAAATGGATTTTTAATCCATCAAATCAATTTTAGGTCTGAGAATATGCATGAGCCATTTCAGTCCAGAAGGTAATGTTTAGGGAAGTGATAAGCTCCTGAAAATTTGGGGCTTATAATGGAAATGCCTTCTGACTCCAGAGTTGCTAATTTGACACAATAATATAATTCTATTTATTCTTGCTGAGACATGCTTCTTATCTTGCCATTAAGGAAAAATGGGTACAGTTTTAAGTCATGGAGGAGGAGGATTATATCTTTCCCAAGATGTTCCATTTGTATGGAACTCTAATGTTTCAGAGAATGCTCTAAATCCATATTATGTTCTTGACGTTCTTCTTGACAATGTTTGCACCATGACCTTTACATTAGTAGATACATGTGCAAAAGTATATTTATCCAGCCATCTGTTTAGTGGTTCCACATCTGAAGAGGCTGCTGTGAAACAGTTATTCTCCCTAAAGGCTAAAATAACTGTCACCTCAACTGGCCTTCATTTAAACCCATTTCTGGATGGATGGGATTTGTAATAGTGCACTGTGCTAAAATAACCCCTTCATCAGGGGACTCAACTAATTCTGATGCATAAAAGATTGGATACTATTTGGAGTGTGGAGGCCTGACCAGTGCCCACTGAAGTCAACAGAAAGTCGTCTTGGACAAATTGGTGGATTTTTTTGTTACCTTTTTCAGCCCCAGAGAGTACATCTACACAGCAAGTGGCAGGCCACAGCAGTGAGTCTCCAAGCCCAGGTCAAGAGACTTGGGCTTGCACTATGTGCTACAAATAGCTGTGTAGGTGTTACGGTTTAGACTGCAGCACAGGCTCTGAGGTCTAGGGCGGGGGCTATTTTTAGTGCTGCTATTTTTAGCATAGTAGCAAGAGCCTGTGTCTGTCGAGTGGGGCTCAGAGACTCGCAGCCTTGGACTGTGTAGACCTACCCCAACATTCTTCATGTACATCACTTCTCTGAAATAATCACTGCAGGTTTCCTGGTAGAATCTGCCCCCTGAATATCTATATAATCCTGGATAAAGTTAGCTCATAGAGGGAACATTAGTGAGTGTAAGCGGGTGGCTTGCCCTGTATGGGCTGGAGGGCCTGGGATTAACTCTCCCTGAGTTTAACCTGAGATTAACCTTTTGTGGGGCTGGCACCAAACGTATTTGTGGGCCCCCATGGGGGCAATAGAGCATGGAGTGGGGAGGTTGGTCCCCAGAGTGAGGTGCCAGCTGGGCCAATGGGGCATTGCATGGCGGGGGTGGCGCTGCTCTGCCCAGTCCAGTTCAAGGGCATTTTTCACAAACCGGCAGTTGCCAGATGCACACTGGCTCACCCGGCCCTGTGCTGCCAGAGTGCCCCTTCCCCTTGGGGGCAGGCCTGGGCTGTGCCCCACAGCCCCCTGCCCAACACCACCCCACTCCCTAGGCTCAGCGTCCCCCTGGGCCTGCTATGCCCAGCACCCCCCACAACGTCCCCACAAATACACAGTGCCCTGCACACCACCACCCTGCCCAGTGCCTCCCAACTCCCACCACAACTGCCCACCCCCTCCCACCCACAGCCCCCCACTACTGCCCAGCACTCCCATTCCCTAACGCCCCAACTCACACAGATCTCCCCCACCCACCACTGCCCAGTACCTTTCCCCACAGCCCCACTACCACAACTACACAGTGCCTCTGCTCACCGGCCATACTGGGAGGTGACAGTGTTGGCTGGGCTGAGCTGACAGCATGGACAAGGCTGGTTCCAGTCCCAGGGTGGGGAATTGCGCCAGCACCTTTGGAGCGGCACACTCAGCCAGGTGAGGGCCTGCCCCTGCCCCGGCCTGGCTCCCTCAGGATCCTCTTGCCTGGAGGGGCCCAGCCAAGCCCCCCCCACTAGCCCCTCATCCCAAACTGGCCAAGACTGGTCAGAGCCAGAGCTGCCCTGGGGTCTGGCCAAGGGGTGGAGAGGAGCAGTGCTTCTATATCCTGGGAAATTTCCCCAAATCTGGGCAATTTTGAGTAAAATGTTTCACGTTGGGAAACTGCAGTGCAACTTGGGAAACTGCAGGGCACATGCTGTTAAAAATTCCCAGATTTGGGGAAATTTCCCAGGATATAGAAGCACTGGCTAGCACCCAAAAGTTCCCAAACTGGTAAAAAATTCCCAGAGTCTGGGAATTTTTCACCAGATTTGGGAAATTTTTAGTGCTAGGTTGGGAAAAGTTGGTATCATGATATAGAAGCACTGCTATTTAGATAGACAATATCGTACACAGAAACAACCTATTTACATACTTGTGTAAACTAAAATGATGTAAACATGATGGAAAAAACGCCAATGAATCGGCCATTAGTATGTTGTGTTGAAGCAGGCCGCAGGCCTTATGAAATGCTCTGGTGGGCTGTGTATGGTCCACAGGCCATAGGTTGTACACCCCGAGCTACACTGTCCAGCAGTTTGGACTGCGGGGGTGTGAATAGCAATGCGCACCAAGATGCTGCACTGTAACTCACTCATGTGGATACTGCAGGTGCAACCCATAAGGTTCCTAGTTTGCCTTCATGTAATCCTCTTCAAACAGGACTACGTTAATGTGAAGAAGGAACCTGTTAGTTCAAGTCCCTGGCATCCACATGGGGGAGTTACAGAGCAGCACTTTAGTGCACCCTGCAGTCCGAACTGCAGGCCGGTATAGATGTAGCCAAAGATTCCAGCTAGAAAGTGCTGGCAGTAGCCTGCTAAGGCAAGGGAGACCCTGAGAGAGCAGGAGAAAGACAGCAAAAGCTCTCCAGACAGGGAGGCTTGGGAGCAGGAAGAGAAACGTTTGCTTGTTGGACTTTAATTTGGGACTCTGTTTTATTTGTAGTTTATATTTTGTGAATAAACCCTGGCCCCAAGGAGGGGTATTTTGAGCTCAGAAAAAGTGTGTGGAGTCTGCATAAGGGGCCCTTGGGGGGGAAAACAGAGGCTGGTGTTGCAGGATGACTTCTGCCCATGAGGGGTTGCTCACAATGTGGTTGCCCTTGTTAGAGTGTGGAATAAAAAAAGTTTCTTACACTGAGTTGGACTTTCAATTGCTGAAACTGGAAATCAATGAAATGGAGAGACTGGTCACTCAGCTGAAATCCACACTTGTTGGAAGCAATGTGATTGTTGAACAACTATACGTGGAGGTAAAGTATGAGGGTTATTCTGCCATTCAGAAACATTCAGTTCTCTGTTACAGCAGTGAAATTTGGAATGTCTCCACTGACAATAGTAGAGTTGCTCTGGATTTAATTCGATGTACATTAAAGCAAATCTTGGCCTTAAGCATGTTAGCATGTTTCTTCATATGTGGCAAAAAATGGCAATTTTTATCATTTGTGTGACTAAAAGCTAAAGTTCTTGGATGCTGCTATATTAAATAAATATACTGTGTACATTATTATAATAAATATTAATTTATGGGCACCCATGCCTGAAAGCTTCTGTGCTCCAACAAATATAATTAAAAACGTAACTTATTAGGGTAGTGACCCAATCAATATAAAATCAAGAACCCCTTCCCAATATTCAATGAATCAGCTTTTCAAATTTGTTATCACTCACTCACCTGAGTGAATAACTGCTTTTGATGGTAAGTAAAATATCATTAGTTTCTTCACTGTCTTCAACATTAAATGAGTAGATTATTTATCTGGGCAGGTAAACTTTCAAGACACGTCTGCAAGGCTGAAATTATTTACCGGTAACAGTTAATAACCAAGTAAGCCTTATTGGACATTTTTGGGTGATCTTTAGCATTATGGTATATGATTGAGTGCTAAAATCACAAACATTTTCTTGTAGTTACACACATTAGCTTGAGACTGGATGTTCATGCTAAAACTTGTTCTTTGGGAACATTTCCTAAAACTTGTTCTGCAGCACCTTTTTTGAAATGATAAATCCAGTCTAAAATGTTTGAAATAAAGTTGACTGTAATTTAAAGTCATGCTGAATTTTTATTTCTCTAGATCAAGAATCTGACGCTCATGGTAAATGATCTGGAATCATTGGACAAAAACAATATCCTTACAATCCATCGAGAAATTGTGGCTCTCCAGAATCGATTGAAGGAATGTGAAAAACATAGAAATCAAACCACAACACCCTCCTATTTCCCACCAGGTAAGCATTCTGTGTATAAATCACATGAGAAGGGATGGGAGAAGTAGGAACAAGACTGGGTTAAATGAAATGACAATAAATCACAGGTCTTGGAAAATTTGCCAGATGTACTAACTTTCAGCGACAGGCTGATATGAAAGATGAGGGCAGGAAACAAACATTTTCACATACTCTTACTGTTTTTCAAGTGGAAAAAGTTGGAAAATAGTACAAAAGTATGAAAAGTAATGTTTTGCCCTTCATCCAAACTCTGAATAGTACCTCAGTACCAGCAATACTATTTGAAACACATCAGATTTATAGAAGAAATTAATATCCATTTAATTTTGAAATAAGATTGCTGTGAGTTAAGTTCAGTAATAGATTCAATATGTCGACAGTTCAGAACAAACCATAATGCCAGAGGTAGCGATACACAAAATGGCTCTAACCTCTGCTCTGGCCAACCAAGCCCAACAAATGGCTGGTGCTGACCAAGAAGGGGCATGACGCAGGTGGCCGAGGGGGTGGGAGGCAGCAATTCAACACAGTCTCTCGGCCGCTTCCATCAGCAGGGCTCCACAGAAGCCCCAGGAAGAAATGAAATCTGCTTCCCACTCCCAGCAGTGAGGGCACTGAGTGAATTCCTGATCCCCACATGCTTTGGCACCAGGGGTCAGGCTGGGGGAGAGAGGTGTGGGAAAAGAGATACAAGAGAAGAAAGGAGACGGTGGAGCTTAGGAAAGGTGGACAGACAAAAGCAAGAGAGAGATGGTGAGTTTCACTTCAAAACCGTATTTCATAGACTGCCACAAACTTTACAATTACAGTTAAATACACATTAGCATTGGATTCTGCAGACGTTACCAACAGTTAGACTGAAAGGCCACAAAGATATTGTCCTGCCTCTAGGCCAGTGCATCCCTCTATCTGGATGCTGATAAATCATCACTGCCAGGAATAAATTTGATCCCTCTATTTCTGAAGAAAAAATGTTTTGCATTTGCAAGCAGCAGTTTTCTCCAAGTGGCAGGTGTGTTCCAATCATTTCCCGTGGAGAGCATCTTCAGACAAGCCATAAGGATTCTCCCCACTCTTCACATTGCTCTGTATTTTGTGGACTGCTCAGAAATTTCTGGCATTGGGCACCTGCTCATGCTGCCACTGAGGCCCAGATGAGTTTCTTGATTCTGCTCCACTGATGTTCTTCAACCCTCCATAAGAGGGACCAGCTTTAGGTATGAGAGGATAGTTCTGTCTTTGTTTATTTCTCTCTGTTCTCAATGCTAATAAGGGGGTGATGATGTTATTTGTGCTGTGGCCACTTCTCTATTAGGAATAGACTAAGCCCAGCAACTCTTTTCACATAGGCTTGCAAACAGCCATCAAATGGTAGTCACTGAACAGATAAAATAGAAGTGATTGTGTCAAAGACACCCCATCCGCTAGAGCATGTGCAAACTGTGCACTGATTTGATATCATCAGCTGTTACCCTGAATTGATCAATTAAAAGAAACATGAAACTCAGGTCTTCACAGGTAAACTTTACTTCACCTCTAAGAGGGAGCATTGTCTAGTGGTTAAAGCACCTGACTTTGAGTTAGGAAATGTTGGTTCTAGTCTTGGCACTGCCATTCACTTGCTGTGTGACTGTGCAGGTCGCTTAACATCTGTGTCTCAGATGACCATGTTTTTAAAGGGGGGAAAACTGGCACATGTTCATGGTGACACCTTTCAGGGCTGCAAAGAGTCAGACAAAAGGATACTTTTATTTTTAAGTGTGCTGGTGGCACCACTGCCAGCTTCTGACCCAGGGAGACCTGCATATTTTGGAGTGGACGACTTTTTCCAATACTTTAGTGTTCTGCATTCATTGTGAAACATTGAACAAGTGTCATCAACAGTCGCTTTGAGCAGAGGAACTGCTTTGATAGCATTTACTTTCATTCAAGTTCTCTTCATTCCAGACATTGTTCATTACACTGAAAGCTCATTCCACTGGGCTGTTTGTTCTCAGTAAACAGTGCAAATTCTATTCAGCATAGCAATACATCTTGAACAAGCATTGTGTAGCTATAAAAAAACCCAAATATTTTGGCTGATGAAATGAAAAAAAAACCCAGGATATTTCAATTATCCTGAAGCTCTTGGGACATCATAAGAAAAACCAAGACTGTCCTGGTTGAACTAGGTTGTATGGTCACTTTATAGTTACCTTGCATGTAAACCGGGGATATTTACCTCCACCTTAGAGAGCTGTTGTAAGGCTATGCTCATTAATATCTGAATTGCTTTGAGAGCCTCAGATGGAAGCTCTCGGAAGTATTGTTTTCAAGTGGTGATTTTGACAGTAACATGCTAATCTGAAATGAGCCTCTAGAACTCGTGCTGCTAATTCTCCCTCCACCTTCCAAAACTCACTGCGGTTCAGTGAGACAAGATGTTCCTTCTTGTTTCCCATATTTCCAGAACTGTGCTCCACTGCAGGAGCCAATGACCTAAAATGCTTCTGAAATGGTATTTTCTATGTGATTTCCCAGCCCAGCGCGGTGCAAAGCATAGACTAGGTGGAAACAGAAAACTGGTCACTTGTCTGAAACAGAAGCGAATCATTTATTTACTTTAAGTGAGTACTGACTAAAAACTGAGATCTCTAAAATGTGTTGCTGGATCGTTGGCTGTTTTTTCAGTATGGCCCCAGTTCTAGTGGGATGACCCCTGTAGTTCAGTCAGACTGGAACAGCGACAGAACTGAAATCCATGGGCTGTTTACATGGTGCAAGGAAAATCTTTGTCAAAGATGTGTATGTATTTCTGTTCTTGCAACAAAGCTGATTCTTATAAAGCACACACACTAAATCCTCTCTCCTAATCATGCCCTTTAAAAAGCCTGCATTTTCTCTTTGCTTACATGCAGCTGTGGTCATGGTGGGCTTGTGAATATCAGCCAGCCCTATGTTGTACAGCTGAACTGGAGAGGATTTTCCTTCAAAGATGGTTCCTGGGGTAGGGATTCCTCTCTTCGGACTCAGCAGAAGGACCTATACTGGGTTGCACCTTTGAACACAGATGGGAGACTCTTAGAATATTACAAACTTCATAATTCCTATGATGATTTGCTGCTATTAAAAAATGCTCAAGAGTTAAAAGTTCAATATAGGGAAGGCAGTGGCACCGCAGTTTACAATAACTTCATGTATTACAATGTATATAATTCAAGAGATATGGGCAAGCTCAATTTAAACACAAACACATTGGCTGTGGGGAAAACTCTTCCGAATGCTGCTTATGGTAACCGTTTCTCTTATGCTGGTGTTGGGTGGCAAGATATGGACTTTGTTGTGGATGAAAATGGATTGTGGGTAATTTATTCAACCGAGGACAACACAGGTAACATTATGATTAGCAGACTCAATGAGACCACACTTGATGTGCTCCATACTTGGAATACAAGGCAGTACAAGCCATCCATTTCCAACGCTTTCATCATCTGTGGTGTTCTATATGCCACAAGACCTGTCAACACTAGGAAAGAGGAAATATTTTACACATACGACACAAACACTGAACAGGAAGGTAAAATTAGCATAATTATGGATAAAATGTTAGAAACAATTCAAAGTATCAACTATAACCCCTCAGACTGAGTCCTGTATGTTTACAATGATGGCTACCTTGTTAAATACAATCTTATTTTTCAACCTATGTTACACTGATATGAATAAACACAACAACTAGAGATCACAAAAAGTCTGATTTTTATATCCCTTTGAATAAAGTGAATGTTAAATTAGGGCCTAATCCTACCAAAAGTAGCTCCTGGTAATAAGATTTATTCCCATGAGCTGTCCCATTGAAGGATAATAAGCTCTATGTCTGCTAACAATTGGGTGCAAGGTTAGGTTCACAGCTTTTTAACTGGTGTTTAGATACAATGGCAACAGGAGTACTAGAAATGTCTCTGCTATAAAAAATATATTAAGTAGATGACTTAGTGATACACAGAACATGCTTCGTGATAGGGAGATTGCTCACACACTGATGTGCAGTTGGAGGAATGTCTATTTGGATAACACATGGAAACTGCACTGCTGTTTCATCATCATTGCTCAAAGTATGCAAGGCCATAAATATCATATTAAATATTGGCCTCAAATAATTACTAAAAGATTAAAATTAGAGGAGAATTAGAACTTGATCTTTAAAGAGCAGACCATTGGTTAAGCTGAAGCTGTGGAAACGGTTGCCTTGTCTCCTTCTTGCAACCCATTAATGTATTTTAGCTGGCAGGGCTCCAATGCATTACTTTCCTAAAGTTGCACTTCATGAAAAAACCTTATTAACCATTTTTGGATGGTTGCATTTTCTTAGCACTGTGTCCTGGGGGCCAGATCCAAAGCCCAATGAAAGCAGTCACTTGGTATATGGCACATGCTACAACAGAACATAAGCTATGCCATCCTACATGCTCCACTTAGTCCTCTGAGTCCATTTAGTCTGCAATTACTGTGATCTCCATTAGAATCTTTCAAAAACACTCTGAAAACAAGGAGCCAAATTAATTGGCAGAATAATTCCATTGGCATCAATTACCTTACATCGGGGGTGAATTTAGCACATATCTATCAGTTACAGAATACTGAAGTTGGGACAAAATCATATGCTCTTTATTTTTAAAATGACACATGATTTTTTTTATCAATATCTGTACTGTAATCATGTCAGAAATAGTGAGATGAACAGTTATGAAAATGCAGTAAATGTTTGCTGGTTTTCTATTATTAATTCTGTCTTTATCTTTGTCTTATAATCTGGATCAGTAGATGTGAATGATTAATTTTTGTTTAATAAACGGTTATAAAAATCCAAACCCTATAGTTGTTTGTCAATGCGCAACAGCTGGGAAACATTTGGGATGCAGCAAGAAGCCAGCTTCACCAAATGATATTGGAAACAGAAATCGTATTCCTTTGGGTTTAGTGTGTTTAAGTGCTCCTGGAACAACACAAAGGTTGAGTCAATATGTCAGTAACTAGAGGAGGGACTTTATTTCCACCCATTGAAATATGTTCACCAGTTAGATTAACATTCCCCACCAAGTTGAGATGTTACTTGAGAGGTCTGAGGCTGATGACACATTTTTAAGTCAGATGCTGCCACTTACCAAGTACAGTAACTCCTCACTTAAAGTCGTCCGGGTTAACATTGTTATGTTGCTGATCAATTAGGGAACATGCCTGTTTAATGCTCCCTTCTAATGTCATTTGGCAGCCACCTGCTTTCTACTGCAGGGGTCGGCAACCTACGGCACGCGTACCAAACGTGGCATGCAAGCCGATTTTGATTGGCAAACTCCTGCCTGCCATGATCCCGGCCCACAGCCCCACTCAGCCCCACCGCTCTCCCCTGTGGGGGCAGGAAGCAGAAGCTTGTTCCTGCAGCAGCCAAGCTTCCCTCCTCCGCAGCTTCTTCCCCCAGCGTGCTGCTTTCCAGCCCTTCTCCCTCCCTCTCCCTGCCGCCGATCAGCTGATGTCCCTTACAAGTGGGAGGAGCGGCAGCGTGCTCCCTGCTCCGGAGTGGAAGCAGAGAAGAGGTAGGGTCGGGGCCTTGGGGAAGGGGGTGGAACAGGACATATCCCTTCCAGCCCCCTGCCATGAGCCGCAAAGGGCTGGGACCCCCCCAGCACACTGCCCTGCACCCCCCCCACACACCCTGCCTTCAGCCCTGACCCCTGAACTCCCCCCACATCCAGCCTGCTGCCCTGCACCTCCACACCTCCCAGCCCTCTGCCCTGACCCCTGAACTCCCCCCACACACACACCCAGCCTTCTGCCCTGCACCCCCACATTCCCCCCAGCCCTCTGCCCTGACCCCTGAACCCCCTCCCCCAGGTCTGGGGTCCCGGCTACCGGCCTCTTGCCAGACGGTGTCCAGGCCCTGCTCAGCCCGCTGCAGGCCTAGGTGAACAGAACCCCAGGCTGGCAGCATAAGATCAGCATTTTAATTTAATTTTAAATGAAGCTTCTTAAACATTTTGAAAACCTTGTTTACTTTACATACAACAATAGTTTAGTTATATAATATAGACTTATAGAGAGAGAAACCTTCTAAAAAACGTTAAAATGTATTACCGGCATGCGAAACCTTAAATTAAAGTGACTAAATGAATACTGGGCACCCCACTTCTGAAAGGTTGCCGACCCCTGCTCTACTGCATACAGGAAGAGCAGCCCATTGCAGCTAGCTGGTGGGGGCTTGGAACCAGGGTGGACTGGCAGCCCCCCTATCAGCTTCCTGCTCCCTTAAGTTCCCTATGCAGTAGCTGCCTGCAGTTCAGCTGTCCCTCCCCCCACTGCCATGTGCTGCTCCTGCCCTCTGCCTTGGAGCTGCTCCCTGATATTACTGCTTGCTGTGCTGGGGCGGGGAGGGAAGGAAGAGGGGGGCTAATGTCAGGGTGTCCCCCTCCACCCTGCTCCTGCACCCTGCTTACCCCATATTCCATAGAGCAGGGCTCAGGACGGAGGGAGCTTGCAGCAGCTGCGGTCTCAGCAAGCTGATCTAATTAATAAGGCAGTGTACTTAAGGGAAATGTGCATATCTCCTTCCTTTCCTGCTGCCTTGCAGAGTGAGAGAGTTAACCCTTGAGGGCTCAGCCAATTGCTAGTTCATCATTTAGCAGTAAGGAAAATATCCCACCTTCTGACTCCTCCACCTCAACCAAGCTTCACAATCATCATCGTTGTGTACCGGTATTAAATTGTTTGTTTAAAACTTATACTGTATATGTGTATTTATAAATAGATCGATAAATAATATAGTCTTTTGTCTGGTGAAAAAAACACCCTCATTTACAGTAATTCTTATGGGAAAATTGGATTTGCTTAACATCATTTCGCTTAAAGTTGCATTTTTCAGGAACATAACTACAACGTTAAGTGAGGAGTTACCGTATCTGCTTCTGTTCCCTGAAAGTGTGTGAAATGAATTTGAAAGCCAGCCATCACTGGCACAGTAATCTGATCCATGAGAATGGGCCTTTAAAGAATTCACAATAGTTCAACTGAGGGTTTGTTTAACTATAAAAAAACTAAAAGACAGCAGAACATTTATTGCTTCACATTTTTGGGGGTGGCATCCCATTAATACCCAAGGGTTGCCCTATTCACAGGCATAAAATGCAGCTCTATATGGCATGACATTAAGGAGCAATTTGGGGATAAGGAGCAATGCACAAAGAGGACTTAGGTTCAGTGTTGCAACACCTAACTTTAGGTCCCCTGCCACTTAGTGGAATCTCCAGCCCTGACTCAGGTACACAGGCTCCCTATAAATGTATGTGGAGAGTTGGGCACCTAAGAATGGGATTCACAGAAGCTGAGTGGGATGCTGCTGAAGCTAGCCAGTAGCAAATGCTGAGTATAGGGTTGGGCTCAAGTCCACTTAATGCCACTTGGGATTCACAGCTGTGAACCCTCAGCTGGAATTAGGTGTTTAACCCAGGTCAGCCCTGTCTGAAGGGGGAAAAGAAAAGGCAACTTGGAGATTGTGATGCCCTTTTATACACAGTATTTAAAGCATTCAGCCTGATTGTGGGAGACCAGGGTTCAAATCCCCACTCTTCTTGTGTCAGAGCAGGCACTTGAACCCAGGTCTTCCACTGCCCAAGTGACTATGCTAAGCACTGAGCTACAGGAAGAGTCAGGGGAGGAGCTTTCATAATCTCACCTGTTGAAGCTGCTTCACTTTGTATGAAATACTTAAATAGTCAGTGGGCCAAAGAGCAGTCAGAATGACTCTCTAGCAGTGGGATTACAGTATCTAGTTTACAGACCCAAGTTCTAGTCCTGCACCAATGACTGTTTAAGCCTGGACCATTACTCAGTTCTAAGCTGTCACCGCATCTTATTGTCACTGTGAGAAATCTTGTGATTAGCAAAAAACTTGCTAGTAGCAGGCAGGGCCAAACCAGTCGACTTTCTTTTGTAGGAGATTCCTATTTACCAAACAGGCTGTGCAATGTCAACTCACTCTGTATCTAATATCAGAAAGACTAAAGCAAAGGGCAAGTCTAGCCAATTTTGTGCATTTCTCACATGCAATTTTTGAGTGTCACATGAGCTGGACAGCTCCATGCCTTTCTGTACTGTTCAAAGAGAGAGTGCCTCTTCACAGTCATGGAGGTGCCTAATTTCGGGTAGGTCCCAAATGGCCTCATACTGTTAATGAGTTTCTGATCTGGTACTCTCCAATTTACAAAGAGGAGCACGGTGTCCCCAGTCCCTGCACAGGCTGGCAAAATTGAACGGCAATGCAACGGGAAAGCAAGCGCCTTCCATTGAAGCAAATGACAAAACTTCCTTTTTCTTCAATGGGAGCAAGACTGCAATGAACCGACACCTGGACACAAATTCAGTTGTTTGGAGATCCGTTCCTGACCTGATTCCTCTCCACAGTCTTGCATCTTGGCCTGTCTGTCTATCATCTCCTTGTGGATATTTTGCTATCTATTTCATTGTAACTTGGTTAAAACTGAGCCTTTCATTCCTCTCAAGATCTCCACTGCATTCTCAGTCACCATTGACAGTACTATCATCCTTCCTGTCACTCAGATGCATCACGAGGGTCATCTTTGACTCTTCACCCTCTCTAGAGCCATGCATCCAAGCTGGATCCAAACCTTGCCACTTCTTCCTCTCTCGCATTTCCATTATCAGGCCTATTTCCTCAGTCTACATGACTAAAATTATCTCCGGTGCTTATCTGCATCCTCTCGGACCTTCCTGGCACCCACCACACTCTCCTGTCTAGTCAAAATGATGTTGCAAAGTCACCTTTTTGACCTGTCACAGTGACAATGTCAGTCCCCTTCTCGTGTCCCATAGAACATGTCATATGCAAGCTTTTTGTTCCTCCTTTATGGGCCTTTCACAACCTAACCCTTCCCCACTTGTCTACTCTTGTATCCAATCCTGCCTCTTCTGCTCTGCCAATGCTGTCAGCCCCTATCATCCATTAGTTCACCTGTCACACAAGCACCTTCCCATTTTCTTCCATTCTGACTCTTATGCAGGGTCACTCCCTCTAAACTAATCCATAAATCCATTACACTGTGCTTCTCCAAATACCACCTTAAGACCAACTTCTTCCAGATCCCTGTGGTCAGTTGCCAACTCATTACAGCTAAGCAGATGTCTCCAGTAGGAACTTTTGATATTTATCGTACTTAATTATATTAAAGACATGAACCAACTCAAAACTGTCCATCTGTTCACATAGTTGGCCTCTGTAAACTCGTGGTCTTGTTACTTTTACCCTCATTGTTTATCCCTCATTCTTTTAAATTGATGTTACAATTACTTGTTACCTCTTAGCTTCAATTTTGATGTATGTTCTTCTAGGGAGGAACTGCCTTTTTGCTCTGCATTAGAACAGCATTGAGCACCAATTGTGGCCTCTAGGTACTTCTGGGATACAAGCAATAAATAATAGCATGCCTGGGATTTTTTATGCATCTGTGTTTTTGTCTGAAATTTCATGCTTGCAGCTATGTGGATTGAATATAAATTGGCTTTGAAAACAATATGTAAACATTCTGTTGGAAACAGCAACAGAGGGTCCTGTGGCACCTTTGAGACTAACAGAAGTATTGGGAGCATAAGCTTTCGTGAGTAAGAACCTCACTTCTTCAAATGGAAGTAATGGAAATCTCCAGAGGCAGGTATAAATCAGTATGGAGATAACGAGGTTAGTTCAATCAGGGAGGGTGAGGTGCTCTGCTAGCAGTTGAGGTGTGAACACCAAGGGAGGAGAAACTGCTTCTGTAGTTGGATAGCCATTCACAGTCTTTGTTTAATCCTGATCTGATGGTGTCAAATTTGCAAATGAACTGGAGCTCAGCAGTTTCTCTTTGGAGTCTGGTCCTGAAGTTTTTTTGCTGTAAGATGGCTACCTTTACATCTGCTATTGTGTGGCCAGGGAGGTTGAAGTGTTCTCCTACAGGTTTTTGTATATTGCCATTCCTGACATCTGACTTGTGTCCATTTATCCTCTTGCGTAGTGACTGTCCAGTTTGGCCAATGTACATAGCAGAGGGGCATTGCTGGCATATGATGGCATATATAACATTGGTGGATGTGCAGGTGAATGAGCCGGTGATGTTGTAGCTGATCTGGTTAGGTCCTGTGATGGTGTTGCTGGTGTAGATATGTGGGCAGAGTTGGCATCGAGGTTTGTTGCATGGGTTGGTTCCTGAGTTAGAGTTGTTATGGTGCGGTGCGTGGTTGCTGGTGAGAATATGCTTAAGGTTGGCAGGTTGTCTGTGGGCGAGGACTGGCCTGCCTCCCAAGGTCTGTGAAAGTGAGGGATCATTGTCCAGGATGGGTTGTAGATCACTGATGATGCGTTGGAGAGGTTTAAGCTGAGGACTGTAGGTGATGGCCAGTGGAGTTCTGTTGGTTTCTCTTCTGGGCCTGTCTTGTAGCAGGAGACTTCTGGGTACACGTCTGGCTCTGTTGATTTGTTTCTTTATTTCCTTGTGTGGGTATCGTAGTTTTGAGAATGCTTGGTGAAGATCTTGTAGGTGTTGGTCTCTGTCTGAGGGGTTGGAGCAGATGCGATTGGTACCTCAGTGCTTGGCTGTAGACGATGGATCGTGTGATATGACCGGGGTGGAAGCTGGAGGCATGAAGGTAGGCGTAGCGGTCTGTGGGTTTTCAGTATAGGGTGGTGTTAATGTGGCCATTGCTTATTTGTACAGTGGTGTCTAGGAAGTGGACCTCCCGTGTAGATTGGTCCAGGCTGAGGTTGATGGGGGGTGGAAGCTGTTGAAATCATGGTGGAATTCTTCCAGGGTCTCCTTCCCATGGGTCCAGATGATGAAGATGTCATCAGTATAGCGTAGGTAGAGAAGGGGCATGAGTGGACGAGAGCTGAGAAGCGTTGTTCCAGGTCAGCCATAAAAATGTTGGCATATTGTGGGGCCATGCGGGTGCCCATAGCGGTGCCACTGGTCTGGAGGTATATATTGTCACCAAATTTGAAATAATTGTGCGTGAGGATAAAGTCACAGAGCTCAGCAATAAGTTGTGCTGTGTCATGATCAGGGATACTGTTCCTGACAGCTTGTATTCCATCTGTGTGTGGGATGTTTGTGTAGAGAGCCTCTACATCCATGGTGGCTAGGATGGTGTTTTCTGGGAGGTCACCAATGCATTGTAGTTTTCTCAGGAAATCTGTGGTGTCTCGGAGATAGCTGGGAGTGCTGGTGGCATTTACTGTTTGTTTACTGCCCTGCCATGACCCAGGGCCTGGGCTCATATTGAACTATTGGCTCAGATCCTGCCTAAGGGCCTGAGCTCCTGACTGTTTGTTTACTGGCCCGCCCTGACCCAGGGCTTGGGCCCATAGCGAACTATTGCGAGGCGGTGGGGTACCCCACAGCCCCGCAGAGGGACGAGCCTCGGCCGAGCCCTTCTACAGTGCTCTATAAACACTTAGAGACAGAAAGGGTGTTGCCATGAAGCACAGTAAGTTCCATGTAGGGTGAGGGATCTAATGTTCCAGCTGTTTGACTAGGACCATAGTACAAATTATTGGACCGTATTAACTGAGTCCATTGAATACAAATCACATTTGGGGAAAGGTCCTACTATCAGGAACGGGCAACAGGTGTCTCAGCAGGAGGAAGTGCTTCAGGGGACTCAAGCGCCACAGGGTTGTGGCTGGAGTAGGGTGACCATATTTCCCAAACGGAAAACAGGACACTGCAAGAGGCTGGCCCAAGCTGCTTGCCTGAGCCACTCTCCCCATGCAGGGCTGGGGCCGCTGCTCGCTCAAGTCCTGCCTGCCTCACACACGAGGCTGTTGCCACTCACTGGAGCCCTGCCTGCCCCCCGCGCGAGGCTGTCGCTGCTCACTGGTGCCCTGCCTGCCCCCTACCTGAGCACTGCCTGTCCTCCTGTGCAGGGCTACCATCGCCCCTCCACCCTGCACCACACTACAAAAGCAAATGGGACAAATGCCCACTTTTGCCAAAAAAAGTCAGGGCAGCCAGGACAGGGCTTAAAAAAGGGACTGTCCTGGCCAAAATGGGACATATGGCCACCCTAGGCTGGAGAGAACCCAGTGTACTTACAATGGCTGCTGCAATGTGGGAACTACAATGTAAATTATTCATTGGTCATATGCATGTTGTGGTTTGTATTCATTCCTATAACAACAAGGTGGCTAAATGGGGGCAGGAAGCAAACGTGAATCATCCCCATTATAAAACAGCACTAACACTGTACTCAACTGTCTAGTGTATGTGTGCACTGCAGGGCATTGTTAGATGGAATAAGAAGTGCTTAGTTGTAGGCTCTATACTGCTAACAGCTAGTGGAGAATCTCCTTTAGCTCCAGTCATTGAGGCCTGGGCTTTTGGGGTAGGAAAAGCCGAGGCCTTTGTGCACAGTCACAGTGCAGCCCTGAGGGACCATGCAGTGCAGCAGAGTGACAACAGGGAAGTCCTTGGGTGCCACAGATTTGTTCCAATATTTATAATCGGTAATCCTGTTTTAAACCCTCCTCTCCCCCATTTCCCAGTTGGCTGGTTCTTATCATTCAGGGAGCTTGGGCAATGGTGGGAAGCGACCTGTCTGAAAGGAGAAGGTCAAACTTTTCAGCAAGGGTGCTGTGCAGGACAGATTCACTGTCTGCAGAGAGACTGAAACCAGATATCTTTTTGGATACAAGTATATTGTATCTCGGGATTGTGTAGAACAAAGGGAAAATAATCCTGACAATAAAACCCCAGTCACTCCCATCCTGCATTTAACACTGTGGCAGTTCGCAAACACCTTTCGGACAGACCTGCCTCTACCCTCTATTTTCCACTTCATTAATTCAGATTCAGATTCACTTATGACTCAAATCCTCCAGGCAGATGCTTGTATCTGCAATGGAGACACAATCCATTGCTATTAATGCACCGGAGAAACCTCACTGCCTGGGAAAGAAAAAAACCATAGAACTCAAGTGGATGCAATTGTCACAGATTTCAACTGGAAATGTATCTACTTTTCTGATCAGGATGATTGAAAAGGATGTTGCCATCATGGAGACAACTTACAGTGGAGTCAAACGTCTTGCTCTGGACAGACAGCAGTGGGAAAAATAGTTTGCTTCATGCGCCACTTGGAGATCCTAAAGCTAAAGCTACGAGATGCTAAAGCTGAAAAACAAAGCTACGTATCTGAGTGCAGAATTGGACTGAAGAGTCTTAGGACAAAGAGTTCCTTCAGAACAGTGAGGGAAACACAGGGACACGATACGTGAAGGAATGAAGGTGTGAATAAAGAATGAAACAAAAAACCTAAAAGAATGAAACAAAACAAAAGAAACAAAGAAAGAATTAATGAAAAAACAAAAAAGAGGCAAATTCAAGAATGGTTCATTACTGGGTGGAGCTGCCCACACTGAGGGGCAGTGGGCTGGGGATCTCTGAGCTGCACATAGACACAGCCTTTGTTATTCGCATACAGGGAACATCAGGCAGGGAAGTTGGCTGAATCAGAAGGCGGCTCTTGCTGTCCACTTGAAAGCTCCTTTTGAA